>NW_026571036.1:6958894-7351734 GCF_026225935.1 Boleophthalmus pectinirostris | reverse complement strand
GTGTTGTGTTGCTGTAGTTGTCGGTTGTGTTGTTGTGTAGTTGTAGTTGTCGGTTGTGTTGTTGGGTGAGTGGGCGGCAGCAGCAGCAGCAGCAGCAGCGTCTCAGTCCATGAGCTGATTCTGCAGTGGGAGTGAAGGGGACGAACGGAGAGACGCTGTCGTGGCATCTGCTCATATTTACACACACGACACACACACACGACGCACACACACACACACACACACGACACACACACACACACACACACACGACACACACACACACACACACATACACACACGAATACACACACAACACATAACACACATACAGACACACAATACACAAACAACACACACAACGCACACATACAGACGCAACACACAACACACACACATACACAATCGACACACAGCGCACAACACACACACGACACACACATACAGACGTACAGACACACACAACATACACACACGACACACACACACGACACACACATACACACATACAGACACACAATACACAAACAACACACACAATGCACACATACAGACGCAACACACACATACACACACAACACATAACACACACACATACACACACAAACACACACAACACATAACACACATACAGACACACAATACACAAACAACACACACAACGCACACATACAGACGCAACACACACACACACACACTACACAATCGACACACAGCGCACAACACACACGACACACACATACAGACGTACAGACACACACAACATAAACACACACGACACACATGACACACACATACAACACACACAACATACACACACACACATACAGACACACAACACACATAACACACACAACACAACACACACAACACACATACACAGAACACATGACACACACAACACACAGAACACAAAACACACACAACACACACACACACAACACACACACACACAACACACACAACACACACAACACAACTACAGACACAACACACACACACGACACACAACACACACACAACACACACATACACACAACACACACAAGACACACATACAGGCGTACAGACACACACAACACACGCAAAACACACAACACACAAATACAGACACAACACACACAAAACACATACACACACATACACACAACACACGACACACACAACACACACATATAGACGCACAGACACACACTTTGAGTCAAATATATGAAAAATAACGGACTCAACCCCAACCTCACATGTCCTCACAGAATTTATTTTATTTTATTTTATTGCAAATTTATTAGTGGTATTTCTATTATTAAAGGTCTTATATCACACAAAACTGACTCTTGTGAGCTTTAAGTCATATTATAATCTTGTTACCTCGTCAAAAACAGACCTGGACTTGACACATGTCTGAGTAATCCTTTATTTTTATTTATTTTTTTGCAAAGCTCAAACCGCTCTGTTCCATCTTGTGTTGTAGTGTTAGTTTTCAAGTTAAAGCGCCATTAAACGCCTTCCCGAAGCTTTACTCCGGCCCCTAAGCAAAATCTGAAATATCCTCCAGAGTGGGCGGTGCTTGGCGGGTTGGGGGGTGTGTGGGGGGCGGGCTCTGGAGCGATGATTGACAGCCGACTGACAGCCACAACAATCCAACATGACGCGGACCTTTGTGCTCTAGACGTCGAAACAGAGCGGACATTTGTACTCAGATCACGCGTGGATCTATAATAAAAACTGGATAAGGCATTCCTGCTCTGTCCCAGTTCGAGACAGACTAGTGGGCGCTCCAGGTACTGCAGCTACCAGGAGTTTGGGCCCAGAAAGAATTCTCCCACAGAAGAAGCACAATGCATTTTTGGGGAATTCAAAGTGCCCGTGTTCGGCTGACAGAACATCGACAACTTTCAAAAAGGTCAGATTTTGTAGGGATTCTTTTCTAATTTTACAGCATAAACTACATTTAAAAAAAAATCCTCGTCTAAAAGTTCGCTTTGTAAGACTTAGCCTCGCCTCGCTCAGAGCCCTCGCTAGCTCCACTCTAGCAGCTGTCACTCTGATTGGTCCAAATGCTCCACGGCGTGCACATTACAGACGTCACATGGGTGGGAGGAGCTCAGTTGTACTGAGGAAGAGAAAACATTTTTTTGCACCAAGACCCCAGGTTCCAAAATGGCCGACCATTCAAGTCAATGGGCCGAGCTCAATGGCACATGATCCCAGATTCACCTTTAGCCCGGCGAGGTTCTTCCGGTGGCTGTGGGCCGACCGAGCATGTGCAGTAGTGTCTTTTCTCCCAGGGGCACACGCGAATGCACGCGAACGCACGCACGGAGCGCGGGCTTGTGTATCATGTGATCGCTTTGACCAATCAGAGCTAGAGGAGCTAGAGAGGAGCAGAGCGGAGCCGAAGCTAACGATTATAAAGCGTTTTTTAAGACAACTGAAGGATTTTGATCTGAGAAAAAATTTATGATCTAAAAATAGGTAAAAATCGCCACAAAATACGACATTTTTGAAAGTTGTAGGTCCCTGTCAGACAAACACGAGCAGTTTGTGATTACATTGCGCTCTACGAGAAAAATCTTGTCTCGGCCCATGGGACTTTTTCCGCTGTAGTACCAGTGAGTGTCACTACGTCAACTGGAGGCAGCTACAAGCAGCAATACTGTATCCAGTTATTTCAATAGATCCATGCCATGCACCAGTGAGCACAGGCCACTGAAAACAATACAGCACCATCTTGGGTTCACCTTCCAGATTTTATTGTGGTTCTATGGGATCACGCCGTTTCCCTTTTCTCCAGACACGGCGGGACATCGTCATGCCTGATGGTGCCAGGAGGGGGCAGGGCTGAGAGGGGCTCCTCACGTCTCGCCCATCGACGCCAGTGGCTTCACTCGTCATGTAAAAACCTGCATCTGACTCACTGGCGGCCGTTAGTCCAACCCAGAAATGTAAATGTCCGGGCTGTAGTTACAGAGACGACTTTTGACCCAAAAGTCTGATTTTTCCCGGTTTCAGTCCTGGTCTGGTCCTAATCTGGTCCTAGTCTCAGTCCTGGTCTCAGTAACGGTCTTGTCCGGGTCTCAGTCCTGGTCTGGTCCCAGTCTCAGTCCTGGTCCTGGTCTGGTCCCAGTCTCAGTCCTCATCTCAGTTCTGGTCTCAGTCCTGGTCTCAGTCCCGGTTCTGGTCTCAGTCCTGGTCTCAGTCCCGGTCCTGGTCTCAGTTCGGGTCTCAGTCCTGGTCTGGTCCCAATCTCAGTCCTGACCTCAGTCCCAGTCTCAGTCCTGGTCTGGTCCCAGTCTCAGTCCTCATCTCAGTTCTGGTCTCAGTCCTGGTCTCAGTCCCGGTCCTGGTCTCAGTTCTGGTCTCAGTCCTGGTCTCAGTCCCAGTCCTGGTCTCAGTTCGGGTCTCAGTCCCAGTCTCAGTCCTGGTCTCAGTCACAGTCTGGTTCTGACCAGTCTCAGTCCTGAACACCCAACAGTCTACGTGGGTGCACCTCCGGGTCCGTCCCGACACTTAGTCCTGGTTCAATCCTGGTTTAGTCCTGGTTTAGTCACGGAAACAGGAAATGGCCATTATCTGTTTTTTTTTTTTTTTTCCATTTTTCATTTAAACACAAAATCAAAAACCACAAGCAGAACCCAAGTCTTTCTCTCTTCTCTCTGTCTCCTGTCTTTCTTTCTTTCTTTCTTTCCCTTCTTCCTTATCTCATCTCTCATCCTCCTCTTTTTTTAAACCCTCCCCCTTCACTCCTCCTCTTCTCTCTCCTCGTCCTCTCCTCTTTATTTTTCCCTGCCCGTCTCTGTCTGTCACCCTCATCTCCTTCTCCTTCTCCTTCGCTTTCTCTCCATCTCTCTAACCTTCTCCCTCCTCTTTCCGTCCTTCCCTCCCTCCTTCTCTTTCACACACACACACACACACACACACACACACACACACACACACACACACACACACACACACACACTCTCTCTCTCTGGGTGATGAGTCAGAGGGGAGCAGCTGGGAGCGTCTCTGGTGTGAGCTGTCACCAAACACCAGCCTCCACAGCAGCACCGCCGAAGTAAAAGTACCGCAGTAATAGTACTCTGAATACTCTGAATACTCCGAATACTCCGAATACTGCGTCTCATCCAATCCAAGCTACAGACACACACACGCGACTAAAAAATGACCGATAAATGAAGGAATAAATTGGTAAAAACGCTATGAGGAGGTGGCAGAGGTGGAGGAGATGGAGAGGCTGAGGAGGCTGGTGGTTCTGCTGCTGCGGAGGAAGAGGAAGAGGAGAAGCGGAGAAGATGAAGATGAATCTTTAAAGGTCCTATATTACCGTATTTTTTGGATTATAAGGCGCAATGTCAATGATCTTGAATTTTCATACGCAAGGATTTTAAAGCGCATTAAGAGAAACAAACGGACGACGCTTGTTCGGCTTCTGTAATTCTTCTTTTCAAAATAAAAACAAAAATAAGAAAACGAAATAACAACTGTTTTCTTCATTATTTGTCTCCAAAAACCAAAATGAAAAAAAAAGTGTCACGGTTTGAAAAATGGAAAAAACAGATTTCTCGTTTCTGTGACTTAAACTGCGATGCTGGACTGAGCCAGGACTAAAACAGGACTAAACCAGGTCTAAACCAGAACTGAACCAGGACTGATCTCAGGACTAAACCAGGACTAAACCAGGTCTAAACCAGAACTGAACGAGGACTAACCAGGTCTAAACCAGAACTGAACCAGGACTAACCAGGTCTAAACCAGAACTGAACCAGGACTAACCAGGTCTAAACCAGAACTGAACCAGGACTGAACCAGGACTGATCTCAGGACTAAACCAGGTCTAAACCAGAACTGAACCAGGACTGAACCAGGACTAAACCAGAACTGAACCAGGACTGAACCAGGACTAAACCAGAACTGAACCAGGACTGAACCAGGACTGATCTCAGGACTAAACCAGGACTAAACCAGGTCTAAACCAGAACTGAACCAGGACTGAACCAGGACTAAACCAGAACTGAACCAGGACTGAACCAGGACTGATCTCAGGACTAAACCAGGTCTAAACCAGAACTGAACCTGGACTGAACCAGGACTAAACCAGAACTGAACCAGGACTAAACCAGGACTGATCTCAGGACTAAACCAGGACTAAACCAGGTCTAAACCAGAACTGAACCAGGACTGAACCAGGACTAAACCAGAACTGAACCAGGACTGAACCAGGATTGAACCAGGACTAAAACAGGACTAAAACAGGTCTAAACCAGGACAAAACCGGACTAAACTAGTCACAGTCCTGGTCTGGTCCTGGTCTGGTCTCAGTCTCAGTCCTGACCTCAGTCCCAGTCTGGTCCTGGTTTCAGTCCTGATCACCCAACAGTCTACCTGGGCGCACCTCCAGGTCCGTCCCGACACTTAGTCCTGGTTCAATCCAGGTTTAGTCCTGGATTAGTCCTGGTTCAGTCCTGGTTCAGTTCTGGTTCAGTTCTGGTTTAGTCCTGGTTTAGTCACGGAAACAGTAAACGGCTGTTATCCATTTTTTCTATTATTCATTTAAACACAAAATCAAAAACTGAAAAATTAATGGTTTTTTAGACAAATAATGAAGAAAATTGTTTTTTGTTTTCTTATTTTTGGTTTTATTTTGAAAAATGAACGAATGAAGGATACACAGATTCTTAAACCTCACAAGAGTCACTTCTGAGTAATACAGGACCTTTAAACATTTTATATCTGTATTATTTAATGTTCAAGTTTTTCACATTTTGTACTTTACTGAACTACAGAACCTATTTTTTTGGTAAATACTTTGAGTTGAATAGATCTGTCCAGTAATCGTATCATGTTTTATGGAGAGTTGGACTGAAACCGGAGCTTGTGCTGCTTTTAGCCGCAGACTCACCACTGTTGAATATTTGGAAATGGTCTTTTTAAAAGCAGCTCTTTATTTTCAAAGCTCCATCTGTGAACTAACACGGTGCTGTGCTCAGAGTTTTCACCACCTCTTCATCTGCGTTTTACTCTCGCCGTGTTAAAACTGAGGTCCGTCTTTGTGCAGGATTTAAGCTTTTTATATTTCAGAACTTCTTTTGTTTGGCTTCGTATTGTTATTGTTAAATATTTGTACTTTTTACTAATAAATATAACTAAGCCACTATATCTACTACTACTACTACTACTACTACTACTACTACTACTAGTGAGGTTCTACTTCTACTACTACTACTAATACTGCTGCTTCTCCTCCTACTACTACTACTACTACAAACACTAATGCAGTTCTACTACTACTACAAACACTAATGCAGTTCTACTACTACTAGTGCCACTACTACTACTACTACTACTACTACTACTACTACTACTAGTGAGGTTCTACTTCTACTACTACTACTAATACTGCTGCTTCTCCTCCTACTACTACTACTACTACAAACACTAATGCAGTTCTACTACTACTACAAACACTAATGCAGTTCTACTACTACTAGTGCCACTACTACTACTACTACTACTACTACTACTACTACTACTACTACTACTAGTGAGGTTCTACTTCTACTACTACTACTAATACTGCTGCTTCTCCTACTACTACTACTACAAACACTAATGCAGTTCTACTACTACTAGTGCTGCTACTACTACTACTACTACTACTACTACTAGTACAGTTCTAATACTACTACTACTACTACTACTATTACTAGTGCAGTTCTACTGCTACTTCTACTACCACTACTACTACTACTACTACTACTACTACTACTACTACTACTACTACTACTACTACTACTACTACTACTACTACCACTAGTGCGGTTCTACTGCTAGTACTACTGCTTTGCCTACTACTGCTACTACTACAACTAGTGCAGTTCTACTACTATTCCTACTATTGCTACTACTACTACTACTACTACTACTACTACTGCTACTGCTACTACTATTACTACTACCGTGACTGCTACTACTACTACTGTTACTACTATTGCTACGACTGCTACTACTACTACTAGTGTGGTTCTACTGCTACTTCTACTACTACTACTAATACTGCTGCTGCTACTAGTAGTGTAGTTCTACTGCTACTCCTGCTTCTCCTCCTCCTCCAACTACTACTACTGCTGTTTCTCTTACTACTACTACTACTACTTCTACTTCTACTGACTGCTTCTTCTACTCCTCCTCGTCCTCCACCTACTACTACTTGTGCAGTTCTAGTACTACTGCTTCTACTACTACTAGTTATAATGCTACTAATAGTCTACTACTAGACTACTACATGAAGTCTTTCTAATATTGCTACTACTACTACTACTACTAGTGGTATATTGTAAATGTATGTACTTTTTCCTATTAAATATTACTGAGCCTTCATTTGTTGGCAGTACTGCTACTTCTGCTGCTGCTGCTACTACTTCTTCTTCTTTTACTACTACTTCTACTCCTACTCCTATTATTACTCAAGAAAAAGCTGCACCATAGTCCTTCATCTGTGTCTTTTGCATCACAATCGCACAGATTGACCCTTCTTTCCTCTCTCCTTCCTTCTGCCTCTTTGGCCTGGAGCAGGGGCCCAGCTGGTCCCTGCAGTCTGCCCCAGAATCGTGTGTCCTGGGCGGGATCAGAGGAGCTTTGATCAGCCCCTGACAGGTGCTCCAGTCCCCCCTGACAGGTGCTCCGGTCCCATAAAGACCCTGCTCCTCTGGGCTTACAGACGCCGACATGGCCGACCATCACACGAAATGTCAGCCGTGTTTGGACCAATGGTGCAATGAAACCAAGTAAAAGGAGTACTGCACTTAAGTAAAAGAAAAAACAAAAAAGTATGTAACTGTTAGGGGTGTAACGGTACATGTATGATGTTTGGTTCTCTACATGTGCAGCTACATGGAAGGTTCGGCTCTTTAATATTCATGAGGGAACTTGTCCGTGATTGGGGTGACAGTGTTTCTTACAGTACTTTATAGTAACGCCCTACAATCCCACGATTCTCGATGCAAAACCCGACACATTTTGAAAGCTCATTGTGGTTGTGGGCAGGAGCAGGACTGCACAATGCGGGAGCGAGCGGGTGGGATGATAAACTTCAGTCCCGCAAACTAAATATGAGCGTAAAGTAGAATATACAAATGATTAATGTTTGTCTATCATACATCATTTGTGCTGGATATTTGATTTGGCATTAATAAAAACATTTTAAGTTGCCTAAATTTTTTATCTCGTGCACATTTTAGACAATTCCTTTCCGCTTCTCCGTGTGTGATAGAGTTTAAGAACGCGAACGTCCCAAATTTGCGGGATTTGCAAGCGGGGGCGGGATAAAATATCTCAGATTTCGGCAGGAGCGGGAATGAAAATTACAATTCTTTGCGGGCGCAGGCAGGAGTAGGACTGAAAATTCTGTCCTGCACAGACCTCTACTTTATAGTTAGGATGGCAACCATGACAACAATCGCCCCCAACCTTGACTACATCCCTCCAAACCACGTGAATCATCGCAAAACTACGATTCTCGTGCCCCGGTTTTCACTTTCGCCTTTTGCCAGCACGAAAGCTCCGCCCGTCTTACTCCAGACAATATGGACAAGTTGGTTTTTCTGGCCAAAAATATGAAGACTGAGTAAAACTTCATGCTGAAACTGTTAGTGCTGCATTTTACTTTTTGAAAAGTCTTGTTTACCTGGTTTAGTGGTCCTGGTTTAGTCCTGGTTTAGTCATGGTTTAGTCCTGGTTTTAGTCCTGGTTTAGTCCTGGTTTAGTAATGGTTTAGTCCTGGTTTTGGTCCTGGTTTTAGTCCTGGATTTAGTCCTGGTTTAGTCTGGGTTTAGTCCTGGTTTAGTCATGGTTTAGTCCTGGTTTTAGTCCTGGTTTTGGTCCTGGTTTTAGTCCTGGTTTAGCCCAAAATGTGAAAACAGGAAAATCCCTCTGTGTAATCCATTTATTTCAACAAAGTAACTGTAATCCAATTCCCACTCACTGAAACAGTAACTGTAACCGAATACAGTTACTCATAATTTGTACTCTGATTACATAACTCCGGTACTTGTAATCTGTTACTCCAAAACACTGTCTGTGAATTTGAGTTTGACACTCCTGATCTAGTCAAAGCCATAACATTTCCATTTTCCTCCACTGGAAATGTTACGCAGTGCAGCTTTAAAACTTTCTTGGCCATACACTTCCTCTCTCCCGTGTGTTTCGTATCGTGACGTTTGCTTTGAATCCTGGCATTTGGTTCGGGAGTTTCCGGTTCTCCATGCAGACTGTTGAACTTTTGGAGCAGAACATCGGACCACTTGACATTTATCGTGGCGAGCGCCGTCTAACAAGCTGCAGAAGGTAGAGCAGATACACCTGGAGCTCCTGGGGTTTGAGTTAACCTTTGGAAAAAAAATGTTCTCCGCCTCCTCAGTCACTCTTCCTCTCAGCTGTTTACACGACAACGGCCAAACAACGGGGAATTTGTGACATTAAATAGTGTATTAAATATCGGGAAAATCAGACCACGGCGTTATCTTTGGATTAAAGGTTGTATAGAGGATTTTCCAAGGAACGAGAAATCCAGCGACTGTTTGTCCTTTTTCAAATGTTCAAATGCGTGAAACCACCTCCCCTCCCCTACAGCTCCTACGTAGAAACGCCTCCTCCCGCCTCCTCTTTACGCCAGAAACAGGTTTGTTTACAGCCGGTGCTGCACATGACTTGTAAACAACTAACTACAGTGTTGGTTAGGCAAGACGGAGAAGTGAGGAGCGGGGGGAGGGGTGCGCGGACATTTCGTGCGCGGACGAAGAAGTGAGAAGCAGGAGAAGTGAGGAGAGAGGAGAGAGGAGAGGAGAGGGAGGGGAGCGGTGCGTGGAGATTCCGTGAGGAGCAGGGAGAAGAGCGGAACGGGCAGAGGGGGGCGCGGAGATTCCGTGCGAATGAACTAGCTACTACTACAACACGCAGCAGCAAGCGGACTCTTTCTTTGCCTTGAAAATTACGTTTTTCAGACATAGGATATCGCATTTCGTGTCCTGAAAAACGTTTGTCTAGCTCTTGGAAATAAAGTACGTTTTCATAATAAGCAGAAGTTTCCTGTCCAGGAGTAATTTGGCGACCAATGCGTCAGTCTTTAGACCCTGCGTCTGCTTCAGTCGCGCCATCGCTGGAATGAATCTTCAAGAATCACCTTAGTTTGGTTTCGCTGCTTTTCCCCTTGTCTTCTTCTTTCAGCGACCTCAAAAACGGACTTTCTTTTGCGGCGAACTGCTCCTGGATTCTTGTCGCCATTGCAATAAACTTTGTGCGAACTGCGAGGAAGATATAGGTCAAAAAAGCCGCTAAGAACTGTTGCGTTGGTGGAGTAAACAGCGTCTGTGCGTCTTGCGTCTGTGGACTGCGTGACAGTCGTACGTAAACCACGTACCGGCGGCGCAGGCAAGTCAGTTACACTAGAAACGTAGGGAGTTTGATTGACAGCCTGTCAGCTCACAGATAACGAGGCAGTGTCGTTATCTATTGGCAAATGTTTAGCCCCACCACGTCCAGAGTTGATGAATTTTTATTCTCTTTTTTTTGGTCATCATAATTACAAGGCTACTGCATCTCTATAATCTATCATTGACAATTTGAAACAAAAAAAAAAAAAAAAAATCCTCCATACAACCTTTAAGCCAGACGCCCACTGCAATAAAACTGAAAATCACGTGTTGTTTACGTAAATAAGTGAACTAACAAAGGTACTGTGACGTCATCGTAGACTGAATGGAAATAGGAAGTAAGCATGGGGTTGCTTCAGGCTCTATCGACTGCAACTCTAAATCACTTTGTATTGAAAAACTGTCGCTCTCTCTGTAACTGCAGCTTTCAAACTCATCATTTTGCTCTGAAAATGTTCGTATTAACCCGCGAAACAAATGGTCCTGGAGTTTTTATTTTGCTATTTTGTCCCTATTTTGTCAGTGGACTTCGTTTGACTGGAGCCAAACACTATGAAAAGGTTAACATGTTGTATAAACTGCCAAAAAATAAAAAATAAATACTGTGGAGTGGACCAGGCTTTAGTCGACCAAGTGTCAAAAAAGTGCCACATTTTCAAACCCAAGCTCGCCTGATGACGTGTGTGAAAAAAAATACTTAATCGTGGCCTCAAATTACTATTTTGTTCCCACAATATGTAATTCGTTCTGATGTTTTAGTTAATTTGAACACATCACTTCGGGGTCAGTCCATTAGTCTGATCGTACACAGCAGAGATACTTGGAGAACTTGTAACGTGCTGAGGATAAACCGTTTGTAAATTTGGAGTGTGGGTGGAAACCACACCGGAGCGAGGAGCCACAGAACAAAAAAATCTACACTGTGTCATTAGTGGATTATAAATATATGAATGTCACTACCGCCGAGCTGATCACCAGGACTAAACCAGGACTGAACCAGGACTGAACCAGGACTGAACCAGGACTGAACCAGGACTAAACCAGGACTGAACCAGGATTGAACCAGGACTAAACCAGGACTAAACCAGGACTGAACCAGGACTGAAACCAGGACTGAACCAGGACTGAACCAGGATTGAACCAGGACTGAACCAGGATTGAACCAGGCCTAAACCAGGACTAAACCAGAACTGAACCAGGATTGAACCAGGACTGAACCAGGATTAAACCAGGACTGAACCAGGACTGAAACCAGGACTGAACCAGGACTAAACCAGGACTGAACCAGGACTGAACCAGGACTAAACCAGAACTGAACCAGGACTAAACCAGGACTGAACCAGAACTGAACCAGGACTGAACCAGGATTAAACCAGGACTGAACCAGGATTGAACCAGGGCTAAACCAGGACTAAACCAGGACTGAACCAGGATTGAACCAGGACTGAACCAGGATTAAACCAGGACTGAACCAGGACTGAACCAGAACTGAACCAGGACTAAACCAGGACTGAACCAGGACTGAACCAGGATTAAACCAGGACTGAACCAGGACTAAACCAGGACTGAACCAGGATTAAACCAGGACTGAACCAGGACTAAACCAGGACTGAACCAGACTGAACCAGATAACCAGGACTGAACCAGGATTAAACCAGGACTGAACCAGGACTAAACCAGGACTGAACCAGGACTGAACCAGGAACTGAACCAGGACTAAACCAGGACTAAACCAGACTGAACCAGGACTAAACCAGGACTGAACCAGGATTAAACCAGGACTGAACCAGGATTGAACCAGAAACCAGACTGAAACCAGGACAAACCAGACTGAACCAGGACTAAACCAGAACTGAACCAGGACTAAACCAGGACTGAACCAGGATTAAACCAGGACTGAACTAGGACTGAACCAGAACTGAACCAGGACTGAACCAGAACTGAACCAGGATTAAACCAGGACTGAACCAGGACTAAACCAGGACTGAACCAGGACTAAACCAGGACTGAACCAGGACTGAACCAGGATTAAACCAGAACTGAACCAGGATTAAACCAGGACTGAACCAGGATTGAACCAGGACTAAACCAGGACTGAACCAGAACTGAACCAGGACTAAACCAGGACTGAACCAGGATTAAACCAGGACTAAACCAGAACTGAACCAGGACTGAACCAGCACTGAACCAGGATTAAACCAGGACTGAACCAGGATTAAACCAGGACTGAACCAGGACTGAACCAGGATTGAACCAGGCCTGAACCAGGACTTAACCAGGACTGAACCAGGACTGAACCAGAACTGAACCAGGACTAAACCAGGACTGAACCAGGATTAAACCAGGACTGAACCAGGACTAAACCAGGACTGAACCAGGATTAAACCAGGACTGAACCAGGATTAAACCAGGACTGAACCAGGACTAAACCAGGACTGAACCAGGACTGAACCAGAACTGAACCAGGACTAAACCAGGACTGAACCAGGATTGAACCAGGCCTAAACCAGGACTAAACCAGAACTGAACCAGGAATAAACCAGGACTGAACCAGAACTGAACCAGGACTAAACCAGGACTGAACCAGGATTAAACCAGGACTGAACCAGGATTGAACCAGGCCTAAACCAGGACTGAACCAGGACTAAACCAGAACTGAACCAGGACTAAACCAGAACTGAACCAGGACTAAACCAGGACTGAACCAGGATTAAACCAGGACTGAACTAGGACTGAACCAGAACTGAACCAGGACTAAACCAGAACTGAACCAGGCCTAAACCAGGACTGAACCAGGATTAAACCAGGACTGAACCAGGACTAAACCAGGACTGAACCAGGACTGAACCAGGATTAAACCAGGACTAAACCAGGACTGAACCGATTCTGTGTCTTTAACAGATTATGAATACTACACTCTAAACATGAACGTGTTAAAAATACCACAATGATGCTGAATTTCAACACATCACTGAGTGCGTTTACATGCACATCAATAACCCAGTTATTAGCCATATCCCGGTTATGTCAGTATTCGGGTTACTGCGTTTACATGCGCACTGAGAAACCGGGACACTCATATCCGCGTGTACATGATCAAATGGAGTATCCCGGTTTCTTGACATAATCTTACAAATGCGCAGGCGCAAAAATTAACTTAAATCAATTTCATAAACCAGGAAAAATACAAACCGTGAGCTCCTTTAGCATAAGAAGCTAAGGAGCTACGAGATCTCCCACAATCCACTGTGCAGATTCTTCATTAAAATCTTCTGCATAAATAAACTCAACTTTACAACATATAAACCATAAACACTATAGACACATCAGCCCGTTTGATCAGATAATTCAGCTCTGATCACATTTGTTTATGTTTTACAGAAACGAAACTTAAGACCGTTTGGCTAATTAGCATAAACTGTTAGCGGCGATAAAAACAACTCGCTCCTTGCGCCGCTGATGTGATCAGTTTCTTTTGGACTAAATGACACGACTCTGTGGATTATGTGTGTTATTTCTGTGACAGAAGAGGCGCTAATGATGGTAAGTGTGTTCCGTGCATATAGAGTATAGGAGATAGTTCATGTTTTAGCTTTTCAGCGTCACACGAGTGCAGGTCGTACGAGTGCAGATTGTACGTGTGCAGGTTTAGCGCAGCTCTTAATTTTACAGTCATTTCACTCGTTTGGTCACTTTATTTATGTTGGTCAATTTATTTATGTCACTACTGTTGTGGTGAAAGGCTGGAAAGTGTCTTTTGGACGCATGCGCACTCAACTTTATGTTGCAGTAACCGGGGTACTGCGTATACATGCCACAAGTAACCCGGTTACTATCGGAATAAACCAGCTACAGTAACCCGGTTTCTAATAACCGGAATACTGCCATAACCGGGTTACTGAAACCGGGTTACTGCGTATACATGCACCATCAAGAAACCGGGATACTCAAAAAACCCGATCATAACTGGGTTATTGATGTGCATGTATACGCACTCAATGAGTTCTAGTTGGGACAAAAAACTTGTGTTAATTATTGGGGCTGATTGTGAACTGTGGATCGCGTTGTGCGTTGATTTAGTTCAGCGAATAGTGACCAAAATGTGAAAAATCCCTCAGTTGTCCAGGTAGAATCCATGGAGTGGAGAAAATTCAGTTTGTCGACTGGACAAAAGTTAGTTCGACCTAACTAACTTTTGTCCAGTCGACAAACTGAATTTTCTCCTCACCAATAGTGACCAAAACGACTGCCTGTTTCTGACATTCGATATAATACCATATATAACTCATATATTTGTAATATATATTTATAATTTTGACCTATGCCAAAAAATTATACCACCAGCCTCCACTGTGTACTGCTGTTGCTCGTGAGACGTTGAAATGTCATTGGACCAACTTGGACTGGCCGATCGAAAAAAAAACAAACTTGTCTGTATGTGTTTTGTGTTTGGCCAATGATGTTAACGCATTTTTGTGTTGTAGAAAATCGATAAATCATGCATCACATTATTTGCAGAAATTGACACGTGTTATTTGTCTTTCTAAACATTAAATGTGTAAGAAAACAACACATTCTTCCTGAAAGTATTAATAGTCTTAGTGAACTACTGAGCAAAACTAATGTTGTAGATATAAGCAAAGATAAATGGATTTGTGCAGTTCAAATGCGAGACATCTCTAGGACCATAACATTAGTGTTGCTCTGGAGTAGTTTGCGAATTCTAGTCGTTGTTCGCCTTTAACTTTTCATCTTTCTTACCTTGATAGTTGTGGATAAATTCTCTATAAAAAATGTTTTATCCTTTGTCGACCTTGTTGGTTGAAGATTTGGTGATAGGCAGATTTATGAAGCTGGTCAAAAATATGAGACATTTACACTTTATTTTGCCGTAGAAAAGCATTAACTGGAAGTTTCTTAAACATACACTGGCACTTCCGGCCATTGTGAAAAAGGTTTATTAATCACAGGCTCCTGAAAATGTGCTGTTTAAATCCATTTTTTGTTTTCGGTCTTAAAGCTTTCTGCCAATGTTTACTAATGTGTTCATTGTGTCTCGATGAAAACTCTAATACTCTAACAGCCCCAGTGCGATGGATCTTCTCTCGTATATTAACCCCGGTGGAATATTTTGTCTTTCTTGTGTTTGCTCAGGCTCTGCTCTGGGACTAGCCGTGTGAGTGTTGGGTGCGGCCGCTGTTAGCCTGCCCCCTGCTGGACATTTACGCACATGCACGCCCCCCTCACCTTTAACACATGAGAGGCAAGCAACACAGGCCAACCATGAAAAAGATTTACATTGGCAAAACGGCCTTAAAAGTGTCGCGCAATGGTGGCAAGCATCCCAAGAAGAGGTAAGGGAATCGAACCGTCGTCCACCGATCATCATCACGGCCATATGTGAATGTGTGTGTGTGTGTGTGACATTACGCCGCTACGTCCATCATCTCCACAGTGTTCGAGTTTAAAGTGTATCTGATGTGTTTCTGATCTGTTATAATGTTGTTTTCTCATCACAAACAGACCTGGAGTTGTGTTTTGTTTCATTCACACATGTTTAAGTCACAAACTCTGCGTATTTATTTCTTCTCTCGTAAGGAAAATGCTCGGTTCCCCCTTGGGATGTCATGTGGTAATGGAAAAAGTGAAGGTGGAGTTCACCTCAGCATTTGGATAATTTCAGCTCTGGAATAGTAAATCTCTACTGAACTAAAGGTAAAAGGAGCTATTAACTTAAACTACCTCTTCATGACGTCAGAAGGTGGAACGGAGCATTTTGAGCTTTGGAGATGTAGACTGACTAATAATAAAGGATTACTCAAACATGTGTGAATGAAATAAAACACAACTTCAGGTAACACCAAATGCTTAAAAACACATATTAAGAAATGTTTTAAGCTTTTAAACCTCATCCATAACTAAAATTTTATACATATGTGAGAAATCACATTTAAATTCTTCCTGGATTGTGACGTCACAGGGGGAAAGCTGGAGGCCTCCTGCACAGTTTTAAAATCATGAAGTCATTGCTGTCTTTAAATTGTGTTCATTACAGCATGCTAGTGTTTGTGTCTTTTTCAATTATTCATGTCCACTGCTGCCTGTAGGGGCCTTTTCTGTCTTTCCGTCAGCTATAATGTCCCGCAGCATGACTAAAAATGTATCTATTCCCATGGAGAATATTCTAATTGAATGATGCAGGTAACATGACACCTCTCAGTGTCGCTTTAAAGGTCTCATATTACACAACAACAGATTCTTGTGAGCTTTAAGTCATGTTATAATCTTGTTATCGATTCAAAAACAGACCTGGAGTTTTGTTTTGTTTCATTCACACAATTAGTTGGTCTACATCTCCAAAGCTCAAAATGCTCTGTTCCGTCTTCTGATGTCATGAAGTGGTCGTTTTCAAGTTAAAGGTTGTATAGAGGATTTTCCAAGGAACGAGAAATCCAGCGACTGTTTGTCCTTTTTCAAATGTTGCGCATGCGTGAAACCACCCCCCCTCCCCTACAGCTCCTACGTAGAAACGCCTCCTCCCACCTCCTCCTTACACCAGAAACAGGTTTGTTTACAGCCGGTGAGCTGCACATGACTTGTAAACAACTAACTACAGTGTTGGTTAGGCAAGGTGGAGAAGTGAGGAGCAGGGGGAAGAGCGGAACGGGCAGCGGGGAGAGGAGCAGGAAAGGGGTGCAGAGAAGGGTGCGCGGGGATTCAGTGCGAATGAACTAGCTACAACACGCAGCAGCAAGCGGACTCTTTCTTTGCCTTGAAAATTACGTTTTCAGACATGGGATATCACTTTCGTGTCCTGAAAAACATTTGACTAGCTCTTGGAAATAAAGTACGTTTTCATAATAAGCAGAAGTTTCCTGTCCAGGAGTAATTTGTGGACCAGTGCGTCAGTCTTTAGACCCTGCGTCTGCTTCAGTCGCGCCATCACTGGAATGAATCTATAAGAATCACCTTAGTTTGGCTTCGCTGCTTTTCCCCTTGTCTTCTTCTTTCAGCAATCTCAAAAACGGACTTTCTTTTGGGGCTAACTGCTCCTGGATTCTTGTCGCCATTGCAACAAACTTTGTGCGAACTGCGAGGAAGATGTAGGTCAAAAAAAGCCGCTAAGAACTGTTGCGTTGGTGGAGTAAACAGCGCCTGTGCGTCTTGCGTCTGTGCGTCTTGCGTCTGTGGACTGCGTGACAGGCGTACGTAAACCACGTAACGGCAGCGCGCAGGCAAGTCAGTTATGCTAGAAACGTAGGGAGTTTGATTGACAGCCTGTCAGCTCACAGATAACGAGGCAGTGTCGTTATCTATTGGCAAATGTTTAGCCCCACCACGTCCAGAGTTGATGAATTTTTATTCTCTTTTTTTTGGTCATCATAATTACAAGGCTACTGCATCTCTATAATGCTATCATTGACAATTTGAAACAAAAAAAATCCTCCATACAACCTTTAACAGCTCCTTTAGTTCAGTAGAAATTGGCAATTTTAGAGCTGAATTCATCCAATGATTTTAGTGAAGGTGTATGGAGTTAAAAAATAGAGTGGAGCATTTCCTGAGTGTTTTCAGTTTGAGAGAAGAAGCCTTAATATACTAGTCAGGCCGGCGTCACCTAGTGCCTCCGCTCAATTTCATTTCTCTCCAGCGACTAGGTCAGGAATCGGAATACACTAGACGATTTTCAAGAACCCCGGATGCTGTAGACCGCGCACCAGCCAATCAGAGAAGAGTTGTGAAGACATGACGTCAAACGCAAGCACCTGTCTGTGTCCCTTTTTAGACAAAGCGGTCGAGATGGATGTAGACCAGGCGTGTCCAAACTTTTTTCATCAAGGGCCACATTTCTAAACACAGATGAAGCAGAGGGCCATAGACTGGTGCTCGGTACAGAGAATAATTTAAATATGTGCATGTTTAACACGTTAGAATGAGCCATTAGTTTTATTCATGCTAAGATCCTTAAAATTACACACTAAATATTAAATATTAGCTTTATTAAGGTAGATTTTCAAAAAAACTTGCAGTAAAAAGTTCATTTTAATTGATGCAAGGCAATTTGGGCCAATTTGCCTGGAAGCCTGAGGGCCAAGAAAAATTTGTCTGAGGGCCGCATTTTGGACATGCCTTGATGTAGACGAAGGCAGACATTCTGTGTTGGCGACGATTCCCGAGATCGAGGATTTAAAGCTGGAACAAAGAGAATGTTTGATGAATTTTATCAAGGGGAAAGACGTTATAGCCCTTCTTCCTACAGGATTTGGAGCATTACATACGTCACGACCAAATATCAGCGATTGGTTAAATAAAAAAAAGTACCCACTTACCGTCGAGCGAACGAATCCTAATGCTGCGAGGTCAGACGGTTTCCACAAAGTGAAACCGGCTGATGAATCAAGCTATAAATATGCAGCGTTTGTGAGTTAAATATATGTAAATGAATCAAAACACAACTCCAGGTTCGTTTGTGATGAGGAAACAAACTTTATAACATAGATCAGAAAATATCGTAATGTTGGTTCTTTAATGTTTGGCGATATTGACCATATTTTTTACTACATTTACTTATCATTTCCTTTGTGTCTTTTTATACAGTGTGAGTCTGGTTATGTGATCATTTAGTTCAGCTTATCCATTGTAGCTTTTTATTATTTCGCCCCAAACAACCTCTGAAATTATACATCAAACAATAATACATTATAATGCATAAAAGGTGCCAGCTGCTCTAAGAAAAACAAATATGTGAGGAGAGAGTCAACTGTAAAAGCCACACTCCAGGACAAAAACTAATAAAGAAAACACAAGGCGTAGTTTTTTTTTTTTTTTGCTTTTATGGCAGACTCTTGGAATTATATTTTTATAACTGAAACATACAGAAAAAAGAAGGCATTTTACAAACTTCACACAGTACATTTGGCAGTAGTTAGCTCCATCGAACAACCACAAGTTCACGTTTTACATGTCACTTACAAACCGAACATAATGAAAAGCTACAATGATTTTTACTAAGTCTGACAAATTATAATACACAAATTAATAGTAAATTTATAAAAGGAAAAAAAGAATCTAGATCAGGTCATTTTCTCAGTTTTCCCAGATTTTGTCAGTTGCTATCGCCAACAGAGCCCAAAGGAAGTCGTCATCCACATGTTTCCAAACATTTTCCAGTTTTGTGACGTCGACGAAACAACGTCAAAGATCTTCAAATCTTTTTAACAGTTTCCAAAATTGAATTGAACAAATTAATTGATATTTGTCACTTTTAAACTAACTTACCGTATTTTTCGAACTATAAGGCGCACTTAAAATTCTTTAATTTTCTCAAAAATCAGCAGTGCGCCTCATAATCCTGTGCGCCTTATGTATTAATTCTGGTTGTGCTGCCCTTGAACCAATTTTATGTGGTTCACGGCGCTCAAAAATCTGTCAAAATGTTTTAGTACGACTTTGGTAAACTATGAAGCCGCACCACTTGATGGAATATCAGAGCATTACGGCGACTGTAGTCAGGAGTCTCACAGGGTTAGTCCGACAGAAACTGATGGCATCAGCGCACAAGGAGCAGCTTATAGTTTATGCAAATTAGCCATGTGACATTAAGTTTTGTTTCTGTAAAATGTAAACAAATGTGCACAAAGCTGCATTAAACACATTATTACTCAATGTATATTTGAGTCGTCCTTGTAAGAAATAAAAAAACAAACTTAAATGATCCACCCGCATTCATATTCATAATTCACATTCACCAAGACAGGGAGGCAACGTCGGGCGAATTACACCACGATCTGCCGATGGATCGTGGACGCCTGGACTAAGGATCAGTCTCAAGTGTCGTCCGTTTTTTTCTCTTAATGTGCCTTATAATCTGGTGTGTGGTATTATTGATATTGCGTCTTATAGTCCGGTGCACCTTATAGTCCAAAAAATACGGTATTATTCTTTAACTTCTTAACCTTATGAAAAGTTAATGTATTTCAACCCAAAGACACGACAATGGAGCTGTACCGTCTGCGTCTATCAATAAAATATCTTCATCATAAACCTGGAAACAAAAGCCCCAGGCAGCACTAAGACTGTCTGTGCTTTATCGATCTGTCCCATTTTCACTTCTCTATCTAAAAAAGCTCTTCTAAAGCCAAACACGTGAGTGAAAAAGAATCTACGTGAAGAGGCTGATTAACAATGTGCTCAAGGGTTTGTGAGAAAAGTCAGAACAGTACTGTATAATACTTTTACCAGAGTTAAATAATAGTTTGGTGCTTTGATTGTTGATTCTGAGAAAGTCCACGCTGTTTCTCAGTCCTTATGTTTTATTTTTTTCATTGCGATATCGTGGGAAAGCTCACAATATGGTGGGGAGGCTCACGATATTATACACAATAACAAGACTGACATTATAAAATGCTTTGACCATCATTTGGTACAACATTTATTGTCATATTCCTATCAATGACATTTTGAACAACTTGCAAAGCCTTTGAAGTTGAAGTGCAAAATTCAAGTAATAAATAAACAATTCTAATAAAACTGTCATCAGGAGCCTGGTGGAGTAAGTACAACAGAAGCTGAACCGCATCAGCGCACAAGGACAAGCTATGCAAATGAGCCATGTGGTTTTAAGTTTTGTGTCTGTAAAACGTAAACAAATGTGCTCAAAGCTGCATTAAACACATTATTACTCAATGTATATTTGAGTCATCCTCGTAAGAAATTAAAAAAACTAACTTAAATGTGATGATATTTTATATTTCGGCGCTAGTTTAGTCACTAAACTTTTAAACCAAACACCGTCCAACGTGGAAAATGGATGCAAATCACTTACTTTATATTCTGTGATGTAGTTCGTTATTTCATGAGTGCTGTTCTAAATGCTTCAGGTATAGTTTTTTGTCCCGACTTGATTTTCTGAACACATTTTTGAAAATTTTTGGCGCGTCGGCTTATCATGTGACTTCTCATGTCGCTGGTATTTCCCGAGGTGAATCGCACGGTGCATTGTCAGTGTTTGCATACTGTCTGTTGTTTGTCCATCACCTTTTCTTCTTTCTCGTTTCTTGTCACGACAAACCAAAAATTTTTGATTTGCGAATGGAGCCTCGTGGAGCATTGACACCTCGGTCGCAATATTGTCTCAAATGGTTCGACATGTCTGAGGCCTTGGAGAAACACTGACCTCTAGTGGACAAATTTAACCATTGCAAACCAGCACACAACCCATGATGAAGTATTGTTAGTGTAAGACAATACTTGTGTGCAGAGCAACACAATAATAATGATGATTTAAAATAATATGTAAAGAGCAACATAAATAGCAGCTGTAAATAAGAAAATAGGTGTTACCTTGTTAGGTGGAATTAGATCAAAGTGATCCCAAACCATGGATCGCTTTTTTTCCACTTGTAGATGCCATCGAAAATGAAACAAATGCCAAAAGTCGCCAAAAACACCACAGTACTCCTCACTACTAGGGCTGGGTATCATTAAGGAGTTGCCGATACGATACATACCTCGATACACAGGCCACGATACGATACATATCTCGATACAGTGCACTTTCGATTCGATATGATTTATTTCAAATCAATTCGATACGGTTCAATAAAAATGAAGGCTAAATCGTGGCTGTGATACTTAAAGGCTTTGTTAAATTACTTCTTGTGCAAAGTTCATATGAAACACAAACATTTTAATCCTCAAAACAGTAAAAATGTCAAATGTGTCGCATAAATGAGTTTCCTTTCACTCCACAAGCAACAAAACTGTAGCACTGTAACAAAATAATTTAGTAAAACACACCTAAAAATACTCTTGGTGAAATATTGATACAGCAGCCCACGATATCGATACTGTATCATCACATTAAACGATACGATATATCGATATTCTGATATTTTTGCACACCCCTACTCACTACCCAACATTTTTAAGAAATATTGGTGCATCTTTTATACTGTAGAAGTTTAGCGCTTGTCAAACCACAGACGTGCAATTTGTTTCGGAAAGAACGAGACGTGCTCCAGAGCTCCGTCTCAAAAATGCTTCTAGACCTCAGACTTAAAAGCCACTGATGCGTCCACAACGGGCACACTGGCCAATGACGCAGCCGCAAAGGATTATGGTTCATGTAGTTTACTGTGCTATTCTTATTTTTGCCTTAAGTTTAATATTGTGACGAGACCACAACGATATCGTGGTATCGCCAATATCGTTACACCCCTAGTATATTACGTGTAAACCCACCATGTTTGTTTGTTTTTCTCTCTTATTATTTAATCCACCTGTCAGTCGTTCCATCTGAAATCAAGGAGACAGGATACAGCTCCAAATCCTCTCATCTTTGTAAACTTTTATGAAAGTGTGAGGCTCTGGCCGGACTGTACTGATCCATTTAGCGATTTGAAAACAGAGTAATGCAGCTTTAATACACAAATGTACCATCATAATCTTACCATTCATCTCGCTTTTACACACCACTCATCCCATCGTGTCCTTACATCCTTCCGGGACCCCCCCTCCTCTCCTCCTCCTCTCTTCCTCCTCTCCTCCTCCGCCGGGACCTCTCCTCTCACCTGCCATAAAAGCTTTCAGAATGTGACTCAGCCTATTCACACTCCGGGGACCCAGCGCTAATGTACTTTTTTATTTTAGTTTTTTTTTTTTTTTTTTTTTTTGAATCCCTTGAAACACTTTACGACGAACAGTCAACAGCAAACACCTGTATTCCCGAGACAGTACCTGCCGCTGATGGACAGGTAGGGGTGAGAGGACCGGGGCAGCTGGGTAATGTAGTGTGGTAATGGTGTCCGGTCAGCAGAGACACTGAGTCATTGTGCAGATGCGGAGAGAGCTGCTTATTGTTGTGGGTGTTCACAAAAAGAATGGAAGAGACTAGATGAGAGAAGTGAAGAAATAACTACAATCAGAAGTTGGAAGAGCGGCCAGAATTTGTACTTAAAGCTCCTGAAGTACACAAATTTTACTCTCGTGAGCTTTAAGGGGCTGTCACACCTTGGTGATTTAGCCAGCGTATGCCGACGTATGAAAAATTTGGCAAATACTCTGGTGTACGTCAAATAAGTTATATGTCAATTTTGCATAAGTTATGAGCACGCTGGAGCACACTGGCACAGAGTTCTGCCCTTGGTCGACCGACGGGTACGGGAAAATAGTTGGGTAGGGTCGGAATTACACACGAGCAGGTCAAGATTAAATCAGGACTACACCAGGACTAATCTTGGACTTAAGAAAGAGAGAGAACCCCATGCCCGTGGAGCAGCACAGGGCTCCAAGCCCCATGGCGACAGCTATGGGGCTTGGAGCCCTGTGCTGGTCCTTGCGCCCGTGGTCACCCGACGGTCTACGCGGGCGCACCTCCGAGTCTGTCCCAACAGTGAGTCCTGGTTCAGTCCTGGTTTACTCCTCCTGGTTCAGTCCTGGAATCAGTCCTAGGTTAGTCCTGGGTGAGTTCTGATTTAGTCCAGGTTTAGTCCGAGTTTAGTCCATGGCGTGTGGGGCACAAACATGTTTCTTCTGCTCAGTAAATGAAGCCTGTGACGTGATGACTGTTGAGTCCCGTCTGTGAATTTGTATTCGTACTGAAGAAAGCGTAACCGTTTAATTTCATTTCATGATTATAACTTTTAAAGTCATAACTTTTCAGTTTGTATTTTGATGGATGCTTCAATTAGAATGCTTTTAATTTATCACAGGCACGGGTGGGTGGGGGTTTAACTTTGATATACAGTATGTTCGAATGCGGGTCTCTAAAAATGGATCTGTGCAGGATTCTGCACTGGCATACGTTGACTTACGGCAAGGTCAACAAAAAATCTTGAGCATGCTGAAAATTTTGCATGTCACCGTGTGCTTATACGTCCTGCATAAGTTATGTGATCGTTGACACACATTCACACATGTTAATTGTAAGTTACTCAGCGAGAAAATGTGTAGTGTACCCATGATTTATGAGTAACGTGTTTTGAACCTGTGTGTGTCTTATATCAAACTTACCACCAATGCATATTAACATATGCAGACATATTTGACGTGTTCCCATGACCACAAAAATGAACGTGTTTCTAACTTATAGCTTCCATATAATGGCGTATTGGCAGTGTTTATGGGAATTGGTTTATAAAAATGCGGAAGCCGTCAGTACTCCTCCAGACTTCATGGTGAGCAGACCTGTGGTACCACCCGCTACACAAATCAACTGAGAGATGGAGGATCCGGCAAGGCTGAGACAAAAATAAGTGTACTAAGAAGTGTTCTTCTGAGTTTTCTTTAGAGTTGTCTTCGCTTACATGTCCAGCCAGAACCACACGCTTTGATAAAACTTTACAAAGACGAGTGGATTTGGAGCTGTATCCTGTCTCCCTGATTTCAGAGGCAGCGATTGACAGGTGGATTAACCAATCAGAGAAAAGCCAGAGAATAAAAGTGGGTCTTAAGACGAGATTTAAAACTCACCACTGTGGGGCTGTTGGGATGTGGGGGGGGCAGAGCGTTCCAGAGTTTGGGGTCAGCCACAGAGAAGGACCTGTCCCCTGGTTTTAAGTCTTGTTTATGTACCATGAGCTGGAGCTGGTGCCTCAGACTTCAGAGCTCGTGTAGGGATGTAAATCTGGATGCGATCTAAGACGTACTGTGGGGTAGAGCCCTGACCCAACATAAAACAGTGCGGCGGGAGACACGTTTTGAAAACTCACTGCGGGTGCAGGCAGGAGTGGGACTGCACAATGCGGGAGCAGGTGGGTGGGATGAGAACTAAAGTGGGTGTGGTCCCGAAAGTGCGAACCCCCGTCTCATATGCTTCATGGGCTATTTGGCCGTCCCGTCCTCCCCTACACCGCGCAGACCCTCCCGTACGCTGCATGGACCATCCCATACGTCGTGTGGACCCCTCCTATACAACGCGTGGACCATTCCCCCCTGCCATACGTCACGCGGGCTGCAGTACTAAACCAAAATTAAACTAGGTCTAAACCACAACTAAACCAGGTCTAAAAACAGGTCTAAAACAGGATTTAGCCAGGACTTAACCATGCCGCTGGACCCCCCCCACCACGCCTCCTCCTCTCAAACGCAGCCTCACCCCAACTCCCTCAAGTCCTCAAAATATTTGGTCCGTGGCTCAAAAAAGGTTGGGGACCATTGTTTTAGACAGTTCCTTTCCACGTCTCCATTTTTGATAGAGCTTAATAGTGTCACCATCTTGCAGGACTTGCAGGCAGGAGCGGGACAAAATAATGCAGATGTGGGCGGGAGCAGGACTGAAAATTACAATACTTTACGGGCAGGAGCGGGACCGCACAGTGTGGGAGTAGGCGGGAACAGGACTGAAAATTATGTCCCGCACAGACCTCTACTGTGGGGCCAGTCTATTCAAAGCTTTAAACACAAACAATAAAATCTTAAAATCAATTCTAAAACGAACTAGAAGCCAGTGCAGCAACGCTAAAATTGGGGTGTAAATGTATACATAACTACAGTATTTTATTAAAAAAAACTCAGCTCTAGTCTCTGAGAGTTTGTTTACAACCTATCTTGGTGAATAATTACAAAGTTCTTTACGCGTGTAAGGTACATGAGGATTAACTTTGGACCACTGCAAACTGTTTAAAATCAACTAGATCTGTTTTGGACGTTTTTAAGACCTTTCATTTAGTTGTTTTTGTTGTTTGGCCCGTTGGAATAATTGACAGCGCCAGTATTTTATTAACACGGGAAATGTTTCATCCAAAGTGTGAACAAACCCACCAGCGAGCTTCCCACACTCTTCATTTTTTACATATTAATTAGTCCAACATTTCATAACATTTTAAAAAACGATCCATAACCACCTCGCTTTTTCTAGCTGTCAGTTTGCAGATTTGCTGACCTGGTTTATGGTTCATATCGCTGTAATTACCGGGCCTATCCACATGAAACAAAATCTCTCATGAAGATCAGCGTCTTTTCGAAATATATATCTATAATTTTTTTTCAGTATTTTCCAAAAGTGGTGGCATTATTCAACCCCAAATACGAGATAATTGTCAATCGAGAGGGTTCAGCATTTCTGAACTTAAGCTGAAGCTCTAGTATTAGATTTTAAAGGGCCCATATTACATTGTTTTCTGATCTGTTATATTTAAGTTTTTTTTAGTTTAGTTTATAGGCCATAGTTATCCTGCCACTAAAAACAGTCTTACCCACTCCACAAAATGCCCAAAGCAAATCTGTTATTACGCCAAACTGTCGATGTAAATGTCTGTGTTGATAGAATAATGTTTGAAATAAAACTAACCTTACATCGCATGAATCGTCGCATGTTGAGGGACTATTTTCTCATATATCAGTCCGCCGCTGCCATGTTTTCTATCAAGAAGTACAACTCACTGCTGCTGCTCAGAAATAAATCCTTCAAATGCAAGGTTGGTTTTACTTCTAAGATTATTCTATCGACACATTCACATGGACAGTCTGGTGTAATAATAGATTTGTTTCGGGTGTTTTGTGGAGTGGGTAAGACTGTTTTTAGCGGCAGGATAACTATGGCCGTTGACATGCACTAGTCTAGCACCAGTGACCTCTGCAAATACAAGGACTGGATGGAATATTTTAAAAAGTGTCTCCACACGTCTCCAACACTCTGGATCACTAGGAAATGAGGTCCTATGTCCGAAATTTCCAGACTGTCCCTTTAAAAATGATCATCAAAATCATCATTCAGTTCTTTCACTCCAGAAAATCACTTCCTCTCGAGACACTTATCAATGTTTCCTTGTCACACATTTAACACACAAACTTGACAACTTTACATATTTACTTACATAATAATCTTCTCTCCAACGGAAAACACTCAGAAACACAGGAAATGCTCCACTGTGTTTCGAAACTCCATAGACCTTCACTGGAATCTTTTAAACTATATATCCAGCTGTTCTAAATCTGTGTATCATTCGTCCATTTGTTTTTCAAAATAAAACCAAAAGTAAGAAAATGAAAAAAACATTTTTTTTTCATTATTTGTCTCCAAAACCAAAAATTAGATAATGATTAGTTTGTTTTTTTTCAGTTTTTGTGTTTTGTGTTTAAATGAATAATTGAAAAAATGGATAATGGATGACTGAAGCAGGACTAAACCAGGACTAAACCGGTCTCAGTCCTGGTCTCAGTCCCGGTCTGGTCCCGGTCTCAGTCCCAGCCTCAGTCCTGGTCTGGTCCTGATCTCAACCCTAGTTTGATCCTCGTTTCAATTCTGGTCTGGTCCCGGTCTGGTCCCTGTCTCAGTCCCGCTCTCAATCCTGGTCTCAGTCCCAGTCTCAGTCCCGGTCTGGTCCCGGTCTCAGTCCCAGTCTCAGTCCCGGTCTCAGTCCCAGTCCTGATCTGGTTCTGGTCTCAATCCCAGTCTGATCCCGGTTTAAAATTTTGGTCTGGTCCCGCTCTCAATCCCACTCTCAATCCCGGTCTGGTCCCAGTATCATTCCCGGTCTGGTCCCGGTCTCAGTCCCAGGCTGGTCTCAGTCTGGTCCTGGTTTCAGTCTTATTCACCCGACGGTCTACGTGGGTGCACCTCTGGGCCCATCCGAACACTCAGTCCTGGTTTAGACCTGGTTCAGACCTGGTTGAGTTATCTGTTTTGTTTTTTTTCCATTATTCATTTAAACACAAAATCAAAAACTGAAAAAACAAATCATTTTCCTTTTTTTTTCATTTTGATTTTGGAGACAAATAATAAAGAAAATAGATGTTTTTTCGTTTTCTCATTTTTGATTTTATTTTGAAAAACACACAGAATTCATATATTTTCACAGCCTTAAAGGTTGTATAGAGGATTTTCCAAGGAACAAGAAATCCAGCGACTGTTTGTCCTTTTTCAAATGTTGCGCATGCGTGAAACCACCCCCCCTCCCCTACAGCTCCTACGTAGAAACGCCTCCTCCCTCCTCCTCCTTACGCCAGAAACAGGTTTGTTTACAGCCGGTGCACATGACTTGTAAACAACTAACTACAGTGTTGGTTAGGCAAGACGGAGAAGTGAGGAGCGGGGGGAAGAGCGGATCGGGCAGCGGGGACAGGAGCAGGAAAGGGGTGCAGAGAAGGGTGCGCGGAGATTCAGTGCGAATGAACTAGCTACAACACGCAGCAGCAAGCGGACTCTTTCTTTGCCTTGAAAATTACGTTTTCAGACATAGGATATCGCATTCGTGTCCTGAAAAACGTTTGTCTAGCTCTTGGAAATAAAGTACGTTTTCATAATAAGCAGAAGTTTCCTGTCCAGGAGTAATTTGTGGACCAGTGCGTCAGTCTTTAGACCCTTCGTCTGCTTCAGTCGCGCCATCGCTGGAATGAATCTACAAGAATCACCTTAGTTTGGCTTCGCTGCTTTTCCCCTTGTCTTCTTCTTTCAGCGACCTCAAAAACGGACTTTCTTTTGCGGCGAACTGCTCCTGGATTCTTGTCTGTCATTGCAACAAACTTTGTGCGAACTGTGAGGAAGATATAGGTAAAAAAAAGCCGCTAAGAACTGTTGCGTTGGTGGAGTAAACAGCGTCTGTGCGTCTTGCGTCTGTGGACTGTGTGACAGGCGAACGTAAACCACGTACCGGCGGCGCAGGCAAGTCAGTTACGCTAGAAACGTAGGGAGTTTGATTGACAGCCTGTCAACTAACAGATAACGAGGCAGTGTCGTTATCTATTGGCAAATGTTTAGCCCCACCACGTCCAGAGTTGATGAATTTTTATTCTCTTTTTTTTGTCATCATAATTACAAGGCTACTGCACCTCTATAATGCTATCATTGACAATTTGAAACAAAAAAAAATCCTCCATACAACCTTTAACTACCGGCTACATAAACTCTTGAAATTTTTCTCCATGTCTCCCACAATCCACTCAGCCCGAGACGTGATTGAAGGTTAAACTAAAGCGTTTACAGTACGGTGGCTAAAAATAGTGATGACGGTGCGTTCACGTACGGGGAGGTGAGAGCGTAAACGTGAGCTCTCAGAGTCCATTCTCGTGATGGATTAGAGTTCATTGGCTCCCGGTGCAGACTGGTGCACAGGCCGACTGCGTGGGGTCCAAGCAATTTACTAAAGGTGGGATTAAAGTTTGTACTGCGGGGAAAAAAAATATGATTACATTCTATGGCAGGACCTAATCATTTGTAGCGTTTGTGTGTGCGGGAATTTATCATATTGCTTGGACTACAATCTGTACACACACTTTTAAAGGGCCCACGTTAACGAGAAATGGACTGTTGTAACCTTTAAGTCGTTACTTCTACGTAAACATCGCCGGGAGGAGAATAACGGTAAACAAAAATCACGGTTTTGAGGTCACGGTTTGGTTCATTTTCGGTGCAGTATGGGAACAAAATATAAAACCATTTGCTTTGTTTGTTTATTTGTGTTTTTATTAAACCGACTTTTTTTTTTTTTTATTAAAGACAACTAACAAAATTTAACAAAATACAGTAATCAACATAAAAACAATACACAAAAACATAGAGCAGCACACACACCAAATGCAAAACAACAACAACACACGCCAACACAAATTGAGTTAAACAAAACAAAAGCAGTGTAGTTGTACAATAAACATTTTTAGTCCCTATACTTAATATTTTCACCATCATCATTTCCCTTCATCATCTTTTACTATTTATTACAATCTCAAATCTCACTTTTTTCCCCTCATCCCCCCTTTTTTAATTATTTTTGTAATTATTATAACCACTACAAACCAACGGGAAAATAAAATCAATGCAAAGTGCTGCTCGGTAATACTAATAAGTTAAATAAAATAGTCTCAAATCAGCAACAAATGTTTGAAATATTATAAAAAAAATAAATTCCTTGTAAACAGTAAACAAAACTGTCCAAAGATGAAAAGAAAATGAAGCTTTACTGCCGGCGAGACGAAAAAGTGAGGACCACGGCGCGACGATCGTGGTTTTGCGAGGACTCACGTGGTTCAGAGGGACGTAGTCAAGGCGGGGGGCAATTGTTGCCCTAACTATAAAGCGCTGCGGGAAACACTGACACCCCAATCACGAACAAGTTCCCTCGTGAATATTAAAGAGCCGAGTCTTCCGTGTAGCTGAACATGTAGTGGTGGAATGTAAACACACACAAATTCACCTGTGCACAGCGGCACACTGAACCAAACGTCCCATACTGAAACGGTTCGGCACAGATACATGTACCCAGTGTTGGGAAGGTCACTTTTAAAATGTATTCCCCTACAGATTACAGATTACATACCCCAAAATGTAGTTTGTAATGTAATCCATTAAATTACTTAACGTGAGTAATGTAATCTGAATACTTTGGATTACTTGATTTGCTGTAGAGAAGCAAAGACGAGGAAATCTTCACATAAGATGTTTTGTCTGATAAAAGAAAATAAAAAGCCCAGATTTTACTGAACCAAATTAAAAATATTATTGGTAGAAGAGGAGGAGACACGGTCCACGTGGCATGATTTAGTCCTGTTAAATCCTGGTTTATATCTAGTTTAGACCTGGTTTTAGTCCTGGTTTAGACCTGGTTTTAGTCCTGGTTTAGACCTGGTTTTAGTCCTGGTTTAGACCTGGTTTTAGTCCTGGTTTTAGTCCTGGTTTAGACCTGGTTTTAGTCCTGGTTTCGTCCTGGTTTAGTCCTGGCTTTAGTCGTGGTTTAGACCTAATTTAGACCTGGTTTAAACCTGGTTGAGACCTGGCTTTAATCCTGCTTTAGTCCTGGTTTATTCCTGGTTTAGTCCTGGTTTAGACCGAGTTTAGACCTGGTTTAGACCAGGTTTAGAACTGGTTTGGACTTGGGTTTAGATCTGGTTTAGACCTGGTTTTAGACCTGGTTTGGACCTGGGTTTAGACCTGGTTTTAGATCTGGTTTAGACCTGGCTTTAGTCCTGGTTTATTCCTGGTTTAGTCCTGGTTTAGACCGAGTTTAGACCTGGTTTTAGACCTGGTTTAGACCTGGTTTTAGTCCTGGTTTAGACCTGGGTTTAGACCTGGTTTTAGACCTGGTTTAGACCTGGTTTAGTCCTGGTTTAGACCTGGTTTAGTGTCCGGCAATAAGTGAAATTACCAAACAAAACAAAACAAAAAACGGAATAACCCAAAATGTGAAAACATGAAAATACCTCCTTGTAATCCATTTATTTCAATCATGTAACTGTAATCCAATTACCTCTCACTGAAACAGTAACTGTAACCGAATACAGTTACTCATAATTTGCACTCTTGATTACGTATCTCCAGTACATGTAATCTGTTACTCTCCAACACTGCATGTACCTTTACACCCCTAATAGCTGCAACTGTGTTTTGCTTCAAGTAAATCGTCTCATAACACAAATGTATGGACCAAAGTGTGTGAAAGTGAATCACCAAAACCCGTCATACGCACTTTTACATCCCTGCGCTGTAGACGGTATTGATCTTATTTATTTTTGTCTCTGTGTACAGTTCGTTGCTGGAGCAGAAGGAGGATCTGCGGAAGCGTCTGTCCTACACCACTCACAAACTGGAGCTGCTGCAGAACGAGTTTGACTCCACAAAGGTTTACCTGGAGACGGAGCTGCGGAGAGCCCAGGAGGAGCTGGACAAGTTCACCGACAAACTGCGCAGGTGAGTGGGAAATATGTGCTGTGAAAATAAAATGATCACTTAAATAATCAGATAAACCAATGATTAGATCTGATTTTTGGTGTTTTTACAATCACAGAAACAGAAATCTGATCCTCAAAAACACCTGGTGACGTGTCAATTGTCTTTATTTGGTCTTAAAACGGGACTAAACATCTAAACTCCGCCCATAACCGCATTTTAAATAGAGCTGCTACACTGGGCAGTACCTGGAGGACTAAAGGGGAGAGTGAAGAGAGGTTTTGAGGACTAAAGGGAAGAGTGAGGCGGTGCGAGGTCTGGAGGACTAAATGGGAGAGTGAAGAGGGCTGGAGTCTGGAGGACTAAAGGCGAGACAAAGCGAGGACAAAAGGGGAGAGTGAGGAGGGGCGGGGTTTAGAGGACTAAAGGGGAGAGTGAGGAGGGGCGGGGTCTGGAAGACTAAAGGGGAAAATGGAGTCTGGAGGACTTAGAGGCAGAGTAAGGGTGGGTCTGGAGGACTAAAGGGGAGAGTGAGGGACGAGGAGGAACAGGGTCTGGAGGACTAAAGGGGAGAGTGAGGGGGAAGGAGAGGTTGGGTCTGGAGGACTAAAGGGAAAAATGAGGAGAGGTTTGGAGGACTAAACAAGGACTAAGGAGAGGCAGAGTCTGGAGGACAAAAGGGGAAAGTGAGGAGGGGCAGGGTCTGGAGGGCTAAACAGGGGTTTGGTGAGGAGGGGTTTGTAGGACTAAAAGGGAGAGTGAGGAGGAAAGAGGGGTGTTGTCTGGAGGACTAAAGGGAAGAGTGAAGAGGAGTGGGGTGTGGAGGACTAAAGGTGAGTGTAAAGAGGGATGGGGTCTGGAGGACTAAAGGGGAGAGTGAAGAGGGGCGGGGTTTGGAGAACTAAAGGGGAGAGTGAGGGTGAGCCAGGTGGACAAAAGGGAGAGTGAGGAGGGGTGGGGTGTGGAGGACTAAAGGGGAGAGTGAGGAAGGGCGAGGTCTGGAGGACTGAAGGTGAGTGTCAAGAGGGATGGGGTCTGGAGGACTAAAGGGGAGAGTCAGGGTGGGTCTGGAGGACTAAAGGGCAAAGTGAGGAGGGGCAGGGGTTAAAGGACTAAAGAGAATAGTGAGGAGTGGGGTCTGGAAGACTAAAGGGGAGAGTGGGGGGGGGGTCAAAAAGGTATCCACACTTCAAACTCTGCCCCTTCAGCCAAGTATTTGTATCAGAAACTCCTGTGTGATGTCACATAGTACTTGAAATTGCAGAAGCCACCGGAGGCAACAGAGACTCAGCTTTTGACTGTTTTTAACACAACGCTTTTGCACTAAATTTACCAAAAAAAAACAAAAAACACTAGAAATAGTACTTAAATGCACCATATACACTTTAAATTGATTCCACTTTATTTTTTTTAGTTCTTGGTGAGGAAACATAACACAGACCAGGCCCTTTAAGAAAAAAATAATGTATCTTGCATATTTAATTCGCACATGACATGAAACTAATGAACATTCTTGCTTGTCTTAGTAGGCTACAATCTCTTCTGGTCTTTTTTTGTCCACTCTGGGCCGGTATAGAAAACGCCCGTACACTTCAAGCTCACTCTCCCCGTAGCGATTCGTAATTATGTCCTTACACGTCTGCCGAGGATTCATAAAGACATCCTCCAAACTCATTAAATTTCCCATACGCTTCCCCCAATTGAAACTATTGAGCCGCCGTCTAAGCCTTGACATTTTGCATACAGCCCTATAGGAAATCCTCATGGCGATTTAACACAGAGCCTATGTAATCTTTTGTTGCTAACGGCGACCGAGTGAGTCCTCCCAACAGTGGATTCTGACAAGCTTGACATTCAGCACCTCTAATGAAAAGATGTCTAGTATCTCCAACATGTCCGCCACGGTACAAAGCTATAGAAGCGCGTAATTAGCCCAGCGTGGAAAAATACCATCACGAGTCTTTCTATAATTATAATTTCACTTTAAAGAGAGCCCGTATATGAGGATTTTTTTTTTTTTTCCCGCATGTATTTGAGCAAAATGTGTCTCGCAATCCAGTACAGATGTATTGTATAAGCAGCTCTTGAGGTCAAACTAAGTCCACTGTGTCTTGATTAAAAAGAAACGCTATTTTCTGAGCTATGTTATGATGTTTTTTCATCACAAACAGGACCTGGAGTTGTGTTTAGTTTCATTCACACATGTTTAACGCACAAATCCTGCATGTTTAGTATTTAATTGAATAACTTTACTTCAATCATTTGGATGATTTCAGCCCTGGAAGTGCCTATCTCTATTGAACTAAAGGTAAAAATAGCTCTTAATTGGAAAACTTCATGACATCACAAGGTGGAACAGAGCATTTTGAGCTTTAGAGACGTAGACGGATTAATAATAAAGAATTACTTAAACATGTAAATGAAATAAACATGACTCAAGTTTTTTTTAAAGGGAGAACAGCATTATACCATGGCTAAAAGCTCACAAATGTCAAAAGTGAAAGAAAAGTGCTTATAAATGCCTTGTAATAATCAGGATGCTCAGAATGCATAAGTGTGGTATAAGTTTGGACCACTGCAAACTGTTTATGAACTAGTTCACTGAAATAGCTCTGTTTTTCATGTTTTTAAAACAGTAAGTACATACATATGTCTCAAAGACGCTTTACAGTTCATTATTCAGTCACTCCAGACCCGGTGGTGGTAAACTACTATTGTGGCCACAGCTGCCCTGGGGTAGACTGACAGAAGCAAGGCTGCCAATCTGAACCATCTGCCCCTCAGACCACCAAAATCACTCACACACACACATCACTTTCATACTAGGCAGTGTGGGTGTGAAGTGTCTTGCCTAAGGACACAATGACAGTTTTTTGTGACTTGCGCCCCACTGTAGCACCTGATTTTCCCAGTGTCTCCCATCCAAGCAGCCTTGCTGAGTTTCTGAGATCTGATGAGATCAGGCTTTGACACGCCGGTACAGTCATAGTAACAGTAACTTTAACAGTAACATTTACATTTACACAGTAACAATTTAATGGTCCTATTTTACACAAAATTGACTCATGTTATAATGTTGTTACCCCCTCAAAAACATACTTGGAGTTGTGTTCTGTTCCTGTTTCTGTTTCAAAATGATTCTAGTGAAAGTGTATGGAGTTATTTTCAGTTTGAGAGAAGAATTCAGCCTAAATCTGCAGGGTTTGTGTGTTAAACATGTGACAAAACACAACTCCAGGTCTGTTTGTGATGAGGAAACAACATTATAACACAGATATAACAGAGAACAGTGTCATATGGGCCTTTTAAATGACATATTCTGTGTGAGCTGAAGCCTGCGTCTCCGCTCTGCTCTCTCCCCATTACGGCGCAGAAGTGTCCGATTTGTGTTATTGATCGCACAGTGTGAAATGTGTGAAATGTCAGGCGCTGGCAGGGACCGGCAGGGATCAGAGGGTTCAGACGTGACCCGCACAAAACCGTTGCCCCCCGAAAAGATATTAAGACGAGTCAGCGTTGCGTTCGGAGAGTGGGATTAATTGATGCTTTTTGCGGTGACACTGTGCGGCGGAAAGTTCCCAAATGTTACCATGGCGACACACATCAGTAAATGCAGCCAAAAACTTTACAAGACTGTCTGAACACTCAAGAAAAAATACAAAATGGATTTAAAGAGCATATTTTCAGGAGCCTGTGATCAATGTGAGCGTTCATGGTTCGTGAAACTTATTTGGCAGTGTTTGCATTGTGTCTCCTTGGTAACTGCTGAACAGAATAGATGCATGTAGAACACCCCCAGCCTGATGCTACTGCAAAGTGTCAGTAGTTCACAATATAAATAAGTACATCAGGTGTCTTCAACCTTTTTCCTCCGGTGAGCTACCTTTACAAAACAAAAATGTCCAGAGAGCTTCTCATTTTAGAGGCTGCAAGAAATTGAGACGATTATAAGAAAGAGGGCGAGCCTTTTGGGAACAGTTAGATGCTTATAAAACATAAACCACTGTCCATTTATTAGTGCACAAAGTTGGAGTACAAAATGATACATGTACAGTAGTAAGAGGCAGGGGTGTAGTGAGCGTGGTACACAGGGGTTCACCGTTCCATCCACTTCTCCCGACGTGAGATATAAAAAAAATAACAAATATAAAATAGCTACAACTTAAATGTCAAAACAACCTGCATAGGCTCGTGATATCTGCAGTACTGTCCTATAAGAAGCTGAAACATGAGGGACCAGGACTGAACCAGGACTGAACCAGGACTGAACCAGGACTGAACCAGGACTGAGTGCAGCCGTCGCCTGGTTGAGTCCTGGTTGAGTCCTAGTTTAGTCCTAGTTTAGACCTGGTTCAGTCATGTTTTAGTCCTGGTTCAGTCTTGGTTCAGATCTGGGTCAGACCTGGTTTAGTCCTGGTTCAGTCCTGGTTCAGTCCTGGTTTAGTCCTGGATCAGTCCTGGGTCAGACCTGGGTCAGTCCTGGTTTAGTCCTGGTTCAGTCTTGGTTCAGATCTGGTTTAGTCCTGGTTCAGTCCTGGTTCAGTCTGGTTCAGATCCTGGGTCAGACCTGGTTTAGTCCTGGTTCAGTCCTGGTTCAGTCCTGGTTTAGTCCTGGATCAGTCCTGGTTTAGTCCTGGTTCAGTCCTGGTTCAGTCTTGGTTCAGTCATGGTTTAGTCCTGGATCAGTCCTGGTTTAGACCTGGTTTAGTCCTGGATCAGTCCTGGGTCAGACATGGTTTAGTCCTGGTTTAGACCTGGTTCAGTCATGGTTTAGTCCTAGATCAGTCCTGGTTTAGACCTGGTTCAGTCCTGATTTAGTCCTCCTGGTTCAGTCCTGGTTTAGTCCTGGTTTAGACCTGGTTTAGTCCTGGTTCAGTCCTGGGTCAGACCTGGTTTAGTCCTGGTTCAGTCCTGGTTTAGTCCTGGTTCAGTCCTGGTTCAGTCTTGGTTCAGTCATGGTTTAGTCCTGGATCAGTCCTGGTTTAGACCTGGTTTAGTCCTGGTTCAGTCCTGGTTCAGTCTTGGTTCAGTCATGGTTTAGTCCTGGATCAGTCCTGGTTTAGACCTGGTTTAGTCCTGGTTCAGTCCTGATTTAGTCCTCCTGGTTCTGTCCTGGGACTGCGGAGAACTCCTGGTAACCATAGACCCCTGAAGTACATTGTATAAATGTTAGTGCTTTGTCTAGAATATCCCACAGTGCGGCTTTAATCATCTATCCTGCACCGATCTGAACGGTAACTCGCCTGGTGCCATGTTCTGCAGTATAGATTCAAAGTCTAGAGCCAAAGCAAGAATCATCGTAGAGATAAAGAGAATACAGAATCTCCCCTAGAAAAGTAACATAATGCTTCTTTAAAGTTGAGTTTATTGGCTGATTTTAACAGGGACCGTGCGCCGTCACTTTAATCTCGTAAAATAAGAGACGCTTTACACCAGATTTAGCTAAAGCTGCTTTCCATCTGCAGTCCCCGGGCAAAGTGACACTGTAACTTTCTTTAAAGCTGCTGGGCTGAGCTCTGCACAGAATCTAAACATAAGGAAGGTTCGAATAGGGCCTGGGGGAGATCGCTAAATTACTCAAACCTGCATGGATGACGTCAAAAACTCTTCAGGTACTTCTTTGTGGTGGATGAAGTATAAGTAAAAGTATAGATACAGGGGCAAAAAGTTACTCAGGTAAAAGTAAAAGTATCACATGAAAAAATCTACTAGTATTAAGTACTTAAAGTTTAAGTTTAAAGTACCGAAAGTTTAAAATTGTACTGCCCTCCCTCTTCATCTGAGATCCTCCCTACCTCACTTTAAAACCCTCCTAAAACCAATTTTCTTCAAGATGTTGCTCCACTGCCCATGAGCTCGACTTTAGACTATTATCTTTGTGTATTAAGTCACTTTTTTTATGTATGGTAATATATGTAGTACTTTGGTGCAACTTGTTACGGTTGTTTTAAATGTGCTATATAAATAAAATGACTTGAAGAAAATGACTTGACCAAAAAGTAAAAGTATTTTGCAGAGAGTTTTAGAACAAATGTAGTGATTCTGATAAAGAATCCAGCTGATTGATTTTAAAGGGCCCATCTCATGCAAAATAACTCTTTTCACATTGTATCTTCAAGCACAATTTGGGTTTTGGAACATCCATTACACAATAGTTATGAAATCTTATTGATTTCTTGGAGACAGTCACAGACCAGGAACTATGAAAGGCCGACTACTGTTCATCCTCCCGCCCGTCCTGAGAAAGCACAGGCTCCGCCCTCCAAACGTGACATAGGCTCTGAGTGAGCCGCCCTTCCTCCGCCATCTCAGGGAGGGAGGGGGAGACAGACGTGCACCCTGATAGTGGCAGGAATAAACTTTTATTCATCATGGCGATACAGCGCGTTCAGCCGCATGTGTTGGACCCGGAATCGGACGAGGACTTTGAGATGCACGAAGCTCAAGCACCACGTCGACATCAGCTGAACATTACTGATTGTAGATAAACTTATTATATCGTGTACACTGCAGATGGGGTGGAGGTGGGGCGGAGGCGGTGGAGCAGGGAGAGGGGCGGGTGCAAAGTGTTTTCTGCTTCTTCAAACGCGTCATAGGCGTATCTGCCGTGTCATTGTTGTAGCAGCTTTAGTTCGTTGTCACGTGGGAGGGTGGCAGAAATACGCTGCAGTTTGTTAAAAAAAATGCTGAATCAATCTAAAAACCAAGCAAAAGATGTTAATTTTGTCTTCTTATATACTTTAACTTCTTGGGTTCTTTTTAAAGACAATGCAGTAAAGTGTGTTTACCTTGTTGACATGTTTCGGCTGTTAGCTGCAAGCCATCTTCAGAACTGTCACCGGTGTTGGTGGTGACGTGTCGTATATCAGCTGTTGTTACTTCCTGTAGGCGTGGTCAGACCTGATGGACCTGCAGGTCGCTCAGACTGACCACGCCTCCCGTCGCCCGGTGTCTCTGGAGGAGGGTGTCCCAGGTGTGTGTGAAAGGAGGAACGCTCCGTCATCACGGTTAATGCTGTCCGTGCCTCGTTTCCTGATTTCAGTGGCCTCCTTGATCCAGCGTTTGAACTTGTTGTTTTCCGATCCAATGACCCGAGCCCCGTCCCGATCCAGAATGTGGTTGTTCCTTTTACAGTGTCTGATATGGTGGATTTTAGGTTTTCCTGTTCTGCTTTGTCTTTTTGTGTTCTGGTGAGTCTCCCTGACGTTTCCTTCTCGCATTCCTTTTGGTGTGCAGCCGAAACATGTCAACAAGGTAAACACACTTTACTGCATTGTCTTTAAAAAGAACCCAAGAAGTTAAAATCTAAAAACCACTTCGGTGACATATACAAGACCCACACATCACTCTTAGAAGGTAGAAAGCTCTGAAAAGTTGATTTTGCATGAGATGGACCCTTTAAGTGATTCAATTGATTTCTTAATTTTTAAGTGATTCAGTTGATTTTTCTAGCTGTTTTTGTGGTTTTGGTTTGCTCAAAGTTAGGACAGAAAGTAGAGATACATGTTCTCAAAAAAAGAAAAAGCATCCACTGTAAAATTTACTTAAGTAAAGTACAGATACCTAAAATTTGTTCTTAGGTATTGTACATTTACTTTTATACTTCGTTACTTTTCCACCATTGATGAGGGAACAACATTATAACATGGTTTTGCATAATAACCCCTCTTTAGAGAGATAAGATAGATAAATATTTATTCTGCAGCCTCAACAATGGAACCAAAATACTAAAGTAACAGTCCATCCTCTTGCGTTCATCTTTTATACCGATCTTTAAAAAGAACAAACAATACATACTTTCTGATTCGACTCGACTCGTTAAATCGTTTTATCGTACTGAGTTCAAAAGTCGTGTGTCGTGCGTCGTGTCCTGAGTGTGACCCAGCAGATTAGAGCGTGGGGCAGATGGAGCCTCGGGCGACTGGAGCGACACTCACAGCCTCCATATGGTCCTGTCTCCTCCACACAGCACCGGGACTAAACAGGGACTAAAGAGACCGGGAGCGCCATGCAGGACTATATCAAGACTAAAACAGGACTAAAGCAGGACTAAAAGAGCCTCCATATGGTCCTGTCTCCTCCACACAGCACGGGAACTAAACAGGGACTAAAGAGACTGAGCGCCATGCAGGACTAGAACAGGACTAAAACAGGACTAAAACAGAACTAAAGCAGGACTAAAAGAGCCTCCATATGGTCCTGTCTCCTCCACACAGCACCGGGACTAAACAGGGACTAAAGAGACCGTGAGCGCCATGCAGGACTAGAACAGGACTAAAAGGACTAAAACAGGACTAAAGCAGGACTAAAAGAGCCTCCATATGGTCCTGTCTCATCCACACAGCACCGGACTAAACAGGGACTAAAGAGACCGTGAGCGCCATGCAGGACTAGAACAGGACTAAAAGGACTAAAACAGGACTAAAGCAGGACTAAAGAGCCTCCATATGGTCCTGTCTCCTCCACACAGCACCGGGACTAAACAGGGACTAAAGGACCGTGAGCGCCATGCAGGACTAGAACAGGACTAAAACAGGACTAAAACAGGACTAAAGCAGGACTAAAAGAGCCTCCATATGGTCCTGTCTCATCCACACAGCACCGGGACTAAACAGGGACTAAAGAGACTAGTGCATGCAGGACTAGAACAGGACTAAAACAGGACTAAAGCAGACTAAAGGAGGACTATACCCGGACTATACCAGGACTAAAGCAGGACTATAAGGACTATACCAGGACTAAAGCTAAGGACTATACCAGGACTATACAGGACTAAAGCAGGACTATACAGGACTATACAGGACTATACCAGGACTAAAGCAGGACTATACCAGTAACAGGACTATACCAGGACTAACCAGCTATACCAGGACTATACAGGACTAAAGGACTATACCAGGACTAAACTAAAGCAGGACTATACCAGGACTATACCAGGACTAAAGCAGGACTAAAGCAGGACTATACCAGGACTAAAGCAGGACTATACCAGGACTAAAGCAGGACTATACCAGGACTATACCAGGACTAAAGCAGGACTATACCAGGACTATACCAGGACTATACCAGGACTATACCAGGACTAAAGCAGGACTATACCAGGACTAAAGCAGGACTATACCAGACTAAAGCAGGACTATACTAAAGCAGGACTAGAACAAGGACTAAGGCAGGACTAAAGCAGGACTATACCAGGACTATACCAGGACTAAGCAGGACTATACTAGAACTAAAGCAGGACTAGAACAAGGACTAAGGCAGGACTAAAGCAGGATTAGAACAGGAACTAAATCAAGACTATGTCAGGTGACAGGTCTAAACCAGGACTATGTCAGGTCTAACCCAGGATTTAACCAGAACTATGCCAGGTCTAATTCAGGATTTAACCAGGACTATATCAGGTCTAACTCAGGATTTAACCAGGACTATGTCAGGTCTAACCCAGGACTTAACAAAGACTATGTCACATCTAACTCAAGATTTAACCAGAACTATGCCAGGTCTAAAACAGGATTTAACCAGGACTAAAGCGGGACTAGAACAGGAACTAAAGCAGGACCATGTCAGGTGACAGATCCAGGGCTATGCCAGGTCTAACCCAGGATTTAATCAGGACTATACCGAGTCTAACTCAGGATTTAATCAGAACTATACCAAGTGAACCCAGAATTTGACCAGGAATATGCCAGGTCTAACCCAGGATCTAACCAGGACTATGTCTGGTCTAACTCAGGATTTAACCAGGACTATGCCAGGTCTAACCCAGGACTTAATCAGGACTATGTCATATCTAACCCAGGACTTAACCAGGACTATACCAGTTCTAACCCAGGACTTAACCAAGGACTATGTCAGGTCTAACCCAGGACTATATCAGGTCTAACCCAGGACTTGACCAGGAATGTCAGGTCTAGTCCAACAAGGTTCATCTGGACCTGACATAGTCCTGGTGAAATCCTGGGTTAGACCTGGCATAGTCCTGATTAAGTCCTGGGTTAGACCTGACTGGAAAAAAGAACCTAATCAAATCATTTAAAAATATATATACAGTGTTAAACGTTAGGTCTAACTTAGGATCTAACCAGGACTACGTCAGGTCTAACTGTGGACTTAACCAGTACTAAACTAAGTCCAACCTTGGCCAAGATTTCCCCAGGACTAGAAATACCCCAAGACTACAGTTATCTGGCTTTCATTATTAGAGCTATAATACTCCCTACAACAGAAGCAAAGCCTGGGCTGGGTTCAGTGAGGTATCACGCAGGATTAAACTAGATCTAAACCAGGACTACAGTGGGACTTCAGCTTATGTTTGGCTCAGTATAAGACGTGTTGGATGGGGTAGAGTGACGTCGTGCTGCTGCTGTTGTGGTGCTGAGAGGGCATATGTACAGATCCACAAGAGCTCTGAGTGCAGTCTGTATACCACCGTGTCTCATTACTCTCTCTCTCTGTGTGTGTGTGTGTGTGTTTGTGTGTGTGTTTTGTGTGTGCAGAATACAGAGCAGCTACTCAGCCCTGCAGAGGATCAACCAGGACCTGGAGGAGAAGATCCACAGAGATGTAAGTCAATAAAACGTATCAGCCATTATTGTAATCTGAGTTTCAAGTCAGATCGGTGTTCGTTACGTCGAGTTTCACTTTCAGAACTGAAGGAGGGAACAGTTTTCATCATGCACTGTCTGTCAAAAGTTTGGGCCACAGGTTCTTATTCACTAGTTTGGTCTATTTTTTTATGTTTATTACCTCCGCCGGCGTTTGTCTGTTTGTTTGTTTGTTTGTTTGTCTGTTAGCAACATAACTCAAAAAGTTATGGACCGATTTTGATGAAATTTTCAGGATTTGTTGGAAATGTGAAAAGGAAGAACTGATTTCATTTTGGGGGTGATCCGGAAGAAATCCTGGATTCTGGATCACTTTGAAATTTTAGTTAACATTGTGGTAAATGGGGCCAAAAATTTTGTTTCTCAATATCTCGGTTAATTATTGACCAAACCCCATGAAATTTGACTCAGGGATGGACAATGGGATCCTCTTTCATATTCCAAAGGCTGATCCGGATCTGATCCAGAAGACTGATTTTATTGCAATTTATATAAAAAAATGGGGGTAGTCCTTGGCGGAGGTCTGCGCTCTCTGAGTGCTTTTCTAGTTTGTTTGTTTGTTTGTTTGTTTGTTTTTTAGCAACATAACTCAAAAAGTTATGGACCAATTTTGATGGAATTTTCAGGATTTGTTGGAAATGTGAAAAGGAAGAATTGATTTCATTTTGGGGGTGATCCGGAAGAAATCCTGGATTCTGGATCACTTTGAAATTTTAGTTAACATTGTGGTAAATGGGGCCAAAAATTTTGTTTCTCAATATCTCGGTTAATTATTGACCAAACCCCATGAAATTTGACTCAGGGATGGACAATGGGATCCTCTTTCATATTCCAAAGGCTGATCCGGATCTGATCCAGAAGACTGAGTTTATCGCAATTTATATAAAAAATGAGGGTAGTCCTTGGCGGAGGTCTGCGCTCTCTGAGTGCTTTTCTAGTTGTCTATACTTCATTCTTAAAGTGATAAAACAATAAATATTCATCCATTTTCTTACACTTTATCTGGGGCTGGGTCACGGGGACAGTAGTCTGAGCAGGGAGGCCCAAACTTCCCTCTCCACACACACTTCTGGGCCGTTCCCAGGCCAGCCCAGAGACATAGGCCCATCCACACTTGTACGTATTTGAGTCGTTTTTGTTTCGGATGCAGTGTTCGTCCACACTAATTCGATGGAAAACGGCTCCAGAAACGGAACGATCTGGTGTCGCCAACTCCCACGAATTCATCTGAGTACAGATCTAAGTCCAACTGGTCCAGTCCTGGTCCAATCCTGGGATCAATCTTGGTTCAGTCCTGGGATCAGTCCTAGTTTAATCATGGTTCAGTCCTGGTTTAGTTTGGTTTTAGTTCTAGCTCAGTCCTGGTTTTAGTCCACCTGGTTCAGTCGTGGGATCAGTCCTGGTTTAGTCCTGGTTTAGTCCTTCTGGTTCAGACCTGGTTCAGTCCTAGGATTAGTCCTGTTCAGTCCCGGTTCAGTTCTGGATTAGTTTTGTTTTAGTCCTAGTTCAATCCTGGTTCAGTCCTGGGATCAGTCCTGGTTTAATCCTGGTTCAGTTCTGGTTCAGTCCTGGTTTAGTCCTGTTTCAGTCCTGGGATCAGTCCTGGTTCAGTTCTGGTTTACTCCTGGTTTAGTCCTGTTTTAGTCCTAGCTCAATCCTTGGATAAATCATGGTTTAATCCTGTTTTAGTCCTGGGATTAGTCCTGGTTTAGTTCTGGTTTAGTCCTGATTTAGTCCTGGTTTTAGTCCAGGGATCAGTCCTGGTTCAGTCCTGGGATCAGTCCTGGTTTAGTTCAGGAATCAGCACTGGTTCGGTTCTTGTTTAGTCCTGTGTTAGCCCTGTTTTAGTCCTCGCTCAGTCCTGGTTTAGTCCTCCTGGTTGAGTCCTGGGATCAATCTTGGTTTAGTCCTGGATCAGTTCTGGTTCAGTCCGGTTTTAGTCCTGGGATCAGTCCATATCTCCAGTTTTTATTACAGATCAAAACTGTCAAAATCTGATGAAACTGTAAAAACACAAAATCAAAAACTGAAAAAAACTAATCGTTATCTATTTTTCATTTTGGTTTGGAGACAAATAATTAAGATTTTTTATTTTTTGTATTTTTTAACTTTTGATTTTAATCTGAAAAACGAATGAACGAACGATGAACCTGGCCTCTCCTAAAACAGACAGGAGGTTTGTCAGCGTAGCAAACAGGAGCGGTCTGGAGCTGATCTGAATATGAAAGGCGAGCTGGTGGTGCCATTGACGCTAATTACAGCCTGTTCCGCCCCACTGTCCTCCTCCGAGCGCGCCGCGGTAGCCCGAGCTTTGTTCTCCAGTCCGGCGCACCTCGCTTCATTTGTGTCACGCCGGATAACACACAATTAGCTGTCTTGTCTGCTAACACATCAGGCGACGCGGATCTTGAATAGAGCGCTAAAGCTAATGATAGTCGTTGTTAGCGCGGTTGTTTTGCTGGCGATGCTAAAGGGGCGATGTGAGGCACAGGTGATGGAAGGATACGTAAGGTCACCTGGGAGAATTGTACTTTAAAGAACTGAAAATATAGGTTTGTGTTTTAGTTTATGTACAGGAATATTAAAGGGTTCAGATGACGCTATTTTCTTAGCTATGTTATAATGTTTACATGTCAGAAACAGACCTGGAGTTGAGTTTTGTTTCATTCACACATATTTGAGTAATCTTTTATTATTAGTCTGTCTACTAGCCTGATTCATTAGACGGTTTCACGGTTTCACTTGTGGAAACCGTTTGACCTCGCAGCATTAGGATTTGTTCGCTCAACAGTAGGCGGGTACTTTTTTTATTTAACCAGTCGCTGCTATTTGGTTGTGACGTATGTAATGCTCCAAATCTCTTAGGAAGAAGGACAATAACGGCTTTCCCCTTGATAAAATTCACCAAACATTCTCTTTGTTCTGGCTTTAAATCCTCGAGCTCAGGGAATTGTTGTCAACACAGAATGTCTGTCTTCATCTACATCAGGAGTGTCAAACATACGGCCCGGCGGCCGGATCCGGCCCTCCAAGACCTTTAATCTGGTGCTCGGCTGATTTTCTACTAAAATATTTTAATTATATTTTCTATTAAAATATTGGTCATTTTCTGCACTGCTTAGCACAGCAGCGTCTCCAGCGTCTCTGTACGTGGCCCCTCCCACCAGAGCAGCACAAATGAAGACTTGACTCTTTCCAAACGCTCTTAAAGGACGATCGTTTTGACTGTTGACCGTGACACCCTCATCAGAAAAATTTCAAAAATGAGAAAAGTGGAGCCGAGTGCAGGATTTTCCAAGAAAAAATGACTTATTCCTATTTACATACAAGTTCATGTTAAAACATTGTGTTGAAATTGCATTTTTCTTAAAGTTTCAGGTTGTTCATAATATTATAATATTTTGTAAAAGAAAGAGTTCATCAATTAAAAAAGATTTCTTTAATAGATTTGCGATTTCTCTGCACAAATATTTGAACTTATTGTTATTTTTGGGGTTTATATGTCATGAGTTTTCTGATCCGGCCCCTTTGGGATCAAAGTAGGTTATATACGGCCCCTGGACCAAAATGAGTTTGACACCCCTGGTCTACATCCATCTCGACGCTTTGTTTACTGTTGTGCTGTTCCACAAAAGGGACCCAGACAGACGCTTGAGTTTGACATCATTACTTCACAGCTCTTCACTGATTGGCTGGAACGCAGTCTACAACTTCCGGAGTTCTTGCAAACCGTCTAGTGTATTCTGATTTCTGACCTAGTCGCTGGAGAGAAATGTAATTGAGTGGCGGCACTAGGTGGCGTCAGCCTGGTTATCTGTCTACATCTCCAAAGCTCAAAATGCTCAGTTCCACCTTGTGATGACATGAAGTGGTAGTTTTCAAGTTAACAGCAACGTTTTACCTTTTGTTCATTAGAGATTGGCAATTCTAGAAATGATCCAAATGAATCTAGTGAAGGTGTATGGACTTTAAAAACACAGTGAGACTTTTCCTGTATTACCACGTGACATCACAAGGTGGAACAGAGTGAAGAACTGTTTACACGAGAACACTTACAGGTAAAAATGACAAAATATTTTATCAGAAGTGCCTTATGTTTAGACGGTGATGGCGTTTTTGGGGCTTAAAAATGCAAAAATCTGAAACCACCCTCTAGAGTGGAAAAGTTGAATACGCTCCGCCGTTGCGTTTCCGTCTACACTGCCCAAGACGCAAAACTCTGGTCAGATCTGCTCAGGTCTCATACGTGTTTACGTCACATACATAACCGCCGAGCTACCTGGCATGCATACACAATCGATTTCCACACATTTTGCGTCACAGTATGAGCGCAGATTTCCTCCTGAAAACGCTCGTCTAAACGCAGAATAAAAAGTGACGACGCGACGCCACTTTTGCGTCTTCTGTTCATGTCGTCATCATTTAAACGTAGCCTAAATCTGCAGGGTTTGTGTGTTAAACGTGTTAATGAAACAAAACACAAGTCCAGGTCTGTTTGTGATGAGGAAACAACATTATAACATAGATCAGAAAATAGCGTAATATGAGCTCCATACACTTTCAATAAAATCGCCCTGGAACTGCCAATTTCTACTGAACTTAAAAGGTAAAATGTAGCTGTTGTAACTTGAAAACTACAGCTTCATAACATCACAAGGTGGAACAGAGCATTTTGAGCTTTGGGGATGTGGATAATAAAGGATTAGTTAAACATGTGGGAACCAAACAAAACACAACTCCAAGTCTGTTTATGAGGAGGAAACAAAATTATAACATGTCTTAAAGCTCAATTAGTGTCTCATAGGACCTTTAATGCTATACTGCAGAACATTCCAATGCAGTAACGTCTCCATGGAGATACAGTTACTACCCTTCACCAGAAAAAGTTACGCACGCAAGAACTATCCCCTGTGAATCTATAGGAGCACTGTGAATGAAATTGCAAGACAAATCTCCATACTTAAGCTCCTCTGCGGTGGAAATATAACTGTGTTGAGAGCGGTTCGCTACACGAGGGAAATATGGCAGTTTAATATAGTGGAGATCTTGTCAAAACATTTGTGCGCCAAGTTCTGTGCACAAAGAAGTGTGGTGCAGAGCCGAGAGCAGACACAAGCAAACTGGGGCCTGGTAACCAATAGTAACGAAAGAAACGCATCCTTTTTCTCAGCTGCCTCTTCAACCGGGCTTTGTGAGAGAAGTTGTGTCTTTGCAACTAAAAATCGACCAAGATTTCCATGTTTAATGTTTTTATATTGTGTTGATTTTGAAGTGAAGCACTTTGGTTACCTTGAGTGTTATAAAGGACTCTGTAAATAAAGTTAGATTTGTTGGATTTCACAGTTGTGCTAATATATTTAGACTATATTGAACTTATATTGAAAGTTTATATATATGGTACTTATATTGCATGCAGCATGTAAATAGACTGTATATATAATTGGACATTTATATGTACAGAGTCGGCTTCATCGACAAATTGCAAAATCTATCAATAGTTTCGAGGTGTGATTAGTTGAGATGAGGGCCTTAAGGTAGCTGGCTATGGTTATGGTTATGGTAGAATAAATAGGAGCTGCAGTTTATACATTCAAGAATCTATATTACACTATTTTCTAGGGATGTAACAATATCTAAATCTCACAGTACAATATTTTCACGATATACATCTCACAGTTCTACGTCGCCACAGCCACATGCTGTGTCCACAGACCAGGTCGTTGAGACACCCGTCTCCGACTGCTGCCCAGTCCTCTGTGAACACGACCCCTATGAACCCCTCTGCGGGTGGTGAGCCCACAGGAGGGTGGACCCACGTCGTCCATTCGAGCTGAGCCCGGTCAGGCCCCGTGGGCGAAGGCCCGGCCACCAGGCGCTCGCATTCGAGCCCCAACCCCAGGCCTGGCTCCAGGGTGGGACCCTGGCTGCGCCATACCGGGCGACGTAACGGTAACGGGTATTTTACTGTTCATGTGGGTTCTGTGAACTGCTCTTCGTCTGACCCATCACAGGACCTGTTTGCCATGGGAGACCCTACCAGGGGCATGATGCCCCTGGCAGCATAGCTCCTAGGATCATTCGGGTACACAAACTCTCCCACCACGGTAAGGTGGCAGTTCAGGGGGGTTCAGTTCAGTTCCTCCGCAGGGTGGCTGGGTGCTTCCTTAGAGATTGGGTGAGGAGCTCAGTCACACGGGAGGATCTCGGCATAGAGCCGCTGCTCCTCCACGTCGAGAGGAGCCAGTTGAGGTGGCTCGGGCATCTGTTCCGGATGCCTCCTGGACGCCTCTCTGGAGAGGTGTTCCGGGCATGTCCCACCAGGAGGAGGCCCCGGGGAAGACCCAGAACACTCTGGAGGGACTATGTCTCTCGGCTGTCCTGGGAACACCTCAGGATCCCCCCGGAGGAGCTGGAGCAAGTGTGTGGAGAGGGAAGTCTGGACCTCCCTGCTCAGACTACTGCCCCCACGACCTGGCACCAGATAAAGCCAAAGAAAATGGATGGATGGCTCTACTGTGTTTTTAAAACTTCATACACATACACTAGAATCATTTAGATAATTTTTGTCCAATCTCTACTGAACTAAAGGTAAAAGGAGCTGTTAACTTGAAAAATACCACTACTTGACATCACTAGGTGGACCAAAGCATTTTAAGCTATGGAGATTTAAACAAACAATAAAGGATTACTAAAACATTTTAGGAATGAAACAAAACTCAACTCCAGCTATGTTTCTGATGAGGTAGCAACATACTCACATGGCTTAAACTTTAGAAGAGTCAATTTTCAGTGATGATGATCATGTTAACTTCAGTTTGTCAAATGTCTCTGTTTAGTTTTTTGTTTATTTCCTTCAGACGCAGCACCATGATGACGAGAAGAGAGCCCTGAGCCGAGAGATCATTGTCCTCAACAACCGTCTGGTGGAGGCCAAGCTCACCATCGAGAAGCTCCAGGAGGACAATGTAAGGATGTACTTTCTGATGTTTCCGATTCTGTTTGAATAGTTGGTTTTGTGAAGCAAGAGAAGTAAGAAAAAAGGTTCTAGTTAGTCCTATTTTATGTGCCTTGGGCCGAGGGTGAGAAGATGGGCACCACCTCATGAATATGCTGGAGACATATATGAAACGTACACTACCGATCAAAAGTTTGAACACACTTTTTCATTTAGTTTTCGTTTTTATTCACATTGTAGATTTTTTCTGCATCAACTTTAAACTATAAATGGCACATGAATGCAGTAAACAGAAATAAACTCAAAATAATTCTAAACTTCTTAGATTAAAACAAAAATAAATATCCACCCTTTGCGACTTTTGTCCATAGTTTGGGCATCCCTGGTCTAAGTAATAATAAAGCCACAGTATGTAACCTTTTTATTTAAAGAAAAAAAGAGATATAACATGTTGTTGTTGTTCCTTTGGCTATAATCTTCCACAGTATGGTGTAAAAAATATCTATTTCAATGGGTAATGTTCCAAAGAATGGCTGACTGTACACTGAAGGAAACAAAATCTAAGTTTGCAATTAGTTCTAAAGTTTCTCATTAGAGACCTATTTTCTGTAAAGCATCAACAGTGCAATAAACCCAAACAGATCACACGGAAGAACAGTGATTTGAACATTTCATCCTCTTAAATTTCATTGTCAGGCTCATTGTCGCTTTGTTATAACTCTGGATAGGCCTCATCATCACTTCTGTTGTCATGGTTACTGTGCCTCTAAGCAGCCTCAGTTGGACTACAAACCCGAAATTGGACATTGTCTTTGGGGAAGTGGACTTGTGAGCGTCGAAGCTTTCTTTCAACAAATCTTCTGGCAGTAACACAGATGGTGGAAAGACTGCTACAAAAGTCTGAGAAGAACAGAGAACAAAAAAGTAAAAAAACCGACGCCAAAAGAAACAACGGCAGGAGAGAGCGTTCGGTTGGAGTTGTGAACATCTGCTTTGGAGAAGTTGACCGGTCAAACTTAAGCAAATTTTCAACACTGAGCAAACACTGATCCATAAGACTTACCGTATTTTTCGGACTATAAGACGCACTTTTTTTCATGGTTTGGGTGTTTCCTGCGACTTATACTCCAGTGTGACTTATAAATTTAAATTTTCACACTGACAGTCACGAGAGGCTCTAGTCTTGTGTGTCTGTATCTACTACTATTATTATTACTCCTGTACCACTGTCACTTCACTCTACTGTGCATGTCTCCTGCAGAAAGAGCCTCTGTCCTGTCTGTATCATGCAAGTCGATCGCACCATTATTTTTGCACCACTGAACATTTTAAATTTAAACAAACTTATAAAGAAAACTGAGAAGATCGAACACAAATGCCCCCAAAAAGAAAATCATGTTCTGCAAGTAGTGAAATCTGCAGCCGAAAACGATAATGGAGCAGCAGAAAGAAAGTTTGGAGAGAGCGAGAAATTTGTGACACCGGGAGGATGCACCATGCAACTTTCCTGGAAATCATTGGATGGATGGACGAAGCCTGGACTTCAGTGACACCGAAACCATCCTGTCGGGATTCAGAAAGGCCGGAATAATTCTAACTGGAACTGATGCTGAGTCTGACGACAGCTACACAGAAGAGGAACCGGCGCTCTGTTTACCTCCGGAAGTCACAGAGTTGCTCAGAAGTGACACAGAGGATGAATTGAATGGATTTAGTGATTTGGAGTGAGATGGAGAGTTTGGTAAACCTGTTCTGTTCTGTTGTTTATGTTATAGTTTATCTGAAGAACTGTTCATATGATGTTAACAGTCTGTTGTTCTCTCTTCTATTGGTATTACTAGAACTTGTCTTTGAAGATGAAATGTTGGTTCCTGCTCTCTGATTTTATAAAATACATTTCCCCCCAAAAATGTGACTTATATATGTTTGTTTTTTCTTCTGATGCATTTTTTGGCTGGTGTGACATATTCTGGAGATTTATACTCCAAAAAATACAGTAAGTGGACCTTCTTGGGCGTCTAGAACTGATCTAGAACTGGTCTGAGTTGGTTGAAGTTGCCGTTTGATTCACCAGAAGTCCAGAGTCCAATGCAAACAAGATCTCAACACAAGTCAGGAGAATGGGTTTAAAGAAAAAAAAAAAAAAAAGAGGAGACATAATAAATAAGTTGAGAAATCATTCTTCAGTCTTTAGTCCAGAGACCTGTACTGACGCCAAGAGAGAAGATACACCTCCTGAGTGCATCTTTAATAAAACAGTATTACTTTTATGGATTTTATAATTATTAGAAAGAATTGATGTCTGTCGTAACGTTCTATTACATTTGCTCTCTGTTTTGTAGGACATGTACCGTAAGGACTGCAGTCTAGCGGCTCAGCTCCTGCAGTGCCGGGCCCAGCTGGATGAGGTAAAACACTATCACTCTTATTTACACAATCATGAAGATGTTTTTAGGGAACTATGACAATACCATGACTACTTTTTGTACTCTTTGGACGTCTATTACTGATACATTTACTTGGTTAATTCACTAACTGTGTGTTGAGTAAGTGCCATGGAAACTCCTAATACTCCTCTTGTAGATACTTTAGAGGGGCTCTACATGTATCTCTAATGGTGAAGTGTTTAGGAGTTACCATGGAGACGCAACGCACACATTAGCAAACACTGCCAAAAAGCTCTGAAACCTCGAGAAAAAACACAAAATGGAGTTAAACAGCACATTTTCAGGAATCTGTGATCAATACGAGTGTTCATGGTCTTGTTTATGTGCTTGATTTTCAACAAAAAACTGACTCACCAAGAGAGTCAAGCTGCTGCTGATGTACAGAGTGAAGGTTTGGCATCCGTTGGTTGGGAAGTGGAGCTCCAGTTTGTCACATTTTGTGTCAAAAAATGAAAAGACTGGTGGCAATTTATAAAAAGCTGGTAGCTATTGAATAACTGGTAGTAGATACGTGGTTAAGTTGGTTATGGTTAGGATTAGGGTTAGGGTTTGGGGTCCATCATCAGGAATTAAGTCCAACGGGATGGTGCTTCCCATCGGCTGCAGCCAGACCGTTCTCCAGACTAATATTAATACAGATATTCGGTGTGGTTGGTCTAATCTTGCACATATTTCCAATTCATTTCCGCTTCTCCGTGTTCGATAGAGTTTAAGAAAGCGAAAGTCCCCATCTTGCGGCATTTGCAGGCCTGAGCGGGACAAAATATCGCAGATGCAGGCGGGAGCGGAAATGAAAATTACAATTCTTTACAGGTGTAGGCTAACCTGATTCATCAGCCTTTTTCACTTCGTAGAAACCGTCTGACCTCGCAGTGTTAGAATTCGTTGACGGTAGGTGGGTACTTTTTATCATTTAACCAATCGCTGCTATTTGGTCATGACGTTGGTATATTAAGCTTTTCCCAAATCCTGTAGGATGAAGAGCAATAACGTCTTTCCCCTTGATAAAATTCACCAAACATTCTCTTTGTTCCGGCTTTAAATCCTCAATCTCGAGAATTGTTGCCAAAACAGAATGTACGGCTCTTTGCTGATTGGCTGGTGCCCGGACTCGCACTTCTGGGGTTCTTGCAAATCGTCTAGTGTATTTTGATTCCTGATGTAGTCGCTGGAAAGAAATAAAATTGAGTGGAGGCACTAGATGGCCCCAGTTTGACTAAGTGCGGGCGGGAGCAGGACTGAAAATTCTGTCCCACTTAGAACTCTAGAGCTGAGACGGAAAACAGCATTTAAGACAAAACTGGTCCACATGTGTTATGTTATTTTCTCTCAAAGAACTACAGAACAAGACTTTTTGGGCCGACTGCGACCATTTACTCTTATTTATAATTTATAATTCCAATCAGGATATTGACTGAACTGATATTCGGAAGCTGATATTCAATCCAGCAAAAAATTTCAATATTGGAGTCGAGATCTGATACCATTTTTAGATCGGAGACGATAGAGAGATGGTGATATCGAAATCCGGTTTGGGTCTTCTGAGGAGGCTTTTCCCCTCTTACCTGAATGAAAAACGGAATGAGAAAAAAAAAAAAGATGGGAGGGCGAGAAGAAAAGACAAGGCGATCACCTGAACCTCAGGTAACTAAACATATCTTCATATGATATTGACGTTGCTCACTTCTGTATCCAGGTCACTCGACTGGGCTCAGGTGGACAGTAGGAGTCTCTCATTATTGTACTTTTGGACTTCAAATATCACCGTGTTTGCTCCGTGTATTCAGACCTGACCCATTTCCTCTCACTATTCAGCCCCCGATCACAAACTCACACAAAGAATATTTTACACACTCATGAGCTTTTATTGTAGTTGCTTGGGCTAGAATGTTCCTCATTATGGCATTAAATGTATCTTTCTCCATGGAGACAAAATTCCAGGTCAGATCTGTAGCATGTATGTTTTTTGAGGTACTTTTACTGTTACTACTAGCCTACTACTACTACTTCTACAATGGCTACTACCATTGCTGCCATTATTACCACTTATTTCAGGTACTTTTATTACTACTACTACTACTACTACTACTGATGGTATTTACTATTACTATTCCTAGGCAAGGCAAGGCAAGTTTATTTGTATAGCACAATTCGTACACAAAGTAATTCAAAGTGCTTTACAGAATAAGAAATACATTAAAATCATAATAAAAACAAATCAAAACATAAATAATCATGAAGATTAAAATTAAAAAAGAGAGACATAAATTGGAGAGAAGAGTGCGGAATGAAAACCTTTCAGTTATATGCACAGTTAAACAGAAATGTTTTGAGCCTGGATTTAAACAGCGTCACAGAAGAGTCTGTCTCACATGTTCAGACTGTTCCAGGTTTTAGCTGCATGAACCTGAACGCTGACTCCCCTTGTTTAGTCGTGACTCTGGGCACCAGCAGGAGGCCGGTCCCTGAGGTCCTCAGAGTGTGAGATGGTTCATATGACACTAACATGTCACAGATGTACTTTGGTGCTCGGCCATGGAGAGACTTGTACAAGCAGAGCTGCTTTAAAGTCTATTCTCTGAGGCACAGGAGCCAGTGCAGAGACCTGAGCACAGGACTTATGTGCTCGTACTTCCTAGTTCGAGTAAGGACCCGAGCTGCAGCGTTCTGGATGTTCTGGATGTTCTGCAGCGTCTCACAGCTCGTTTGGAGAGACCAGTGAGCAGAACATTACAGTATCTAACCTACTGGAGACAAACGCATGGATAAGTTTCTCCAAGTCTGATTTAGACAGTAAACCTTTGATTTTTGCTATGTTTTTTAGATGGTAAAAGGCTGCAGATGTTATTGATTTGATGTGGCTGTTAAAGTTCAAGTCTGAGTCCATTATTACCCCTAGATTTCTTGCCTGATTTGAAGGTTTTAGAGAGAGAGACTGGAGGTGACTGCTGACACTGTCCCTTTGTTTCTGTGGACCAAACACTATGACTTCAGTCTTGTCAGAGTTTAGCTGGAGAAAGTTGTTTTGCATCCACACACTGATCTGTTGGATGCAGTGACCAAGTGACTCCACTGGTCCATAGTCTCCTGCTGCCAGAGAGACGTAGATCTGAGTGTCATCTGCATAATTGTGGTAGGACACGTTATTGCTGCTTATTAACTGGCCTAATGGCAGCATGTAGAGATTGAACAACAGGGGGCCCAGGATTGACCCCTGAGGCACCCCACAGGTCAGGGCCATGTGATCTGAGACACAGTTTCCAATTTCAACAAAATACTTCCTGTCTTCTAGATAGGACTTGAACCAGTTTAGTACAGAACCAGAGATGCCCACCCAGTCCTCTAGTCTCTGTAAGAGGATCCCATGATCCTACTACTCCTAATTTAACTACTACTAGTGTTACTACTTCTAATCTACTACTAATACTACTACGACTACTACTACTACTACTACCACTATTACTACTACTACTACTAGTACTAGTACTACTGATGGTATTTACTATTACTATTCCTACTACTCCTAATTTTACTACTACTAGTGTTACTACTTCTAATCTACTACTACTACTACTACTACTACTACTACTAGTACTAGTACTACTGATGGTATTTACTATTACTATTCCTACTACCCCTAATTTTAGTACTACTAGTGTTACTACTTCTAATCTACTACTACTACTACTAGTAGTACTACTACTGATGGCATTTACTATTACTACTTCCTACTTTACTTTAGGTTTTATTTAAAGATTCATGTAATAAATCCGGCTCGGTTCAGAATAAGAATATTGTGGACTGGGCTGTAAGACGATAAACACTGAGCGGTGGTTTGCAGTGGACAGCAGGTTTGCCATTGATGAGACGTTACCGTGGCAACCGGAGCGTATCCCTGCAGGCGCAGAGAAGCCTCACACCTCCGTGCTCCCTGTTATGTGGACCCTTTAGTGTTTGGTGTAAATAATATGGGCCTGTTCGCAAAGGCGGTGTCACAGAAGCTAGCAAGTCACAATGCATTTTCTATGGAGGAATTAGCATTAGCGTCGCGATGTCAACAACAACAACAACAACAACGACGACGACGACGGCAGCAGCAACGGAGCGAGACTGACTCAAAAACAACACAGCACGATTTCAGTTTTGTTTCATTCACACATGTTTAACACGTCTGAGTTCTTCTATCACAAAACACTATGTTCCACCTTGTGATGTCATGTGGTTATACAGGATGTGCTCCACTGTGTTTTTAAACTTCTTACGCCTTCACTAGAATTAAATCAACTTACCTGGCTCCAGATTTGTTCCTATAACTTCTAGCCTTGGTGAGCTTGCAACAGAGGATAGATATGTATTGTATTTTTCAGACTATAAGCCAAAAAATTAGTAATGAAGAAGAAAAAAGCATATTTAAGTTGCACTGACAATCACCGACAGTAATAACGACAGACTAGAGAACAGCAGGCTTACCAATCTCTCCATCTCACTCCAAATCACTAAATCCATTCAATTCTTCATCCTCGGTGTCACTTCTGAGCAACTCCAGAGGTAAACAGAGCGCCGCTTCCTCTTCTGTGTCGCTGTCGTCAGACTCAGCATCAGTTCCCGTTAGAATTATTCTGGCCTTTCTGAATCCCGACAGGATGGTTTCGGTGTCACTGAAGTTCAGCCTTTGTCGTCCAGTGACTTCCAGGAGAGTTGCATGGTGCATCCTCCCGGTGTCACAAGTTTCTCGCTCACTCCAAACTTTCTTTCTGCTGCTCGATTACTGTTTTCAGCTGCAGATTTCGCTACTTGTAACTTGTAATCTGCAAAATCTAATTTTCTTTTCGGGTGCATTTGTGTTCAGTCTTCTCAGTCGTGTTTATAGGCGAGTTTCATTGTTGACAAAAGCGAGCGTTGCATGCTGGGAATTATTTTGGTCGGCGGCAATAAACACTAATTCAACATGACGGACGGAGCAAGAAAGCACGTAAAGGGTATTGATCCCAGTTATTTATCCACTCTAACGGCAGAGGACCCAAGACCATTTGACCAGAAATTGGTCATAAGCATCGATGGAGCCAAATCACCCTTTTCAACCCCGACAAAAGGTGGACCAAACCAAATTTCTGGTCAGAATCGCCAATCTACCTGGCCAAATATTCACTTTGGTGATATCCACAATGACTTGGTGGAAACTCCTGGGCCATTCACAGCAGAAAAGATGAAAAGCCTCCAAGAGTCTTGATGTGTTGTTGAACTTGTTGGAGTCCACGGTTTGTTAGGATCTTCTACGTTTGCTCTGCGGAGGTTTAAAAGTCCGTTTAATTCGCCGTTAGCGGTTCTTTTCACTCAGAATACGAAAAAGACATTTTCCTTCTTCTGTGCTTCTATTTTGTGCATCTGATAATGCAGCAGGAATTTACCATTATCGGGGATAAATACGCGAGGTTACGCATTGTGTTTGACCGCTATCGTGTTTCTTGCCTCTGACCAAAATATTTCCCAGCATGCAACGTGGGCTTTTAATAACAATGACATCAGCTGAAAAAGTTAGTTTGAATTTTAATTTTCAGTGGTACAGAAGTAATGGTGCGATCGACTGACATGATACAGACAGGACAGAGGCTCTTTCTTCAGGAGACATGCGCAGTAGAGCCAAGTGACAGTGGTACAGGAGGAACAGGAGCAGCAGATACTCAAGACTAGAGGCTCTCACGGCTTCAGTGTGAAAATGTTAATATATAAGTGGAGTATAAATCACAGGAAACACCCAAACCATGAAAAAAAGCGTGACTTATAGTCCAAAAAATACGGTATACTACTGCTACTAGTACTGCTTCTGCTCTACTACTACTAATCCTAACCCTAAACCATGTGGGCGAAGTGTATTCCCCATGGAAACAGTGGTAGTATGTGCAAGAATACAGCCTCTAGTCGATTTGGAGTCTTGAATAAAAAGATGTAAATATAAAGAGATTTAAATACTCTTTATGCTAGAGATTCGCTCTTATAACTGCCGACATCGGTGAGCTTCATTTGACCGGAGCCGACCTCTATGGCCGACGTCAGGCTCCACGATCAGCACCTGACAACCCCACTTCCATTTCGTCTCCTATTTGTCAGCCACTCGTATTAATAAAGGTATTAAATGAAACTCAAATCAGTTTTTTCCCCGTGCGCCTCTCCAGCCTGTTATTTCATTATGTCCATTGTGTTCTCCGTCACAGAAGCCTTGGTGAGGTTTTGTGAAGAACCCATTTGGGCCTGACTCATGTACCACTGATCAAACATGACGCGTGGATGAAGCGACCTGGGGTGGACTGACTGCACAGAGGCAGAGTCGATGTGAAATGAAAAGCGTCAGAAATGAAAAGCGAAATTGTGATTTGTCATATAATTTTATAATTTCAACCTGGATTGACTTAAACAGACAAATGAGAGTGAATATTTTATTAAACTGAAAAGGGCGGATTGAACATATTGCATTGCAGATTTGCCGAAAACGATGTATACTTGCGTTTTATTATTGACACTCCCTTTGCTCTCCATGCTAAGTCACTCCCCCTCACAGCTAATGAAAGTGCTGCACATTGTATCAGGTTTGTGAAGTTGTATTATACAGTTTTGTATCCTGTTTTTGTATATTTATGAAGAATTATCATGTGGGACCATAAGGAGGGTTTGAATAAGGCTAAGGTGAGATCACTAGATTACCCAAACATGCATGGATGGCATCTAAAACCTCTTCAGGCCTGTTTTTATGAGGGAATTATAACACAGAAAGCACCAAAAAGTTTCATTATAGCTGCAGAATATCCCTTCTTTAAAGAACACATATTATGCTAAACCAACAAAACACTACAGTATTTTTCGGACTATAAATGGTACTTTTTTATGGTTTGGGTGTTTCCTGCGACTTATATATTAAAATTTTCACACTGACAGACGTGGGAGGCTCAAGGCTTTTATGTCAGTATCTGCTGCTCCTATTACTCCTGTACCACTGTCACTACTGCGCATGTCTCCTGCAGAAAGAGCCTCTGTCCTGCTGCAAGTAGCGAAATATGCAGCTGAAAACAAGCCGCATCATGCAACTTTCCTGGAAGTCATTTGATGGATCGACAAAGCCTGACTTCAGACACAACTGAAACCATCCAGACGGGATTCAGAAAGGCTGAAATAATTCTAACTGGAACTGATGCCGAGTTTGACGACAGCGACACAGAAGAGGAAGCTGGCGCTCTGTTTACCTCTGGAGGTCACGGAGTTGCTCAGAAGTGACACCGAGGATGAAGAATTGAATGGATTTAGTGATTTGGAGTGAGATGGAGAGTTTGTTAAACTTGTTCTGTTCTGTTGTTTATGTTATAGTTTATCTGAAGAACTGTTCATATGTGACGTTAACAGTCTGTTGTTCTCTGTTCTATTGTTTTTACTATAACTTGACTTTCAAGATGAAATGTTAGTTCCAGGTCTCTGATTTTCTAAAATAAATTTCCCCCAAAAAAGTGCGACTTATATATGTTTTTTTAATTTTTCATTACACATTTTTTGGCTGGTGCGACTCATACTCCGGAGCGAGTTATAGTCCAGAAAATACGGTACTCCAGGTTTGTTTGTAATGAGGAAATATAGGTAATATAGATCAGAAAATAGTGTAATATAGGCCCTTTGGCAAATGGCATTCTAATTATTAAATCCAAGAGTGTAAGAAACAATTCTCGAATCGCTTCAAAAAGGATCCAAATTGATTTTTTAAATACTATTTTTCACAAAAATTCATTAGTTACATTCATTGTTCTCATGATTTTAAAAAGTTTATCAAATATTTTTCATACAGTTGTGCTCTCTTGAAGGTGTAGTTGTCTGTATTATTAGACGTAATTATTGATAAATCACAATATATCATCCATTGTTTTAGTATCGGGATATATCGTGATATACTGAATCATGACATGCGAATCGTGATATGTATTGTATCGTCAGGCAATGCACACCCCCATTAAATACATGATAATACTTTTCTTTTGTCATAATGGTAGCAACTTGGTCCAAAACCAAAAATTGTTCAAAATAATACAATTCTATTTATGACGCCATTTTCGTTTTCATTTCATGTGTTACAAAAAATAGTAAAAATACGAAATTATGAAACCTATGGGAGAGTAACGTTTACTCAAAAGTAAGGATAATACATAAATAAAAGTAAATAGTTCATGAATAAAATAATTGAGTAAAAGTAATTTCTGTAAACCCTGACAACAACAATCTGATTTCCATAAGGTTAGACTGGAGCTTGTTTACACCGCGCTCATGTGTCCCGATGGAAATGTCAATACGGCTCGATCATTACATAAGCTCACACTCGCTGTGGACGTGCGCGTTATTATCGGCGTGTTTCGTTTACGGTACATTAGGGTCAAAGGTCGTACATGCGTTTATGGTATGTTTACGTGTTTGCTGATGTCTCCTGGGTCGGCGGCTCCGAAACATATCGACGAATGTAGCCTGTAGTTTATGGAGGCGTGAGGAAGGGCAGAAGATGAGTTTACTGCAACAGAGGAGAGATACTTTACCTAGGCCTATTACTACCACGAAACAGTACCAGTATTTTACTAAAAAGGAGATGGAGTTTACGCCAGATATTAATCCTAATCCCAAACTGTCTGAGTGAAGCGTCTTGCTCATGGAAACAGTGGTGTTATGTGGAAGGATTCATCCAGCTATAGCCTCTAAATCCGTGTATCATTCGTTCATCAGTTTTTCAATATAAAACCAAAAATAAGAAAACTAAAAAACTACTGTTTTCTTCACTATTTGTCTCCAAAACCAAAATGAAAAAACGGATAATGATTTGTTTCTTCAGTTTTCGATTTTGTGTTTAAATGAATAATGGAAAAAACGGATAACGGCTGCTTCCCGTTTACGTGACTTCCGTGACTGCGATGCCGGACTTTTGCACCGCGTACGGACTGAACCAGGACTGATCCAGGTCCGAGACCAGACCGGGACCAGAGCGGGACTGAGACCAGAACAGACTGGGACCAGACTCCGAGCCTCCGCGGGGTCCGAGCCTCAGCTTCGAGCTCCGGCCCTGCCGTGGGCTCTGAGCCTCCGGTCTGGTCCCGGTCTGGTCCCGGACCTGGTCCATTTGAACCAAAAGCTCTTAGTTCGGTTCATTTTCGTTGGTGTGAAAGCATCAGTTGGATGCTTTGCACCACACGGAACCAGCCGCGGTTCTTGAGCGCGGAGGACCGGAGCAGCCCGTCCGGTCCTGTAGTCCACAGCGCATTCTCGCTTTCCCCGCACGGAACCAGCGCGCAGACGATGACACGGAACCGCTTGGACCGCTGGTCTCGGTCTCAGTTCCGGTCTGGTCCTGGTCTCAGTTCCGGTCTGGTCTCAGTTCCGGTCTGGTCCCGCTCTGAGTCCCGCTTTGGTCCTGGTCTGGTCTCGGACCTGGATCAGTCCTGGTTCAATCCATACGTGGTGCAAAAGTCCGGTATCGCAGTCATGGAAGTCACGTGAACGGGAAGCAGCCGTTATCCGTTTTTTCCATTTTTCATTTAAACACAAAATCGAAAACTGAAAAAAACGAATCGTTATCTGTTTTTTTCTTTTGGTTTTGGAGACAAATAACGAAGGAAACTGTTGTTTTTTTCGTTTTCTTAGTTTTGGTTTTATATTGAAAAACGAATGATACACAGATTCCTCTAGTCAAGGTCTGCTCGACTATGGACGATTATTTTGGTCAATATTGAAATCACGATTATACATGCATCTCGAATTTCGGACTTCCGGTCATTGCGCAATGCATACTGGGAAGGGTCCTCTGAAAAAGTGAGCATCAAACCGCCATGTTTGATTTCCCAGTGTGATGCGTTTATTGTCAAAGCCGATCTTTTCACGTCTTTTGAACCATATCACTTTTGTTTCTGGTTCTGATACATCACAGTGATGTGGTCCAATAAGGACGCAACTAGAGCTCCTATGTCACCGTATCAACGTTTTCAGGCGTCCACACGGTGCCGGATCAGATCGGTACTCAGATGAAATCACGGGAGCTGGCGGCACCAGATAGTTCCATCTCTGGAGCTGTTTTCCATCGGATAAGTTTTGACGAACACTGCATCCACAACGAAAACGACTCGAATACGTACTGGTGTGGATGGCGCCTCAGAAAACACAAAATTTTCTCTGGACTGTCACATCATAGGTAGACCTTTAAAATAAACCTATTCTGCAAAGTTGACTTTTCAGATCTTACAGTCGTTTCCTTGTCATTTAGCCTCTCGAAAAATCTATCAGAGATGCCGACAACTTCAAGCTCTTTGTTGTGGTGACATCAGCTCCCATCACAGTTTTCTAACGCTGAAATCAGTGCACTTATTTATTTTATTAAGTCGTTTTAGATGAATTTATAACAATTTATAACATACAGATCCACGGGTGCCATAGATTATAATTATATAGTCGACACAAACACAGTAGGTCTTCTTTAAGTCCATTAATCAACGTCAGCATTTCTGCTTAAAACGCGTTCATTACAAAACAACTGAGTGCTTACATCAGCGTGTCGGTCATGCTGCTTGAATAACGAGAATAATGACTGAAGAACTGCAATGCTGGACTTTTGCGCCGCATACGGACTGAACCAGGACTAAAAGAGGACTAAACCAGGTCTAAACTAGGACTGAGTGTCGGGATGGACCCAGAGGTGTGCCCATGTAGACTGTCGGGTGATCAGGACTGAGAGCAGGACCAGACCGGGACTGAGACCGGGACCAGACCAGGATTGAGACCGGGACTGAGACTGGGACTAGACCGGGACCAGACCAGCACTGAGATTGGGACCAGACCGGGACTGGAACCAAGACTGAGACCAGGACGAGAGCAGGACCAGGACCGGACCGGGACTGAGACCGAGACTGAGACCAGGACTGAGACAAGGACCAGACCACGACCAGACCGGGACTAAGACCGAGACTGAGACCAGGACTGAGACTGGGACCACACTGGGCTTAGACCGGGACTGAGACTGGGACTGAGACCAGCACTGAGTTTGGGACCAGACCGGGACTGAGACCGAGACTGAGACCAGGACCAGAGTGGGACCAGGACCAGACCGGGAACAGACCGAGACCAGACCAGGACTGAGACCGGGACTGAGACCGGGACCAGACCAGCACTGAGATTGGGACCAGACCGGGACTGAGACTGAGACCAGGACCAGAGCGGAACCAGGACCAGACCGGGATCAGGACCACACTAGGCTCAGACCGGGACTGAGACCGGGACTAAGACCAGGACCGGAGCAGGACCAAATCAGGGCTGAGACTGAGACTGAGACCGGGATCAGACCTGGACCAGACCGGGATTGAGACCCGGACTGAGACCTGTTTAGTCTTGGTTCAGTTCTGGTTTAGACCTGGTTTAGACCTGGATTAGTCCTGGCTTAGACCTAGACCTGGTTTAGTCCTGTTTTAGTCCTGGTTCAGTCCGTATGCGGCGCAAAAGTCACACAGTTTAAGTCACGGAAACGGGAAATGGCCATTGTCCGTTTTTTCATTTTCTTTTTGGAGACAAATAATGAAGAAAATTGTTGTTTTTTTGTTTTCTTATTTTTGTTTTTATTTTAAAAAACAAACGGACGAATGATACACGGACTATGAACGCTTGTATTGATCACAGGCTCATGTAAATATGTTTAAATATGTTTTTCAGTTTTTAGACAATCTTAAAACTTTGTCCTAAATGCACATTGTGTCACCAAGGATAACTGCTGAACTTTTTACCATAGAGATACACGTAGAACAGCCACAACATGACGTCAATGCAAAGTATCACCACATTATTGAACCCAGTGTCCTTCCGTCTCCCCCCAGCTCCCGGCGGACTTCCAGGAGCGCATGACTCTTCACATGGAGGAAGAGGAGGAGGAGCCCGCCCTGTACGCCGACCCGGTCCCCGCCTCCCACCTGAGCCCCGGCCTGGACAAGCCCGACGACGGGGGGAGCAGCAGCCAGGGCTCCCGCTCGCCCAGCCCCCCCGGCCCCCTGCCCCACCCGCAGGAGCACACCTTCATCCTGGAGAGCCTGGGCGGTCCCGGCGGGCGGCTGGGGCTCCGAGCGGCCTACAAGTCGGACCTGTACAGCAGCGACACGGCGCTGTACTGCCCCGACGATCGGCACAGGGAGAGGCGCCCCAGCATGGACCTGCACGGGCACAGGGCCATGGTGTACGGGCCCCAGAACTCCACGGACAGTCAAAGGTGAGGGACCGGACGGGGTGGGGACTGAATAAAAGTATTAGTCACCAAGTAAGTCAATTTTAACAACACTGGAAAGGGACAGTCTGGAATTTTGGACACAGGACCTCATTTCCTAGTGAGCCAGAGTTTTGGAGACGTGTGGAGACACTTTTTAAAATATTCCATACCAGTCCTTGTATTTGCAGAGGTCACTACTGCAAGACTAGTTCATGTCAATGGGCATAGTTATCCTGCCACTAAAGAACAAGCCCCAGGTTTTTTAAATGTCCGTCCATTCAAGTCAATGGGCCGAGCTCAATGGCGCATGACTCCAGATTCACTTTTAGCCCGGCGAGGTACTTCCAGTGGTTCTGGGGCCGATTGAACATGCGCAGTAGTGGTCTTTTCTCCTGCAGGTACACACAAATACACACAAATACACAAATACACACAAATACACACGAACGTACTCACAGAGCGCGGTCTCATAAATCATGTGATCGCTTTGACCAATCAGAGTGACAGGAGCAGAGCGGAGCGGTTACTTAAACTGCGATGCCGGACTTTTGCGCCGCATCCGGACTGAACCCAGGACTAAAACAGGACTAAACTGGTCTCAGTCCCAACCTGGTCCCGGTCTCAGTCTTGATCACCTGACAGTCTACATGGGCGCACCTCCGGGCCCGTCCCGACACTCAGTACTGATTTAGTCCTGTTTTAGTCTTGTTTTAGTCCTGTTTTAGTACTGGTTTAGACCTGTTTTAGTCCTGTTTTTAATCCTGTTTTAGTCCTGGTTCAGTCCATATGCGCTGCAAAAGTCCAGCATCACATTTTAAGTTTCAGAAACAGGAACAGCCGTTATTCATTTTTTCCATTATCATTTAAAGACAAAATAGTTTTCTCATTTTGGTTTTGTAGACAAATAATGAAGAAAATTGTTGTTTTTTCGTTTTCTTATTTTTGGTTTTATTTTGAAAAACTAATGAACAAATGATATACGGATTGATAGAGCTTGAGAAAGTGAACGTTCCCATCCTGCGGGATTTGCGGGCGGGAGCGGGACAAAATATCACAGATGTGGGCAGGAGTAGGACTGAAAATTCTGTCCCTTGCAGACCCCTAATCTAAACTTTTCTCCCTCTGTCCACAGTAACCCGGAGGAGGGGTCTGTGGGCCTGACCCAGAGCTTCTCTCAGGAGCACTTCGCCAAGTTCCCCCCTCTGCTGGGCACCGGCTCCAGCTCCTACTCCAGCTTCAGCGCCGCCGGCTCCGAGGACAAACCCCACGGCCCGCCCAGCTCCAACGCCTCCTCCCCGCACCACCACACGCTCTACATGGAGTGGAGGGACGCGGGCGGCTACGACGACCGCAAGAGCGAGTCGTCCTGGGAGGGCGACGCCGAAAGCCCCGGGGTCTTCGGCAACGCCCCGTCCTTCCAGCAGGGGGAGATGTCGCACCACCAGAACAACGGCAGCTCGCCCGTGTACAGCCGCACCATGTCGTCCTGCTTCAGCGAGCCGTACGAGCCGCTCCCGCCGTCCTCCTCGCCGAGCGTCGCCTACGGAGACAGTCGCCGCGGCAGCACGTTGGCGCCCGAGGAGGAGGAGCTGATCTGCCGGTGGCGACAGCTCAGCGTGGAGGACCTGCACTCGTATCGGAGTCCCGGCCGCGCGTCGCCGTACAGCTTCTCTGAGCAGCACTTCTCGGTCAGACCCGCCAAGATCCGACTGGGTCCCATGTACAGCAGCTTCCAGGAGGGCGCCGACTACTACCACCTCCACCACCAGGGCGGCGCCGTCATGGACCAGGGGTGGGCGGGGGCGGGCGCGGCGGGGAGCCAGGAATGCGGGATGAGGCAAGCGCACAGCCAAGCCCACCTGTACCGGGCGGAGGGCAGCCAGGGGTCCGAGCAGAGCCTGTACCACTCCGGAAGCTCCAAGGACCGGGAGGGGGCGGGGCCGGGGGCGGGGCCTGGGCTGGGGGGCAGGGCCAGGAGTACGGCGAGGACCCGAGTCCCAACAGCTCCACCGAGTCGCTCCACCAGAGGTCGCTGGAGATGGCGGCGGAGTTGCAGCACTACCAGGTGGAGATGCACAGCCTGCCCCCACAGGTGAGCCAGGTGAGCCAGTCCCCGCCCCCGGCCCCGCCCCCTCCCTACGGTCACGCCCCCCTGACCAAGTTCGGGTCTCTGGGGTTGACCCGGAAGGACAGTCTGACCAAGGCCCAGCTCTACGGGACACTACTGAACTGAACCACTTTTGTATTTCCTGTTTACAAAAATCAGGCAAAACATTACGACCATTACACCTGATGCCACGCCACGTACGACACCAAACACAAACTAAGACGGGGTTTTATTTGTGTTCAAGTTTAGGCGACAGAGGTTTTTTCCTAAAACATTAGATTTTGACATCTTAGTCCTGTTTTCTTCCTGGTTTAGTCCTATTTTAGTCCTGGTTTAAACCTGGTTTATTCCTGGTTTAGACCTGATTAAATCCTGGTTAGACCTGGTTTAGACCTGGTTTGGCCCTGGTTTAGACCTGGTTTAATCCTATTTTCATCCTGGTTTAGACCTGGTTTAGACCTGGTTTAGTCCTGGTATAGACCTGGTTTAATCCTGGTTTAGTCCTATTTTCATCCTGGTTTAGACCTGGTTTAGACCTGGTTTAGTCCTGGTATAGACCTGGTTTAATCCTGGTTTAGTCCTATTTTCATCCTGGTTTAGACCTGGTTTAGACCTGGTTTAGACATGGTTTAATCCTGGTTTAATCCTGGTTTAGTCCTATTTTCATCCTGGTTTAGACCTGGTTTAGACCTGGTTTAATTCTGGTTTTGTCCTTTTTTCATCCTAGTTTAGACGTGGCTTAGTCCTGGTTTAGACCTGGTTTAGACCTGGTTTAGTCCTGGTTTAGCCCTGGTTTAGCCCTGGTTTAGTCCTGGTTTAGCCCTGGTTTAGTCCTGGTTTAGCCCTGGTTTAGCCCTGGTTTAGTCCTGGTTTAGACCTTGTTAAATCCAGGTTTAGACCTGATTTAATCCTAGTTTAGTCCTATTTTCATCCTGTTTTTGCCCTGGTTAAGACCTGGTTCAGACCTGGTTCAGACCTGGTTTAGCGTGAATGAAATTTAACACTGTTTGGCAAAATCGTCCGTTTTATTCAGAGCGACGGTGGTTAAAGTTTACAAAGAGGACGAAGAGATGATTTTAAGAATTCAACAAAAAAAAAAAAAAAATCACTGTTTTAATATATTTTAAAGGTAAAAACTGTTTTCTTGTCAAACCTGATGTTTAAAAATGACTAAATTCATGTGAACATGACGTTGAGTAACAGAGTCTCTCTGTGCTTGAGTTGCCATGGTTTCTTCCCTGGACCATTTTTGATTCTGATCACCAAAAATATCTCTGCTTTAATTCAGGACTAAACCAGGAAAACTAAACCAGGTCTAGTTCCTCTGACAGATACTGACCTGGGTACTGAAGATTATATTAAAACCAGGTCAAAACCAGGACTAAACCAGGTCTAAACCAGGACTAAACCAGGACTAAACCAGGTCTTAACCACCTCTGATACTGTCCACAGCAGAGCAAGAACTCCCCACAATAGAAGCCAGGACTTAACCAGGACTTAACCGGGACTAAACCAGATCTAAACCTGGTCTGACCCAGAATTTAATCAGATCTAACCAAGAACTAAACCAGGTCTAATCCAGGCCAGGACTAAACCAGGACTAAACCAGGTCTAAACCAGGCCAGGACTAAACCAGGACTAAACCAGGTCTAAACCAGGTCTAACCCAGGCCAGGTTTAAATCAGGTCTAAACCAGGCCTAACCCAGGCCAGGACTAAACCATGTCTAAACCAGGACTAAACCAGGCCAGGACTAAACCAGGATTAAACCAGGTCTAAACCAGGCCAGGACTAAACCAGGACTAAACCAGGTCTAAACCAGGACTAAACCAGGCCAGGACTAAACCATGTCTAAACCAGGATTAAACCAGGTCTAAACCAGGACTAAACCAGGCCAGGACTAAACCAGGATTAAACCAGGTCTAAACCAGGACTAAACCAGGCCAGGACTAAACCAGGACTAACCCAGGTCTAAACCAGGTCTAAACCAGGCCAGGACTAAACCATGTCTAAACCAGGATTAAACCAGGTCTAAACCAGGTCTAACCCAGGCCAGGACTAAACCAGGTCTAAACCAGGTCTAACCCAGGCCAGGTCTAAATCAGGTCTAAACCAGGTAACCCAGGCCACTAAACCAGTCTAAACCAGGACTAAACCAGGCCAGGACTAAACCAGGACTAACCCAGGTCTAAACCAGGTCTAACCCAGGCCAGGACTAAACCATGTCTAAACCAGGACTAAACCAGGCCAGGTCTAAACCAGGTCTAAACCAGGTCTAACCCAGGCCAGGACTAAACCAGGACTTCCCCAGGTCTAAACCAGGACTAAACCGGGACTAACCCAGGTCTAACCCAGGTCTAAACCAGGGCTAAACCGGGACTAACCCAGGTCTAACCCAGGTCTAAACCAGGTCTAAACCGGGACTAACCCAGGTCTAAACCAGGTCTAAACCAGGTCTAACCCAGGTCTAACCCAGGCCTTAACCACCTCTGATCCAGTCCAGAGCAGAAACTCCCCAGCAGAGCTACAGAAGAGCCTTTCGACAGAGATGAACCCGGGTCTAAGTCTCCGTCTGCCCTTTTTGCCATAGTGCGGTGGTCGTAATGTTTTGGCCGGTGGCTTGTGGGGAGAGAGGCATGTCCACTTTGAGCCGAGGATTTTCATAGCTGTAATTATAACTGTTTACTATTATTCAAAAGGCTTGGAGAGTTTTTATGCGACAGGTGCCCCTTCTGTCCGCCGCACCGAAGCCTTTACTACTGGTCTGAATGTAACGTATGTATTTAACAAACGTAAAACGAAGTGATATATTCTATTTTGTATGTTGACATTCATAGGAACCCCGTTTAAATTAGAACGTGTAAATGAAATACGAGATATATGCGACTTATATTGATACTTTACTGAAGTCGTGCACATTAGAAGGTCTAGTCTTTTTACGAAACGGAAACTTGAAGAATCCGTCTGTTGTTCGTTCGTTCGGTTTTCGATATAAAACTAAAAATAAGAAAATGAAAAAGTCAACTGTTTTCTTCGTTATTTGTCTCCAAAACTAAAATGAAAAAAAAAAAAAAAAGGATATTGATTTGTTTTTTCAGGTTTTGATTTTGTGTTTAAATGAAGAATGGAAAAAAAACGGATCACGGCCGTTTCCCGTTTCAGTGACTTCTGTGACTGCGATGCTGGACTTTTACGCCGCATACGGACTGAACCAGAACTGAATCAGGACTAAAACAAGACTAAACCAGGAACAAATCAGAACTAAACCAGGAACAAACCAGGACTAAACCGTCTCAGTCCCGGTTTGGTCCCAGTCCTGGTCTCAGTCCCGGTCTCAGTCCCGGTTTGGTCCCAGTCCTGGTCTCAGTCCTGGTCTCAGTCCTGGTCTGTTCCCGGTCTCAGGGTGTTTTCACACCGACAGTATTTGGTGCGCACCAAACGGTCCATTCGAACCAAAAGTGGTTAGTTCGGTTCGTTTGCGTTGGTGTGAAAGCGTCAATCGGACTCGGACCCGAACCAAATCAAGCGGACCGAGACCGCAAAAAAGAGGTGGTCTCGGTTCACTTGAATCCGCACCAAATGACCAACTTTGGTGCGGTTCCTCTGGTGTGAACGCGAACCCGGGTCCAAACCATAGACAGTATGGACAAACGGACTATTCGAAATGCATCACGTGTCTCCTCTGCCTGAAATGACACGCTGTACGACTCCAGCGCAGTAACAGATTGTTGTCCAGACGCAGCCACGATTCATTTTCAAATTATTTGACCAACAATGGCCAATACAGAGAATGTAACACACGAAGATCAGAGCAAGTATCAGTGTGCGAACGTGTGGCTCCAGAGTGAGTCAAAATTGGGGGTGCGTACCCCTGTTCGGGACCTACACGCACAGAGACGACCCGGTGTTCCCCGTGATCACACAGCAACCAAACATTTGTTATTTTAGGCTTTAATTAACCAAATAATTTCATGGCAATAGGCAATCGCCCATTCAATTGATACAACTTAAAAAAGTCCCTGTTTTTAGCCTAGTGTGAGAAATACAGTCGGACTAGATCCAAACCAGAGTCCCGAACCAGCGGGGGCAGCTCCAGTTCAGGCCGGGCTCAGAGGAGCTGGAGCGGGGAGCCTCGACCTGAGGAAGCGCTTTCCCCAGGAAGAACCAAATGCGCGGAGGACGGACGCTCAGAACAACATATAACAAACCAAACTGGACTCACGCTTCTGTCCGGATGCTGCACCACCTCGGAACCAGCCGCGGTTCTTGAGCGCGGAGGACAGGAGCAGCGCCCGGACCTGTAGTCCCACAGCGCATTCTTGCTTTTCCCGCACGGAAACAGCGCGCAGACGACTGAACGTACCCGCTCGGACTCAGTCCATCAAGCACTGGTCTTGCTCGCCACCGTTTGGAACCAGCACATGGAGGACAGAGCCTCCGGACCATCTGACCAACGCACTTGTAACAGAAGACCAAGGACCAGACCCCAGCCCCACCCTGAGGAGCTGCGCTACTGTGAGCGCTGTTGGCTGCTGCTGTTACCCGAACTCTGGGCTGATGCGGTGAGTTTGTACAAAGTTCTACATGTTGCTGTTTTTATGAGTTCATGGTGATAATTTGAGATGAGGACGGCCCGTGGTATTAACAGGAACATCGGTGTTGGTAACTGGAGTATCGCTGTTTTTACCGGGGAAACAGAGACACGTGAATCGAACCAGTTTTGGTTCGTTTGCCGGTGTGAACGCGGACACACTGGAGTGTATTTGCTACATAATAACAATTTTATTGCCTGGTGCGGACCAAATAATCGAACTAGCGGTGTGATAACGACCTCAGTCCTTGTTTGGTCCTGGTCTCAATAACAGTCTGGTCCTGGTCTGTTCCCAGTCTCAGTCCCGGTCTGGTCCCAGTCCTGGTCCCAGTCCTGGTCTCAGTCCTGGTCTCAGTCCTGGTCTCAGTCCTGGTCCTGTTCCCGGTCTCAGTCCTTGTTTGGTCCTGGTCTCAATAACGGTCTGGTCCTGGTCTGTTCCCAGTCTCAGTCCCGGTCTGGTCCCAGTCCTGGTCCCAGTCCTGGTCCCAGTCCTGGTCCCAGTCCTGGTCTCAGTCCTGGTCTCAGTCCTGGTCTCAGTCCTGATCTTGTTCCCAGTCTCAGTCCCGGTCTTGTCCCAGTCCTGGTCTCAGTCCTGGTCTGGTCCCAGGCTCAGTCCCGGTCTCAGTCCTGGTTTCAGTCCCAGTCTCAGTCCCGGTCTGGTCCCAGTCCTGGTCCCAGTCCTGGTCCCAGTCCTGGTCTCAGTCCTGATCTTGTTCCCAGTCTCAGTCCCGGTCTTGACCCAGTCCTGGTCTCAGTCCTGGTCTGGTCCCAGGCTCAGTCCCGGTCTCAGTCCTGGTTTCAGTCCCAGTCTCAGTCCCGGTCTGGTCCCAGTCCTGGTCCCAGTCCTGGTCCCAGTCCTGGTCTCAGTCCTGGTCTCAGTCCTGGTCTCAGTCCTGATCTTGTTCCCAGTCTCAGTCCCGGTCTTGTCCCAGTCCTGGTCTCAGTCCCGGTCTCAGTCCTGGTTTCAGTCCCAGTCTCAGTTCTGGTCTGGTCTCAGTTTCAATCACTGTCAGGTCCTGGTCTGGTCCCGGTCTCAGTCCCGGTCTCAATCTTGGTCTCAGTTCTACTCTGATCCCGGTCTCAATCATGGTCTGGTCCTGATCTGGTCCCGGTCTGATCCTGGTTTCAGTCCTGGTCTCAGTCTCGGTCTGGTCCCGGACGTGGTTCAGTCCGTATGCGGTGCAAAACTCCAGCATCGCAGTCACGGACGTCATGTAAACGGGAAACGATCGTTGTCTATTTTTTTTTTCCATTCTTCATTTAAAAACAAAATCGAAAACTGAAAAAACAAATCGTTGGTTTTGGAGACAAATAATGAAGAAAACAGCTGATTTTTCGTTTTCTTATTTTTGTTTTTATTTTGAAAAACAAATGAACGAATGACACGTGGATTCTGAAGCATCATAACCTAAAAACACTGAAGTTATGGATTAAATTTATTGTCTGACTTTGTTTTTCCATGAGCTGGTTTCGACGGCTGTTCTCTTGTTTCTTGATGGTTTTCAGGTATCTGTCCTATAGCAGTGCACATGATTATTAATGGTCATTATATTATATTTACATTATTCTTGGTATACTTTCTGCTTTTTGGATATCCTGAGGTTTTTTCCCGCCCCGTTTCTACCTCACGTTCAGTCAGATGCCCTACCCGCCCGGCCGCTGTGCTCCTGTTCTTTTTTGGTGCATGTTTGGATATTTGGGTTGTTTTGTTTCTATAATAAAGCACAATTCTACATAAACAATCTCTGTCTCGTGTCTGCTGGATTATTTAAAGTCGCACTGTGAAACTTTTTGAGGGGAGGCTCCATTCTTCTCAGTGTTTGGCATAACGCGTTTTAGAAGTAATGAATTACTGTAATACGTTGCTTTTTGTTGTAACGCAGTAATGTTCAGCTTTACAGGGAAAAAATAATAATATTTTACTCAGTACAAATGTCAGTAACACGTTTTTTTTAAAATCTGGATTTGAAGTGGTGGGTTTTTTGTTTTTCTTCATACAAATTCGCTAAAATCACGGCGATATCAGCAGCGGTGAAACGCCAGAGACGTGCCCGTGTAGACCGTCAGGTGACCGTGGGCAAAAGGACAGACGCAGAACTCCACGCTCCACGGAGCTAAACGCAGCTGACGCCCGATCGTGCCTTGCAGACCAATCATCCTGTTCTACGGATTCGGGGTTCTCTCAGGGGCGGTCCTAGATTCCAAGTTCTAGTCCAAGATTAGTCCTGGTTTGGTCCTGGTTTAGATCTAGTTTCGACCTGGTTTTGACCTGGGTCAGTTCTGGTTTAGTCCTGGTTTAGACCTTGTATGGTTTAGACCTGGTTCAGTCTTGATTTAGTCCTGGTTTGGACCTGGTTTAGTCCTTGTATAGACCTGGTTTAGACCTGGTTTAGTCCTGGTTTAGACCTGGTTTAGTCCTTGTATAGACCTGGTTTAGACCTGGTTTAGTCCTGGTTTAGTCCTGGTTTAGTCCTTGTATAGACATGGTTTAGACCTAGTTCAGTCTTGGTTTAGTCCTGGTTTAGATCTGGTTTATACCTGGGTTAGTCCTGGTTTAGACCTGGTTTAGTCCTTGTATAGACCTGGTTTAGACCTGGTTTAGTCCTTGTTTAGACCTGGTTTAGTCCTTGTTTAGACCTGGTTTAGTCCTGGTTTAGTCCTTGGTTCAGTCCTGGTTCAGTCCTGGTTTAGTCCTAGTTTAGTCCTGGTTCAGTTCTGGTTCAGCTCTGGTTTAGTCCTGGTTTAGACCTGATTTAGTCCTGGTTTAATGGTTAAATACACAATATTTCGATTGTTGTTACATCAGGCTCCGACAAGGAGGTTTGTCCGTACATACAGAAACTGATATAAACCCACAACTAAAATATCACTTTTTCGTCTTACACATGGTTTGGAGCTAAATAATGGTTTGGTTCTGTGAGTTTTGGACTGGCAGCTCGCTGGATGAATCACACTTTGTGAAGGAGCATTCATCCAGTGACAAGAAGCTGGTGGGAGGAAGCCATCGTTCATTTGTGTTTCATTTTACTCACAGAAACACTTAAACGCATTACTCATCCTTCTCCTTCAATTAATCTGACAGTTCATGGTAGTTTTGAGTTTTCAGACCTTCCCCCTCACTCTTCCGTTTCGTCCTCCAGACCTCGCCCCTCCCTAAAAAAAAAGCCACGATTTGAAACTTTTGACATAAAATCGCTCAAACTTTAATAGGTCATTTCATCAACACTGCAAATTACACTCCTCCCTCAGCGTCTCGAAACTAGTCCATCTTTTTAGTCCGAGGCGAGAGTCCCAAAACGTCCCCAAAAGTCCTCCTTCACTCCTCCGTGATCCCCACCATCCGACAGCTGACGTCCCACAACCTTTTCGCCGCCTGCTCGTCCGTTGCCGCCGGCGTTAATTCCTCTTCTTTGCAGTTGGCGAAGCACTTCCCGGACACGCCTTCCACTTCCGGCGAGCAAGCCAGGTACAACGGCGTCTGCGCTCCCTCCAGCGGACTCTTGAAGAACGCCATGGACGCCAGGTTGAACAGCGGTTTCGCCAAAAACGGGATCGCGACGTGCCTGCCCAGGTTGGTCCTCACGATGCCGGGGGTGAGCGCGTTGACCGTCACGCCGCTCCCTTCCAGTTTTTTGGCGAGCTCCAGCGTGAAGAGCAAGTTGGCGAGCTTGCTTTGGCTGTAGCAGAAGGCCTTGTCGTACTCGGTCTCGCTGTTGAGGTCGTCGAAGTTGATGGAGCCGTATTTGTAGAGCTTGGAGGAGACGACGACGACGCGGCTGGGGGCGGACTTCTTGAGCAGGTCCAGGAGGAGGTGGGTGAGGAGGAAGTGGCCCAGGTGGTTGACGCCGAGCTGCATCTCGAAGCCGTCCTCGGTCTTGGTGTAAGGGCACTGGTACAGGCCCGCGTTGTTCACAAGCACATCGATTTTGGGTTCCTCCTGAGTGGAAAGAGATGGAAATACGGTTATTGCTGTAAGAGAAAATGTATTTAAAGCCTCGCTGTGTAACTTTTAGGCCAGTGATTCTTAACTATAGGGTTGGGGCCCAAAGTAGAACAAGAACCACCTCCTTGGAGCCCCACAATCAGTACAATATATTGCATTTAATATGAGATAGGGCCCCAGGATACTTTGTTCAGAAAAAGTTGGGCCCCAAAATTGAAAAGGTTAAGAACCCCTGTTTTAGGGTAAAAATAAATAAATAAATAAAAATCTGTTTTTTGATTTAGAAAAACTTGTGTTCTTACTCTGTGCAGGCTTACATCTTCACAAACCTGACTTATATTGTTGTATGTTGCTTCTTTGACTATTATCTAATCCAGACAGGTCAAACTCAGGCCCAGGGACCAAATTTGGCCCACGATATAATTATATTTGGCCCGCGAGATCATATCAACCTGGCTACAGGCTATAGAGACATTATTTATTTAAAATGTTGTTATTATTTTATATTTTATAGTTCTGGATTCAATGTTTAAGCAAAACTATTATTAAACATTTATTTTATTAAGAAAAGATTTAATATTACATATCTCAAATTTTTCAAAAAATATGTAGTTTGGCCCACGACTTAAGTCCCACTTTTTAATTTTGGCCCTCTGTGAATTTGAGTTTGACACCCCTGATCTAATCTATGGAGAATATTCCAAAATATGGTTTAAACCAATGGTCATGAGTTTTGGGTAATGACCGAAAGGACGAGATCGCAGATTCAAGCGGCCGAAATGAGTTTCCTCTGCAGAGTGTCTGGGCGCCTACTTAGAGACAGGGTGAGGAGCTCAGTCACACGAGAGGAGCTCGGAGTAGAGCCGCTGTTCCTCCACGACAAGAGGAGCAGCTTGAGGCTCGGGCATCTGTTCTGATGCCTCCTGGGTGTCTCCCTCGGAAGGTGTTCAAGGCATGTCCCACCAGAAGGAGGCTCTGGGGAAGACCCAGGACACGCTGGAGGGACTATGTCTCTTGGCTGGCCTGGGAATGCCTTGGAGTCCCCCAGGAGGAGCTGGAGGAAGTGTCTGGGGTGAAGGAAGTCTGGGAGTCCCTGCTTAGACTGCTGCCCCTGCGACCTGGCCCCAGATAATCGGAAGAAAATGGATGGATGGATTTAAAGGGCCCTTACACTTTTTATTTGTTATAATGTTGTTTGCTCATCACAAACAGACCTGGAGTTGTGTTTTGTTTCATTCACACATGTTTAACTCACAAACCCTGCAGATTTAGGTTCCTCTCTCAAGCAGAAAACACTTTGTTCCACCTTGTGATGTCATGTGGTAATACAGGAAGTGCTCCACTGTGTTTTTACACTCCATGCCCCTTTACTAGAATCATTTGGAGATTTTCAGCCCTGGAATTGTCTTCCAATACTTGTCTTTACTGAACTAAAGGTAAAAGGTAACTCAAAAACTACAGCTTCAGAAAGCACAAGGTGGAATGAAACAAAACACAACTCCAGGTTTGTTTTTGAGGAGGTAACAACATTAAACTAAGAACCTTGTGGGTAAAAAGGACAAAATATTTTATAGGAAATGCCTTTAGTTTAGACGGTGACGGCATTTTTGGGGCTTAAAAATGCACAAATCTGAAACCACCCTCCAGAGTGTAAAAGTTGAATACGCTCCGCCGTAGCATTTCCGTCTACACTGCCCAAGACGCAAAACTCTGGTCAGATCTGCTCAGGTCGCGTACACGTTTATGTCACATACATACAGTACACAGAAACCTGGCATGCATATCGAATTTCACACACTTTTGCGTCACCGTATGCACGCAGATTTACTCCCGAAAACGCTCGTCTAAACATGGAACAAAAAGTGAAAACACGACATCACTTTTGCGTCTTCTGTTCAGAGCTTCATCATCTAAACGCAGCCCAAGTCTTAAAGCTCACAAGAGTCTATTTTGCGCAATACTGGATCTTAAATTTTCCCAGTGAAATTCCACCTCCAGACAGTGACACCGTGCTGCTTTAAACGAAACATTTTATGCAAAACCACATCTTTTCTGAGATTTTAAACATATTGTGTTTTGTGCCTCATCACGATCTTACTCAGAGCTGTATGCGAGTGATTCATGTTTGAGTAATCCTCTATTGTCCTGAGGTCGGAGCGCGCTGGGAATTTCCGTTTGCACCTATCACAACCCACAGCTCTGTGATATCAACGACACAAAAACACACTAAATACAGCCACAAATATGTACAAATAAAACCACCGTAAACAAAAAAGTATGACAATATGAAGAGGTGGAGCCAGTTTTCAAGAGGAAGTCATGATACTAAAATTTCAACCTAAGCAAAAGTGTTCACGAGTCAAACTGTGTCATAATTGGACCAAGATATTAAAAATGTAATCGAGACACACACAGATTCATACAGAAAAATGACCAGAGTTGGCGAAATGTCTTGCCCAAGGACACAGCAGCAGGCACAGGTTGGAGGTGGGACCGAGTCATCGTTTTGCGAGTCTCAAGTCTGTGACCTCAAGTCTGAGTCAAGTCCCAAGTCAAATACAGGCAAGTCCAAGTCGAGTCTCGAGTCACTGGCCCATAAGTCCAAGTCAAGTCCAGGTCGTCTGCTTTGAGCTTCAAGTCATTTCAAGTCTTTAAACCAGATTTTTGCAATTTATATGACAAAACTGTACTTAAAAATTCATGGTATATTTATATTTCAATATTTATACAGTATATAAGAGTTGTAGAAATGTATTATTATTATTTTTTTATGTTGTGAAAAGATCTTAATGTGAATCATTACGGTCAGAATAGAAAGAATTCAGATTTAAAAGTGCTTCTCAAGTCTTCTCAAGTCACAGGCCTCAAGTCCGAGTAAAGTCCCAAGTCAGTGACCTTTAAGTCCAAGTCGAGTCCCAAGTCTTAGTCCATTTTATCAAGTCAAGTCTCAAGTCATAAAAATAGTGACTCAAGTCTGACTTATTATTATTATTATTATTATCTTGACTTGTTATTTCTTCTTGTAGTCTGCACTGAAATGGAGCAAAGGATCATGGTCTATGTAGTTCAAGTCCCCAACTGACCTTCAAGTCCAAGTCGAGTCCCAAGTCTTAGTCCATTTTATCAAGTCAAGTCTGAAGTCGTAAAAAAAAAAAAAACCTCTGGCAGAGATTGAACCATCGCTCTCTGGGTTTGTAGGTGAAAGCTCCACCACTGAGCCCCAAACATCTGAATATACTAGAGGTGTAACGATACCCAAGTCTCACGATACGATATCGTCACGGTATGAACCTCACTGTACGATATTTATTGAGATATTTTGTGGAGGCTAACAAAAAAATGCCGTGACAAGACTTAATCCAAAGATCTAAAACTTAAAAGTGCTTAGAACTGTTATTTCTTCTTGTAGTTTGCACTGAAATGGAGCAAAGGATCATGGTCTATGTAGTTCCCTCTGTCTTTTTTTCCGCTCTCGCTGCACCATAACTCTTAATTTAAGCAAAGAAACTTGTAATTCGATATATTGTGATGGTCCATGATATTATTGTAAGAATTTTGATGATATTTTGGTTATATTTACATCCCTAGAATATACTTATGGATAATTCTGGGCAATTAACACATTTTCTGAGTGATGTCACATAGTACATGAACAGGGTCTTCAATACAAATGACTAAACTGAAAACTCAAAAGGTTCAATATTTAATAAACCCAGAGTCTTTCAGGAGAGACACTGAAGCATCTGTGAAGGCGACAGAGCTGTGGATGTGTCTCTGAGTGGACAGTGTGGTCCTACACTGACGCCTAGTGGTCAAACATGGGTTTACAACAACAATGGGAATAAAGTGGACTTTTAATCACAGTTTTAACCCAGTAAACTTTTTAGCAGAACCTCAACTACACTGAAGAAAAGACTGAATAGGTTCAAATTGTGCATATTTTTGAACAATTGATATGCATTTAATCTTATTGTTTATAGTCTGGAAAAAGGCTGGTACAGGTTTGCACAAATCAAAATTAAGTTTGTGTAGCGGAATTAAAATGCATTAATTATTATTTCCTGGTTGTATTTAATTTTATTATTTTTTTTATTTGACTGGGACAGAGCATGTTAATGGACAAACATGACACAACATGAATGTAAACACACCGGATTATGTTTCATTATAACTTATATGTGAATTTTATCATTTTGACATTTTATTTTGAAAAGTATTATTTAGTTTTTTGTTTTTACCCTGTCACTAGGGCTGGGAATCATTAAGAAGTTGCCGATACAACACATACCTCGATACATATCTCTATACAGTGCACTTTCGATTTGATACGATTCATTAAAAAATAAAGGCTAAATGATGGCTGTGATACTAAAAGTCTTTGTAAAACCACTTCTTGTGCAAAGTTAATACAAAAGACGTCCCATTTTAATCATCAAAACTGTGAAAATGTTAAATGTGTTGCATAAACGAGTTTCCTTCCTCTAAACAAACAAAACTGTGGCTCTGTAACAAAATAATTTAGCAAAACATACCAAAAAATACTCTTGGTCATTTATCGATACAGCAGCCCACGATATCGATACTGTATCATCACATTAAATGATACGATATATTGATATTTTCACACATTCTTACCTGGACTTCAGTTTGTACTTTTAGATCAGGAGTGTCCAAACCAAATGTCCTTGGCCCTCTGACCTCCTGCTGTATTATTAACTCAAATACTCTGAATCAAAACTGTACATAGACTCAGGGAGTGTGCAATTATTAACACAAGGCAAGAATGCAAAGGGTTTGCCTGTAAAGAATAATTTAAAGGTCCTGTTGGTGCATCACTCGTGGTCATACTTGGTCTCATATCTGCTTTTGTTCTATGGTGTTTGTTTTTTGATAAAGCATGTTACCCCCTGACCCAAGACAATTTTCAACTATGGGAGACAAAAAAGGATTATCTTACCTTATCTTAAATGATCATGAGTAGAACCTTTTACAGCAAATATAGACTTAGCTAATTTAAGTACCTCTATTACTACCGCAACGACATCACATTACATTTTAGACACAAACCTAAAATAAAATAAATGTTCCAAGCCTTATTAAAGTTACAGTGGCTCTGTTATCACCATGGAAAATACACTCATCTGAATAACTCATATATTATTGACCACTTGGGGTGTGCAAAAATATCTAAATATCGATATATCGTATCGTTGAATGTGATGATACAGTATCAATATCGTGGGCTGTTGTATCGATATATCACCGAGAGTATTATTTGGTATATTTCACTAAATTATTTTGTTACAGTGATACAGTTTTGTCACTTGGAAACTCATTTATGCGACACATTTGATATTTTCAGTGTTTTGATGATTAAAATGTTTGTGTTTCATATGAACTTTGCACAGGAAGTGGTTTAACAAAGACTTTTTTATTAATTTTTTATTGAACCATATTGAATCAACTTGAAAAATATATATCGTATCAAATCGAAAGCTCACTGTATCGAGGTATGTATCGTATCGACAAATTCTTAGTAATAAATAATAATGATAAAGTTTGGACATCGCTGTTTTAGACTCTCACCTCTCCTTGAAGCAGAACAAGAAAAACAAAAGCTTTTTCTGCATAGTAACGTATTTCAGAGTCAGAAAACAGGTCCAAGGGCATGTACCGTATTAGTTTTGGTTCCCCCTGCTCCCCCTCTTCTCTATTGTGCCGTGTGTTTTTTAACTGAGCTCAGCATTTGGACAGAGCTTATGTCAGGAGCCACGAGCAGAACACATTTACTCAAATCTGCACTGGAAATAAATAAGGTCAGAAAGGCCAAAGCCAAAGCAGCAAACCACAGGTCGTCTAATGGAGCTCACACGAGAAGTAAACAAACATAATGTGACCAGATTTCTAAATTTCTAAACTACAACACACAAGGGTTGGGAAGGTTGGTATAAATAAAATTGTGAAAAGACTGTGTAACTTTGTACTTTGTCCAGGGACTTCTGACGCTGCATTTTCTTTACTTTATGGTCATTCTCAAACACATTTTTTTGTATTTTGACCAAATGAATGACAATTTATGCTCCTATTTACTGTTTGAGGGGATCAGATTAGTCAAGAAATGTGAAAGTTCTGTTTTAGTCCTGGTTTAGTCTTAGTTTAGTCCTAGTTTAGATCAAATTGGTCAAAAATAGGGACATTTCTTGTATAAAACTGGATCAGTCTTCGCAGTTTTCCCATTTGAAAATTAAAATAGGGTGAGCAGATTTTCAAAATAAAATAAAAAACTGAGACACTCTCAATTTGTGTTGGTTGTTAATAGTAAAAATGTGAAATGAGTGCGTAATTAAGGACATTTTTTTAAGCACTCAGCACCAGTGTGAGTCAGTATGGTCACATTTTCTTTGTGTTTTGGTCACTTTTAAGCAGCTTTTCTGTATTTTACCTAAACAAATGACAACTTATGTCTCTCTCTACTGTTGGCAGGGATGAAATTGTTCAAAAATAGGGACACTTGGGACATTTCTTGTATAAAACTGGGACAAATCAGTGGTTTTAGATAAATCTGCAGGGATAAGGGACACAGGACTCAAAACTGGGACTGTCCCGAGGAAATAGGGAGGTCAGGTCACCCTAGTCATGTTTCTCTTAAATTATGGGGAAGAATTTTAGACTCTGTGGGCCACGTCTCTTCTAGTAATGAAAAACTCTGTGATGCTTCATTTCAGAACCGTATTAACCCTGAACAGCCTTTCACGTTCCTGCAGCCCATCGTATTGTCTTCTTTTGGCCTTGTATTAAATTAGGGTGACCAGATTTTCAAAATAAAAAACAGGGACACCTTCAGTTTGTGATGGTTATTAAAAATAAAACTGTGAAACTAGTGCTTAATTAAATAAAACTGTTCTGCACTCTGCACTAATTTGAGTCAGTATAGTCACATTTTCTTTGTGTTTTGGTTGTTTTCCAGCAGCTTTTCTGTATTTTACCTAAACAAATGACAATGTTTGATGGGACCAAGTTGTCATTTTGCAAGTCTCAAGTCTCTGACCTCAAGTCCGAATCAAGTCCCAAGTTGAGTCTTGAGTCAGTGGCCCATAAGTCCAAGTCAAGTCCAAGTCGTCTGCTTTGAGCTTCAAGTCATTTCAAGTCTTTAATCCAAAAAAGTACCAAATATAGCTTAGATTTTTGCACTTTATATGACTTTTAAGATAAATTGTACTTAAAAAGTCATAGTATATTTATATGAGTATTTATAGAGCATATCACAGTTGTAGAAATGCAAGTTTTTCCTTTTTAAATATCTTGACAAGATCTTAAGAGTGAATCATTACAGTCAGAATAGAAAGAATTCAGATTTATAAGTGCTTCTTAAGTCACAGGCCTCAAATCTGAATCAGGTCCCAAGTCACTGACCTTCAAGTCCAAGTTGAGTCCCAAGTCTTAGTCCATTTTATCAAGTCAAGTCCTAAATACATTGACTCGGGGATCAGATTGGTCAAAAATAGGGACACCTGGGACATTTTTTAAATATAAAACTGGCACAAATCAGTGGTTTTGTATAAATCTGCTGGGACAAGGGGACACAGGCTCAAAACTGGGACTGTCCCGAGGAAATAGGGACGTCAGGTCACCCTAACCATGTTTCTCTTATATTATGGGGGAGAATTTTAGACTCTGTGGGCCACGTAGTCTCTTTTAGTGATGAAAAACTTTGAGATCATTAATTTCAGAACCGTATTAACCGTGAACATCCTTTCACGTTATAATGTTGTCAATATTCACAGTTTTCCCGTTTGACCTCTTATTACATTAGGGTGACCAGATTTTCAAAATAAAAAAACTGGGACATCCCTGGTTCGTGGTGGTTGGTAATAATAAAATTGTGAAATTAGTGCATAATTAAAGGAAATTTGTTATGCACTAGGCACTAAAATGAGTCAGTATAGTCACATTTTCTTTGTGTTTTGGTCATTTTACCAAAATAAATGACAATGTATGGTGAGACCAAGTTGTCGTTTTGCAAGTCTCAAGTCTCTGACTTCAAGTCCGAGTCAAGTCCCAAGTTGAGTCTTGAGTCACTGGCTCATAAGTCCAAGTCAAGTCCAAGTCGTCTGCTTTGAGCTTCAAGTCATTTCAAGTGTTTAAACCAAAGTAAAGCTTTGATTTTTGCACTTTATATGATTTTTAAGATAAATTGTACTTATAAAGTCATAGTATATTTAAATATGAATATTTTTAGAGTATATTAGAGTTGTAGAAATGCATTTTTGTTCCCTTTTTAAATGTCTTGACAAGATCTTAGTGTGAATTATTACAGTCAGAATAGAAATAATTCAGATTTAAAAGTGCTTCTTAAGTCACAGGCCTCAAGTCCAAGTCGAGTCCCAAGTCTTAGTCCATTTTATGAAGTCAAGTCCTAAAAACAGTGACTCAAGGATCAGATTGGTCAAAAATAGGGACACCTGGGACATTTTTTTATATAAAACTGGGACAAATCAGTGGTTTTGGGACATTTTTTTATTATAAAACTGGGACAAATCAGTGGTTTTGGATAAATCTGCTGGGACAAGGGCACACAGGCTCAAAACTGGGACTGTCCCGGGTCAATAGAGACATCTGGTCACCCTGTAGAGACACTGAACCCTCTCACTCCTCTCACCTTGGTGATCTCCTCACAGAAGCTCCGCACGGACCGGAGCGAGGCCAGGTCCAGGAGTTTGATGACCAGCTCCCCCTGCTCCTGCCCGGCCTGGCTCCTCAGCTCCCGGGCCGCCTCCTCCGCCCTGCCCCGGTCCCGACACGCCATGATGACCCGCGCCTGCAGCTTGAGCAGCTCCCCGGCCAGGGCCTTCCCGATGCCGCTGTTGGCCCCGGTGATGATGACCGTCTTCCCGCGCATGGCTCCGGCGGGGAAGCGGAGCGGCTCTGCGGGCTTCTGCTGCGGAAAGAGCCGGCGGAGGAGAACCAGGACACCACCGCCCACGACCGCGGCCACGAGCACCGCAGAGAGCATGGACCTGCGCGGGGACCTGCGCGGGGACACGAGCGGGGACAGTGAAGGACAACAGACTCGTGACGGACTCTGTGGGACTGTTGTTGTTGTTGTTTTCCGATTGTTTTTGTTGGATCTTTCTCTGTTGTTATCACGTGCAGACTTTATGGAACTGACGTCGGGACGCGCCCTCTGCTGGACTGGATGATCTAATACATCTTTAACCCTATATACATCAGTCTTTCCCAGTCGCAAACCTTCTCCCAAGTCAATAGAAATTATTCATAAATCACAAATAAAGGTGGATTTGACAGTGTTGGGAAGGTGACTTTTAAAATGTATTCCCCTACAGATTACAGATTACATACCCCAAAATGTAGTTTGTAACGTAATCCATTAAATTACTTAAAGTGAGTAACGTAATCTGAATACTTTGGATTACTTGATTTGCGGTAAAGTAGCAAAGACGAGGAAATCTTCACATAAGATGTTTTGTCTGCTAAAAGAAAATGAAAAGCCCAGACTTTAGTTAACCAAATTAAAAATATTATTCATAGAAGAGGAGGAGAGGTTTAGTCCTGGTTTTAATCCTGGTTTAGTCCTGTTTAGACCTGGTATTAGTCTTGGTTTAGTCCTGGTTTAGTTCTGGTTTAGACCTTGTTTAGACCTGATTTTAGACCTAGTTTAGACCCGGTTTAGAACTGGTCTGGATCTGGTTTTAGACCTGGTTTTAGTCCTGGTTTAGACCTGGTTTAGACCTGGTTTTAGTCCTGCTTTAGTCCTGGTTTAGACCTAATTTAGACCTGGTTTTAGACCTAGTTTAGAGTCCGGCAATGAGTGGAATTACCAAAAAAAAAAGGGAATAGCCCAAAATGTGAAAACAGGAAAATACCACTGTGTAATCCATTTATTTCAACAAAGTAACTGTAATCCAATTACCACTCACTGAAACAGTAACTGTAACTGAATACAGTTACTCATCATTTGTACTCTGATTACGTAACTCCGGTACATGTAATCTGATACTCCCCAACACTGTGACTTAGTGATCGTGTCTCTTTGAACTATTAGTATTACTCAAGTTTTAAACAAATTAAAACAGCAAATGAAGCAGCAATAAAAGGATCCATAAGTCGCCTATTTGGACATCAAATGTAGCTCATTTCTTTTTCTTTTCAACATTCACTTGAACCAACAATACTGGAACAAAATAGTCATTAAAATAAATACAAAAAAGATTAACAATTATACATAACATGTCTTAACATCAACATTTCTAATGAGATAGGTGGGCCTGTCTGTGTTTCTGTAGTGTGTTCCAGTCCAGGATGCAGGAGGAGAGCTCAACACATAGATCAGAGTCAGAACTGTATATCACAGATCTACATACAGATCACGACAAGGAGACCCCAAAAAACTCTCAAGCCACCCACCCGAGGGTCACAACCCAGTCTTTGAAAAACAATGCTATAAACCTTTTTCACACCGACTGGAAGTGCCGTGATGAAGGGTGCTCAGGAGTAGTTCACTAATGCTAGTCTTGGTTAGACTTGAAGTTTTTGTCTTTAAAATTAAAATTTACAGACGTCCTGAGGTAAAACTAATCCTGTGTGAATAGGGCTTTACACAGAATCATAAGGGTGTTTTTAATTAACACAAATAAACAAGAGCTCATAAACTGTACCAGCTGGATGTCCTAAGTAGGTGATGTTTATTTACCGTCAGTAATACATGCGGGCTGCTGTGAGGAGATGATGTAGTCCAGGACCTGCAATGTGCACCATCGGACCGTTGTGGTGAAGACGGAGCTGAGACAAAAGGCAAAGCTCTCGATTTACCGCTCAATCTACGATCTTCCCCTCATCTATGGTCATGAGCTCTGGGTATTGACCAAAAGGACTGGATTGTAAATACATGCGGTTGAAATGGCTGGGCGCTCCCTTACAGACAGGGAGAGGAGCTTAGTCATACAGGAGGAGCTCGGAGTAGAGCCGCTGCTGCTCCACGTTGAGAGGAACCAGCTGAGGTGGCTCGGGCATCTGTTCCGGGTGCTTCCTGGATGACTCCCTCAGGAGGTGTTCCGGGCATGTCCCACCGGGAGGAGGCCCAGGACACTCTGGAGGGACTATGTCTCTCATAGTCTTGAGAGGTACTGGTCAGGGACAGGCGTTCCCTGGCTAGTCCTGGTTCAGGGGGACTTGAAAAGTGAACATAGTTTGATTTCAAAAGTGAACATAGTATGAAGTTTGAATGTTTAAGCCCCTTGACTGAGCTTCTAAAGGAGGAGGTTTATAAAGCAAGTGTAGTGAGACTCTGAAGACCAGTAGACACCAGCTAGACAGAAATATGCCACAGTTTAGATAAAGGTTTGCCAATGGTGTGCTAAAGGAAGATGATCGTGTTACTATTGCTCCTGTGAGTCGACGTTAAATTGAGATGTACAAGGAGGATGAATTACTTAAATTATCTTAATCACTACCTACTTTACCTGGATTGTTCCACAGTGACATTATTGTACATTCAAGATCACCTTTTAAACCGACCTGTAACTGTACCTGCTCGTCTCCAGGTTAGACTGAAATAAAGACACCTGCAAATCACTTTCAAATATTTCTTTTATTTATCTCTCAAAATCTTCAGGACAAATTAGAAACAGGTATTGCACACATTTATAAAGAAACGTCTTGGAAAAAACAGGCAAAGTTTATAGTGCAACCTCTGTAGACCGGTGACAACGCACAAAACACAACGTATAGGACGCAAAACGACAACAAAAACCACAGCTCGAGCTCAGGCAAAAAGAAAGAGAGAAGAGAGAAGTAAGAGAAAGGACTGAAAAGTTCATTGGAAATAAATAAATACGCAACTGTACTCTTACATAATTGCATGCATTTTTAATTTAAATGTACATATGCATACAGTATATAATCTGATTTTAATTTATTTATTTTAATCTGATTTTATTTCAATTTTTGGGCATTTATTTAATTTTTTTCTGTCAATATATAATTTCTATAGAATTTTTAAACATTAATAATCTTAATAAGGGCTTTAAAATGTATGCAATTATGTTTGAAATCGATTTATTTACACATTTTTACATATTTCTACATCTTATATTTACTTATTTCCAATTAAATCATTTTAGTCCTCTATAAATGGCCACGAGGAAGTAAACAGGAAGTAGTTGTGGCCAATCAGGAGACACAAGTGCACTTTAGAGTCGTTTCCCATTGGACAGCGGTGAGGGTGGAGTTGGAGTCATGCCAACGCACACTTTTCACGATGACGCATGCATATTGATGTTTTAGACCGATTTTGTACTTCGCAACAGTTACCGATGGAATTTACAAGGTTCGAAAACAAAACTGGACAGGAAACGGATCTTAAATCAGTGGTTTTCAAACATTTGAGGTGTAGTTTAAGTCTCTTTTCTCAAATGACATGGGCGTTCCGCAAGGCTCAGTGTTGGGGCCACTATTATTTATGTTTATTAATGTATGTAAATGCTGATGAACTCGTCGTAATGACTAAGATGCTCAGAATGCAAAAGATAAGTGAGGAAGAAATGCAAACTGTTTAAAGGTTCTATAGAAAGCAAAAAAATGACTCTTTTGCGCTTTAACTCACGTTATAATGTTGTTATCGCATCAAAAAAAGACCTGGAGTTGTGTTTTGTTTCATTCACACACGTTAACACACTTTATTATTATTAATCTGTCTTCATTTCCAAAGCTCAAAATTATTCTTTGCTCCACCTTGTGATGTCATGAAGTGGTAGTGGTTTCAAGCAGTGGTGTCACTTTCAGAACAAACATAAAGGTGCCAAAAAAAAAAAAAAAAAAAAATCTGTAATATTTGATGGTTTTTTGTTTTGTTTTTTTTACTCAAAATGATGCGGAATCATGTTATTAACATTAATAATCACCAACAGAATATAAATCTTAGACCACAACACCTGAACCAGGACTGAACCAGGTCTAAACCAGCACTGAACCAGGACTGAACCAGGTCTAAACCAGACTGAACCAGGACTATAACTGGACTAAACCAGGACTGAACAAGGACAAAACAGGACTAAACCAGTACTAAACCAGGACTAAACCAGGTCTAAACCAGAACTGAACCAGGACTGAGCCAGGACTGAACCAGGATTATAACTGGACTAAACCAGGACTGAACAAGGACAAAACAGGACTAAACCAGGACTATAACTGGACTAAATCAGGTCTAAACCAGAACTGTGCCAAGACTGAACCAGGATTTAAACAGGATTATAACTTTACTAAACCAGGACTAAACCAGGACTATAACTGGACTAAATCAGGACCGAACAAGGACAAAACAGGACTAAACCAGGACTAAACCAGTACTAAACCAGGACTAAACCAGGTCTAAACCAGAACTGAACCAGGACTGAGCCAGGACTGAACCAGGATTATAACTGGACTAAACCAGGACTGAACAAGGACAAAACAGGACTAAACCAGGACTATAACTGGACTAAATCAGGACTATACCAGGACTAAACCAGGTCTAAACCAGAACTGTGCCAAGACTGAACCAGGACTTAAACAGGATTATAACTTTACTAAACCAGGACTAAACCAGGACTATAACTGGACTAAACAAGGACTAAACCAGGACAAAACAGGACTAAACCAGGACTAAACCAGTACTAAACCAGGACTAAACCAGGTCTAAACCAGAACTGAACCAGGACTGAGCCAGGACTGAACCAGGATTATAACTGGACTAAACCAGGACTGAACAAGGACAAAACAGGACTAAACCAGGACTATAACTGGACTAAATCAGGACTATACCAGGACTAAACCAGGTCTAAACCAGAACTGTGCCAAGACTGAACCAGGACTTAAACAGGATTATAACTTTACTAAACCAGGACTAAACCAGGACTATAACTGGACTAAACAAGGACTAAACCAGGTCTAAACTAGAACTGAACCAGGACTAAACCAGTACAGACTAATCTTGGACTTGAGGGTGAGCGGGCGAACTCCGAGCCCGTGAAACTGGGCGTCCACAAAGCGCAATCGGGTGACAGCTGCGCTTAGTCTTGTGGGACGTGGAGCTCTGTGCCACTCAGTCCTGGTTCAGTCCTGGTTCAGTCCTGGTTCAGTCCTGGTTCAGTCCTGGTCCCTCATGTTTCAGGTCACTATGGGACAGTTCTGCAGATTTCATGAGCCTATGCAGTTTGTTTTCACCATTGCCAGTAGCTCTGGTTTGACATTTAAGTTGTAGCTTTTATATATATATATTGTTGTTTTTTTTTATATCTCACATCTCACTACACCCCTGTTTTCATGAAACAAAACAAAACACAACTCCAGTTCTGTTTGTGAAGAGGAAACAACATTATAACACAGATCAGAAAAAAAAAAACAGAACCAAACCTGGACAAAAATACCATCGTTCCCCACCAGGAGGCAGCAGCACCCCGGTTTGAGAACCACTGTTTTAAAAGCAAAGAGGAGAGTCGCACGTAGATTCGCAAACAGCTTTTCTAATCAGCCATCTTTGGTCCGATTGATCGATTCTGTAAACATAAAAACCACTTCATAATATTCATGTTCACTTCATGGTCCCTGATTTCCGGACGACGCGAGTCCACTGAAAAACTAGGTCCAAACCAGATCTAAGCTACATCAAAAACTCAAAACTAAACGTAAATGTAGTAAAAATTAAGCTTCGTATTTTTATTTTATCATATTTTTTGTGAATTGTGATTAGGAAAAAACACTTCAAAAGCACATTTAACAACTTTAAAACCAACTCCCGCGTCATCTCGTGTCTTTATCAAAATAGTCTTCACACTAGAATTACATTATTACTCTTCAGATGTGCAAAAATGCAAAATATTGTTCAATTGTTCCCCTCAAATCTGTGTTTTTATTACAGCAAAGTTCTTAAATCTTCTCTTCTCTGACCACTATGAAAATAATAAGAGTAAATCCTTTGTGGGTTTAATATTTGTGTAGTAATTCTGTTTAACGCATGCCCATGAGTGAGTTAGAACTACTGTAGAATAGAGCAAAAATATTATTATAATTATTGCAATAGTCTTGAAGTAAAAGTACAAATTAAACCCCATTCACACATGCGGTCTGACCCGGGAATTTACCTGCATTTTGCCAGAACAGATTTCACAAGAGAGTTTCCTAAAGTGTGTTTTTTCTTGACAAATTGTTTAGAATTCTGAGCAACCAATGGCCAATAAGCTATGCCGATATTTTTATGCCGATACTGACTTAAAAACTCATCCACGACTCTTTTTTCACCAGAAACCCATGAGACAAATCATACGCTGTTTTTTTGTTGTTGTTTTTTTCTTGAAATTCTGTCATTGTTTAATAGGGTTTGACGTTATAAGTACTTTTTACTTCAGCCTAAACCCTTTCGGTGATGATCTATGGAATTGGAGTCGATGTTTTGTTTTTGTTTTGTAGTGTTGCAAAATGACCGAATGAACTACTACTACTACAGCGGTGCGGCCACGTTTTGTGCAGACTTCTGGAGTGTTCAAATTAGGCCCTGTTTATACGTACACAGGTATTTTTAAAAGTGGAGTCATTTCCCTTCGTTTGTACACATTTTTTTTACACGCAAATGGCAAATTCGCGTCTGAAAACGAATCTTTTTAAAAACTTCTTTAATTAGTATATATATATATATATAGGTAATCTTTTTTTTTTAATGTATTTATTTATTTAATTTATATATTTTTTATATATTTATTTTTATTTACTTATTTTTATTTATTTTATTATTTTGGTTATTACTGTTAACGCCTTATTTCTCAAGCGCTCACAAGGATGTATATGTTATAATATATACTGCAAATGTACTGGAATATGTATGTTGCATTTGTAAAGGTAATATCTTTATACTCTTGTCTCCGGGAAAGTTCTTATGTTCTTTTTATTTTGTGTGAAAATCAAAAAGAAAAGTTCCAAAAAAAAAAAAAAAAAGAAAAAAAAATCTGGTTACAGTGGAGATTCTGGAAAACTACGGTTTGACGTTTGCGTGTAAAGTGAGATAAATGAAGTTTTAGGAGCTGACGAGCCAAAAGAGCGAACACTTTTCATGTGTTTGCATTTACACACACAGCTGATGTATCATTATTCAGGCTGGTGTCACCTAGTGCCTCTGCTCAATTTCATTTTTCTCCAGCAACTAGGTCAGGAATCGGAATACACTACCTTCTTCCTACGGGATTTGGGACAAGCTTAATATACCAATTAGCCACGTTAGCGGTGCATTACATACGTGACCACCAAATAGCAGCGATTGGTTAAATGACAAAAAGTACCCGCATACTGTCAAGCAAACAAGTTCTAACACTGTGAGGTCAGTCTGATGAATCAGGCTTCATATCCATGACCAGAGACGAATGAGATCAGCAATTTTGTCACTTCTTTAACAGATCTGTGGAGAGGTGAGCCTGCTCAGTAATGCATGTTTTTATTTTTTTTTATTTTTTGAGTAATACTTATCAGTAATGAAATAAATGCTACAGGTTTGAATCTAATCCAGGCGCCGCTCAGAGGCTTGTTGTAGTTCTCACGGCGCTCGATGGCGAATTTATGCAGGTCGATGTAAATGAAAACTTTTTTGAAAACGATGCAGTGTGCACGATGTTATTTTGGAAAACAGAAAGAGGGAAATATTCGTTTCTTAACATACCTGTCTATGTGTAAACGTCGCCTAAAGCTTTATGTGGATTCTTAAAGCAGCAGGTCGACCAAAACAAAATATCGGTTTGTGTTGGAAGTTTAAGGCCGACAGCCGATTCGCTCAAAAGTGCAAATATTGGCCAAGTGATATATTGGCCAGTCTTTATTTCACATTTTAAATCTGGCAATTTCTTGGGCAAATTAGTGTGAATATGCAGGGAAAGATTACGTGTGGATAAAGCCAGAACATTTACATTACCACTACTTGGCAAAGGAGAAATTCATTGGCTGTTTCGTTTCTCCAGTGTCGCGTTCACTGCAGTTTTCACTAAACTGAATGGAGTAGAGCACATTGCTTTGTTTGTGGCTCGGTGTTTTATCCTTTGGGTCGACCAGTTTCTGTCTTAAGGATCTCGTGTTGTCTGAAAATTCTCTGTAATTTTTCAGAAACACCGGCCATGTAAGGAATAGTTACCCCCTTTCTGGGTTCTGCTTCTCTGTTGTCCTGTTTTTTTTTTAGCTCTCTTGGTAGCTCCACTACTTGGTAACGAGTTTGGTTTTCTATTTTCAAGCTTAATTTCCTTGGTTTTTATTAGTTTTCTGGTAACGAGCTTAGTTTCTTTTTTCCATTTTTATTCAGTTCAAATGATGATGAGTTCAAAAGCCAAATGCAGGTTGTGTGTGAACAAAACAGACCCGGTAAAGTTCTGGGACTCGTGCATGTGTGAATGGAGGTCACTTTTGAGTGTTTTGACATTTTGTACGTGACAATTTTCTCGTAAACATGTGTGAATCTGACTTTAAAGTGAATTCCAAAATCTTAAATCCGGTCCCATTAAAGAAAACACAAATTTCTACACAGATTAGTTCAGCATTAGGAAGCATTCACAGTTGACGTTATTTGGTCTTAATTTGTTAGATACTTAAATTATTAGATTCAAGCTGGGACTAAACCAAACCAGGCGATGTACTGGTCTGAAATAAGTCTGAACCAGTCCAAAACCAGAGCTAAATGAGGTCTAAAGTCAAGAGCTGATGTAAACCAAGGCTAAACCAGGTCTAAATCCAGTCTCAAACTTAACAAACAGGACTAAATCCAGTCTAAACCAGGTCTAAATACAGACTAAACCAGGACTAAAGCCAATCCAAGCCCAGCCCATGTCCAAACCAAAACCAAATCAGGTCTAAACCAGCTCAATTTAGATCTAAACAAAGATTAAACCAAATCTAAACCAGGACAAAGCTAGAGTAAAATCCGTACTAAACCCTGGGACCAAAGGGACTGTAGACCGGGTGTAAACAGGTTGCCCCCGCTCCCCTCCTCAGGCCCCCAGGAGCTTCTTGACCAGGTATCCGGGCATGCTGTAGAGGAAGAGCCCCAGCATGATGAGCAGGAGCAGGGCCAGCACCACCTTGATGATGAGCCACTTGTATCGGGTACAGATCAGGTAGCGCACGGCCTTCAGGGGACTCAGGAACCACAGGAAGGTCGTGTCCGGGCGGCTGCGGGGGTCGTCCGGGGGGTCGGGGGTCAGGCGGGGGGAGGAGGAGGAGGAGGGTGAGGGTGAGGGGGGGGGGTGTGGGTTTGTGAAATGGTGAGGGGGAAACAAGAGAGATACGGCTTGTGTTAGCAGATGTACATTTATAGGATGGAGGTAAACGAACCCAATCAGCTCTTGTGTTTTAACCTGTGTGTTCATAAAAGTGTTATTGTTTCAGTTTTTGAGCTTTTAACCATGTTGTAAAGTTCTACTCTGATCAAAAACATGTATGGAGTTAGTTTTTGTTTCATTCAAATACATGGATTATCGTTAATATCTAATATCTAGGATCTATTAACCAGGAGTCAAATACTAAATGTGCACTGCTGGATGGTCTGATTGTCTCCATGGGGATATTACAGCTTTGTCTGGTATGTTTCACAGTACGTCAAGAGGCTAACTATGGACATTTGAGATGCTACAGGCTTTTTACACCATTGTTTCTCAAAGACTGGGTTGCAAGAGATTTTTGTCATGATCTAACCAAGCTGGCGCCGCCTAGTGCCTCTGCTCCATTTCATTTTTCTGCAGTGACCAGGTCAGAAATCAGAATACAACAGACGATTTGCAAGAACCCCGGAAGTTGTAGACTGCGCACTGGCCAATCAGCGAAGAGCTGTGAAGCCATGACGTCAAATTCAAGCGTCTGTCTGGGTCCCTTTTGTATTACAGCACAACATGAAATAAAGCGGTCGAGATGGATGTAGACGAAGACAGACATTCTGTGTTGGAAACGATTCCCGAGATCGAGGATTTAAAGCCAGAACAAAGAGAATATCTGGTGAATTTTGTCAAGGGGAAAGATTTTATTGCCCTTCTTCCTACAAGATTTGGCGCATTACATACATCACGACCAAATAGCAGTGATTGGTTAAATAAAAAAAAGTACCCGCCTACTGTCGAGCGAATGAATCCTAATGCTGCGCGGTCAGACGGTTTCCACAAAGTGAAACTGGCTGATGAATCAGGCTACTGTTTTACACCAGATGTGGAAGCAATTGTGGTAGAAGAACCTTCCAGAAGAAATACTCTGAGACCCTGCATAGGAAATACTTTGAGGGAATGGCCCGTTTAATCACCAGAGTAGAATAAGAGTGAGGTCTTTCCTGTTGTGTTCCACTGAGACGCACAGTGGAAATGTTCCTGCAGCAAAACCTGAATTTCCCTCAAGCTCAATAAAGTATCTCTCTCTCTTTCTATGACTTTAAACTGATTAAACCCTGCTGCTAAATATTCGAGGCAAAGCAGTAACATCTAAATTGGAGACAATCACCTGTGGACACCTTACCCAAAAAGTTAAGTAGTATATCGTTAAGTTGTGATAGTTTTCAGTTGGCGTTTTTGTAATACTTTGAGGACACATTTCACAAAAAAAAATATATATATATATATCCCCAGATTTTTAAAATCAGATTTAATATCAAACTCATTTCTCTAGTGTGTTTAAAAATCCTCCAAAATACTATTAATGTACATTGCCCTTGACACAGAGTGAAGGCTTCACGATGAGCAGCAATGATTGAATACACCCCCCGACAATGACACCAGATTTTGAACTGCTTTTCAACATTTAAGTGTACAAAAATGAATAGGTGTAGGAAATTGATTATCTTAATTATACATATTATTACAGTTTTGGTTCTTGATTTGAAATAGGTGAGAAGTTAAGATAATGTCCCAACTTCTACTTTTCTGTGGAGGATGAATACTGAGGTGTATTTCCATGATTAGTTGTTGAAAAGCAATATTTTCTTAAGTGTTATTGGCACATAGAGTAAACAAAAGACGACAAAGGACTCCACAGCTGGCCCACAGGGAATTTAAAGGAGAACATAAGTGCATCTGTGACAGACAGGGGGCGACAGAGAGCCCACAAACAGCAGCAGAAACCGTAGAAGAAGTAGATTTGATTTGGGCGAAGGCTACCGGCTCCTCAGGCCCCCCAGCTCCTCGGGCCCCCAGACTCCTCAGGCCCCCAGCATCTTCTTGACCAGGTACCCGGGCAGAGAGTAGAGGAAGAGGCCCAGCATGAGCAGCAGCAGCACCACGCCCAGCACCTTCAGGATCAGCCAGTGGTAGTTGTGCCAGATGAAGTAACCAATGGACTTGAGAGGGCCCAAGAACCACATGAGACTGGTGTCCGGGCGACTTCAGGAGGAAGGAGGGAGGATAAGAGGAAAAGGAGGAGGAGAGGGAGGGGTTAGGGCGTGAGGAGGGAATGTAGAACGGAGGTCATAGGTCAGAGTGGGATCAGGAGACACGGCAGAGGGAGGGGCAGACAGAGGGAGAGACAGGTGAAGAGGAGCGACAGTGCAAACAGCAGTGGGTCTATACACGGATACGTAATATTTGTTTCATTCATTTGTTGCACTATTGTAAATGATGTAACTGGAGAAACTGCTCTTTGCACTGTGTGTCTGATCCATACTGGTAGTTACTGTGGTCAGATGTACCTGCAGATCTATCGTTACAGACTCTAGAGTGAGCGCGCTCAGTAGAGGAGTGCAGGAACGACAGACTTACTTTGGTTTCTCCAGAGGATCCGGTTCATTCCGGCCCAGGCCCACAGGACTCTTCTCTGCCTCCTCCGCTGTCACCAGGTGCAGCTCCGCCTCTACTTTACCCTGTAACACACAAGGCTTATGTACATTATTCTGGAGAAAAAGTAAACACAGCCAGGAAGATCACTGGAGCACCACTTCTCCTCCCTGCAAAAGAAATACACACCACCTGCCTCACCCACAAAGACATCACAATTGTGAGCGATGCAAGTGACACCACACAATCTGTTCAGCCTCCTGCCCTTTGGGAGGACGTACACAAGCCTCTGTTTCCCCATCACCAGACTCACTAACAGCTTCATCCACCAGGCTGTTAGGATGCTGAACTCTCTCCTCTCTAACCACCAGGCGACCAAGAAGGAGGAATCTGCGTCTCCCCAAAGAAGAACACTTGGACTTTTCCATTTATTATCATTTATTTATATGATTATGAGTGAGAAAGATAATTTGTTTCATATGAAGAATTGACAATTCTAAATAAATTGTTTTGAATTTGAATTCAAAGCATTGGACAACCATGGCAGACTCCCATCACAAGCAGTGGTTTGTATGGATGATCAGTGACATACTGTATATTAAATTTATATTCAGGTGGAAAGAATAAACCAAAACAAGGCAAATCTTGGGCATTTCAGCTGTCTGGGGGACTAACATGGGAATTACTCTGAAATGGAGAAAACAGTCCCTATTTATTTAACCAATTTTGGTACGCTGTCTTAGGAAAATCGTGTTTTTTTTTTTGTTTTTTTTTTTTATTGTAATCTTAGCCAAGCATGATGGATGAATTTATTTATTTATGGAACAAAAGCATTGTGTTCTGGAGCACTGTAACACTTTATTATGTTATTGTGTTTATTATGTAATTGTGTTTGTTCATGTTTATTGTACATAATGTCGATGAATGAAATGTTAAATGTGAGACCAGCCTCTCAAATATGCAAAACAAATTTACGTATTGGTGCGAATAAAGCAACTGAACCTAACCTTTTGAATGTCCACACATCATTCAGATCATTCTTTTTTAGATATACGCTGAACTCGTGGTTTTATGAATAATCCACACAAAGCTAAAGCCCTGTCCTCCTCACCGTCAGCTCCATGTCGTCGTTCTCATCGCGAGCCACAAAGGGCCACCAGCCTTTGACCCTCTTCTGTTTGAAGATGGAGATGGTGGGCAGCTCCTGCTCCTTCCTGATCATGTCTAGAGTGCACTGTTTGGCCGTCTTTGCCCCGCGAGGGAAACGGTTCAGGTCCAGCTCAATGGCACCTGAAGAGAAAGACCTCACCGTTTAATCCAGGAGACACTTACAGACACAGATAAAAACTACTGAATTCAAACTTTCAATGGTTTCCACATTTATCAGTTGTTTTGAGTGAAAAAGTGTGATACTCTCTTACCCAGGAAGTCATCAGCAGAGAAGTGGTCTGCATCCCACACCTGCAGGGTCAGTCTGGGGGGGATCTTGTACTCCGTCTCGTCCCAGGAGAACATGGACTCCTTCTTGGAGATGACGATCTTCTCTTCGGCCATGAGGTAATCGAAGGGGAACACGAAGCGCCAGTTAAAGTTGCCCTCTCCTGTCAGGGAGTGGTAGTGCACGTCTGTGTCCTGCTTGTCCTCCTGCTGACCCTTCAGCCATCTGCATGAAAACAGGACAACATTATACTGACAATAACCACGACATGTACAGAGGAGTTAGTTGGTACTAGTCATGCACTTCGCCAAATGTGTTTTTTAGTAATTTGTAAATTTGATTATTTGATTTGAGACATTTAAAGTCAACAAGAGAGATGATGCTAAAAGGTCCAGTACAGTGTGTGACGCTCCAATATCAAATCTAAACACACATACATGTACACATACCTGCATAAGAGGTTCAGCAAACTCTTTTTAAATCCTTTTTCCCACCCTCTCCCCCTATTGGTCAGCCTTGGAATTGCACTATGTGAGTAACAGGTGGATTTAGTCAATAGGTGGGTTTCACGTGACGTCACAGGGCTACATTTGTCAGCACGCAAAATCAGATGGAGGGCAGGAAGTGAACTGACTGGAGGAAAGTGAACAAGCGATTTTTGTTGGAGTACCGAATATAGTCGTCCACAAAGGTCAGAAATGGGAAAAGCTGACAGAACAACGCCGTAAAAAGTGGATTACAAACCTGTTTGCGGTCGGGAGGAGCAGAATTCGCTAATGCTCGTGTCTGCAGTGACCACTTCGTCAAAGGTTTGTTACAAAGCTAAACTGTTTTTTGTGGTTTACCTAAACATAAACGAATCATTAACGACTAACGGCGAACGACGTTTGTTGACATTAGTTCAGATGGAGGTCACTGCCGATACACTGCAGTTTTTCCCATAACATCTATACACATAAAATAACAGAAACACTCACCCCGGCGAAGACCAAACCATAATCATCATTTAGGCGTTTTGCACCAGGGTTGAGGACCCATCCACAAAAAAAGTTATATACCTCCAAACTTTTGTACACCTTCATCTGTTGTCTGGTGTAGAACGATGTCTGAAGAGCTAAATAGTTCGTGATATCCCCTGCCTCGATTGTCGGCAAATCTTTTATTTCGGTTGAAAATTCTCTCATTTTCAATAAGATGGGGTCACGCCCAATATATTTGTCGACTAACTGCTTGTACTTTTGCCTCGCTACTGGCTCTAAATCCTGACAATAAGAACTGTTCTCCATATCTGTGTTCTCCAGAGCCGTGTTTGTCGTGTTTGCCTTCACTTCCTGCCCTCCACCTGACATTCGCGCATCATCGTGATCACATGACTGAAACCCTCCTATTGCACTAAAGTGTGAATTGTATTTTTTTGGTTCATGGCTCACCCCTAACTGACCACCACCTTAAATCCAGAATGTATCTTCAAACTGAACTCCTGAGGTCAGTGCTGTGTGTGTGAAGCAGACTTGACTTTGGAGCATCACAAAATAAATAAAGCCATGCAGGTCTGGCACAATGCAGACTGTAGAAACCAAACCACAGAGTCCATCATGTGCTGTGACAAACACCTGCATAAATCATGAGGGAAAAGGGGGAAACAGAGTTGTGCGTGTGGTAAAACTGCAGCTTCCACAGCTGTGGAGATCAAACTGTGACCAGACAGCAGAAGACTTCATATACTCCATGTAGAAAAGTACATGCAGTAACTTCAGGTGGATCGTTGCTTTGTTTTTGTGACTTCATATGTCCGTACACATGCCAGGTGTTTAAAGGTGCACTGTGTCACTTTTCCGGGGGAGTGTACGCCACCTGTCGTCTCTATGAAGATGATATCGCTTGGAATGTTCAACAGCACAGTTATTTATCGTTTTTATTTATTATTTTGGTAATACTTTATAATAACTACACCTTATTTAGCCTTAATAAAGCATGAACAAAGACTTAATTAATAATGATTCACGCTTAGTAACTACTTAATTACTACATGAATTAGCACTTAACTTGCACTTAATTCACCTGTGCTGTAAATAGTTACTCAATACTTCTTAATTACTCGTGAACTAACCATTTGCATGTTTACAAATGCATATTTAAGTACACATTTGAGCATTAATTAATGATTAATAAGCTATGAGAGAATGATTTACTAATAATACAATACAATGATCATTCAGGCAGCTGTTATCTGTTAGTCAAGTCTTTCTGAGAGCTTTTCTAAAGTGAAGACGAATTATGTTTATGAAACATTTACTAAGGTTGGTCAAATTCCAGAGAAACAATAATGCATTACCAGTAAATCATTCTCTCATGGCTTACTAATCATTAATAAATGCTCAAATTTGTACTTAAATATACATTTACAAATGCACACACAAATGGTTAGTTCATGAGTAATTAAGTAAGAAATACTTATGAGTAACTATTTACAGCACAGGTGAATTAAGTGCAAGTTAAGTGCTAATTCATGTAGTAATTAAGTAGTTACTAAGCGTGAATCATTATTAATTAAGTCTTTGTTCATGCTTTATTAAGGCTAAATAAGGTGTAGTTATTATAAAGTGATACCATTATTTTTTATTTAAGTTTTGCTCTAAGTGAAGTGTACTTTTATTTTTTTGCAATGACGTTCCAGACTGACGAGTAGGAGGAAAACCCTACGCCAGAAAAGTTTCACAGTGCATCTTTTTTGATTATCAGTCATTTTAATACAAAACCATACCACAAACACCACTTAATTTACATTTTACAGGGAATATTTACACTGGGTTTGCAATATTTGAACAATAATTAAAGTATTAAGTGCATACAAGTGGAAAAAAAGCAGATTTTGAAACATCCTTGAGCAAAATGAAAGCCACATAAAGGAGGAGAAGTGTTGGTGTGGTATGGTCTTGACTGTTGATTTTCACATATTGCATTAGGTTTGCGTGCTTAAGTCAAAAGGCAAGCGAGTTGTGCGTGCTGAATGAAAACTGGAGTGGGTCAAAGAGGTAAAGTCGGGGCTCTGGGGAGATCAGGAGAGAGGAGACAACAGGAGGAGGGAGAGACGAGACTGGAGCATGAAGAGAAGACAAGAGCCCGGTTTAGTACGTGAGTGAGGACACAGGAGACAAATTAAGGACTCAGATGGTGGAGAGGAAACAAGGAGACGCGATGAAGGATTTAGGAAGTACTGCAGGAGACAAGATAAAGGCTGTAGATGGGAGGAGATAAAACAGGGAGACTTAAAGAAGAAGAAGAAGAAGAAGAAGAAGACAACATCATCGCTTTAGAAAGTTAAAGAGGAGACAAGGAGAGAAGCCTTTGGTTTGAGGAGGTAGGAGAGGAGGAGACAAGCTGTAGGAGGTAGGAGAGGAGGAGACAAAGTAAGGTCTTTAGGAAGTAGGAGAAGAGGAGACAAGCTGTAGAAGGTAGGAGAGGAAGAGACAATGTAAGGTCTTTAGGCGTTAGAAGAGGAGGAGATAAGGTAAGGTCTTTAGGAGGTAGGAAAGTAGAAGACACGGTAAGGTCTTTAGGAGGTAGGGGAGGAGGAGACAAGGTAAGGGTTTTAGGAGTTAGGAAAGCAGAAGGTAAGGTATTTAGGAAGTAGAAGAGGAAGAGACAAGGTAAGGTCTTTCGGAAGTAGGAGAGAAGGAGACAAGGTAAGGTCTTTAGGAGGCTGGAGAGGAGGAGACAAAGTAAGGTCTTTAGGCGTTAGAAGAGAAGGAGACAAGGTAAGGGCTTTAGGAAGTAGGAGTGGAAGAGACAAAGGTAAGGTCTTTAGGAGGTAGGAGAGGAGGAGACAAAGTGAGGTCTTTAGGACTTAGGAGAAGAAGAGACAAGGTAAGGTCTTTAGGAGGTAGGAGAGGAGGAGACAAGTTAAGGTCTTTTGGAAGTAGGAGAGAAGGAGACAAGGTAAGAGCTTTAGAAAGTGGGAGAGGAGGAGACAAGGTGAGGTCTTTAGGACTTAGGAGAAGAAGAGACAAGGTACGGTCTTTTGGAAGTAGGAGAGAAGGAGACAAGGTAAGAGCTTTAGAAAGTGGGAGAGGAGGAGACAAGGTGAGGTCTTTAGGAAGCAGGAGAGGAGGAGACACGGTAAGATCTTTAGGAAGTAGGAAAGGGGAAGAAGGTAAGGTCTTTAGGAGGTAGAAGAGGAAAAAACAAGGTAAGGGTTTTAGGATGCAGGAGAGGAGGAGATAAAGTAAGGTCTTTAAAAGGTAGAAGAATAGGAGACAAGGTAAGGTCTTTAGGAGTTAGGAGAGGAGAAGGTAAGGTCTTTAGGAAGTAGGAGAGTAAACTGTGTTCTAGGAGGTACTGGAGTAAATCAGAAGATGAAGTGTTGGTATGAGAGGACACAGGAGACGTGGAGATGGCTGTAGGATGTAGGAGACTGTACGAGCCATGCGATGGGTGGTGTGTTTACCCCCTGACATAGATGTCAGACATCTTCTCTCCTGTCATGAAAGCATCGTCCTCTAGAATAACGTCATCAGTGTTCCAAATAATTACACGCAGCTCAAAGCTGGACAGAGCACGAGCGGAGAGAAGAGAGGACAGACACACAGACACCACAGACACACACCCACACAAATGGACAAGACAAAACAAAAGCATGGTTAAATAAAGAGAAAAACTGCACGCACAGCGCACACGCGGGAGCAGCCTGCACACGCCGCTGGCCCGCCCGTACCTACCCCCGCACAAATATGTCACTGGACTTTTCCCCAGTGAAGAAATCATCGTCCTCCAGAATTACTTCGTCTGTATTCCAAATAATCACCCTGAGCTCATATCTGGTGAGGGACGAGGAACACAAGCGCACTTCAATATGGACAGTACACAAGAGCGAACGCTACACTCACCATGTTAACTTAGATACTACCTGGAAATATGAGATACTACAGAATGAATACAACAGTACTCCCATTACTGCTATCATCAACATGTACAGTATGATCAAAATATTACAAAATTCATAACATTTCATCATTCAGCTGAAATTAACAACACAATAATTACATCATTTGTGAAAAATAAAAAAGCAAAGGTTAATTTCTCCTGTCTGCTTCCTCGTCTGTCTTGGCTGTACCTTTTTGGTTTCCGTGGCGATATGTCCAGAGCAGGTCCTGGGGCGGGCGAGTCCATGGGGAACATGTCCACCCACATTTCAATCCGGCCCTGAACAGACACGAGGAAAACTGTGACACGCTTTTTAACAAGTATGAACTCCACATTACTTTTTCAAAAGAGACACTATGTCACTTTTCTGACTCCTGCTTGTCTCCATGGAGTTATTTATTCTTTGCTCAGGATCTAACTCCAAGGAGACAAGCAGGTGAACCACCAGACCAACTTACAGAGCAGATCTGTGAAGAGGCTCCCAGTAAAATGTTTTCAGTGTATTAATGTTGTGGAATCTGTGTATCGTTCGTTCATTTGTTTTAAAATATAAAACCAAAAATAAGAAAATGAAAAAACAAAGATTTTCTTCATTATTTGTCTCCAAAACCAAAATGAAAAAGCGGATAATGACTAATTTTTTTCATTTTTCGGTTTTGTGTTTAAACGGATAACGATCGTTTCCAGTTTCATGACATAAACTGTGATGCCGGATTTTTGCGCCGCATACGGACTGAACCAGGACTAAGCCAGGACTAAAACAGGACTGAACAGGTCTAAACCAGGTCTAAACCAGAATTGAACCAGGACTAAACCAGGTCTCAGTCCTGGTCTCAGTCCCGGTCTCAGTCCCGGTCTCAGTCCCGGTCTAATCCCGGTCTCAGTCCTGGTCTCAGTCCCGGTCTCAGTCCTAGTCTAATCCCGGTCTCAGTCTCGGTCTCAGTCCCAGTCTCAGTCCCAGTCTAATCCCGGTCTCAGTCCCGGTCTCAGTCCCGGTCTCAGTCCCAGTCTAATCCGGTCTCAGTCCCGGTCTCAGTCCAGTCCGGTCTCAGTCCCAGTCTCAGTCCCGGTCTCAGTCCCGTCTCAGTCCCAGTCTGATCCCGGTCTCAGTCTCGGTCTCAGTCCCAGTCTCAGTCCCGGTCTCAGTCCCGGTCTCAGTCCCAGTCTGATCCCGGTCTCAGTCCCAGTCTCTGTCCCGGTCTCAGTCCCAGTCTAATCCCGGTCTCAGTCTCGGTCTCAGTCCCGGTCACAGTCCCGGGCTCAGTCCTGGTCTGGTCCCAGTCTGGTCCCAGTCTGGTCCCGCTTTCCTGATCACCCGACAGTCTATGCGGGCGCACGTCCGGGCCAGTCCCGACACTCCCGGTTTAGGACTGAGACCGCGACCGGACCAGGACCAGGACCGGGACCGGGGACTGGAATTGAGACTAGGACTGAGACTGGTTTAGACCTGTTTTAGTCCTAGTTTAGTCCTGTTTCAGTCCTGGTTCAATCTGGCATCACAGTTTAACAAAATCGAAAAATGAAAAAAACGAATCCTTATCTAGTTTTTCATTTTGGTTTTGGAGACAAATAATGATGAAAACAGTTCTTATTTTTGGTTTTATATTGAAAAACAAACGCACGAATGATACACAGATTCAGTGTGTGTGTCTGACCTGTTCTATGCCGGGTTTGTCTGGGTTGAGTAGAGCTCTGGTCTCCACGTGCTCCGGCACCAGTTTACAGCCGACTCTGGGGATCTCCTCCCAGTGGTTCAACACGGTCAGGGCCAAGTGCTCCTCCGTCTGCTTCTTCAAACCTGCACACACATCCACACACACAGGGACCCGTGACCTGAGTCCTTCACGATGACTTCAACTATTTTGGACATTATAAGTGTTATAATCTACGATGGAGTGGACGATATTGACAAAAATAAATATCTCATGTGGTCCAAGTATCGTTTAAAGAGTCAGAAGAAACCAGTATAACGTACAGGAAACAGACAGGCAGATAAATAGTAACTTTATTGAGAGTTTGTAAACAGAGTGTGTGTACCGTTCTCGTCCTCGATCTCGGTGGGCGCCTGGAACACTCGCCCCCCCACCTGCACCGTGCCGCCCGGGCCGTACTGAGGAGGCTCCATCTTCCCCTCTTTACACAGCCGCGCCAGGATCTGACTCGGCTTCATCGGGTCCCGCCAGATGTTGTAACCATGACTACGGAGTCGGACAGGAGACAGAGAGATTAGCACATGATAGAAATAAAAATAATTTAGGTGTACTGAAGTACTTCATGTATTACCACATCACAAGGTGGAACAAAGTGTTTTCTGTTTGAGATAGAGATGCGCGGATGGGCTATTTTTTCATCCGCAACCGCGACACAAAACTCATCATCCGCCCACTGTCCATTTTGCACCGAAGGTTTTCAAAACCGCACCCGCCCGCCATCCGCCGATTGATTTTAGATTTTAGAACAATCATACAGCAAACAAACTAAGGAGCCTCGATAAAAATGCAAACTCTATAGCTCATTCATTCCAAAATTCGCTCAGCGTGTTTGTTCACATTCTTAATTGTCCGTAACAACCCCAGACTTACCTGGTTTTCTTGCGCATCTAATTAATTGACAACGTTTTCCGACTAGACTATTTTTGAACCTTCTTGCCTTCGTGTTGGATGTTGTTACATTCTGAACATTCTGCCATTGCCCGATGTTATTTCAAAGTCATAGCCTCACTCCATCGGTCTTTCTTTAAGTTTTAAATCCCCCGAGTGGCAGTCTACGCGATAATGTCTGCGTGTTTTAAAATATATCTGATATCGAAACAAAAAAAAATGCATAACTAAATAAATATGGCCCTATAGCCACTTACGTGTTGGTAAACAACTGAAATAAATTAGAAATAATAAAATAAACTGCATATAATATGTGCCTCGTAAACCTTAGGCATCAATAACCCGACACAACCTGAACCTTCAGAACATAAAAACGAGGTCAAATGGGCTAATTAAGGATATGACGTACACTTCATACTACAAGCACAGACAATGACACTCGTCTTTTCAGATGTAGGTAACAATACTAACAATAACTTTTTTTTTTTTTTTTAGTAGTTAAACCGCCACCCGCCCGAATTTAATTAAAATATAATTTTTCCATCGCATCTCTAGTTTGAGAGAAGAACTCAGACTAAATATGCAGGATTTGTGTGTTAAACATGTGTGAATGAAACAAAAATACAAGTCCAGAAACATTACATCAGAAAATGGCACAACACAGGCCCTTTAATACACGCTAAGAAATTGCATATTTTTAATGATCCAGACGATGACTATGATCACTGAAATAGTATCTTATTTTAGAGGCTGCGAGGAATCGTTGAAGCCCTAAAATCTGAAAATGATCTGCTTTAGGCCGGGCGTACACTGTGCGATTTTTGACCCTTTTTGAGCCGATTTTTCGCTCGTGCGACTGTTTTGGGGATCGGGCCGAGTTTTGGCTTCATCGTGTGTCGTGCTTCGTGTAGTTTACATGGGGTAAAGAGAACCGATTAATGACTCACGACCAGCTCCAGACATTCGTAGGTCGCAAGAAAATCAAACTTGTTTGAAATCCAGTCGCCTCTCGTGAGGATTTCGCTCTGTTGAAGTTGTTCCACGAGCCGATTTGCCGGAATCTGGCAGACTGCGCATGCGCGGACGCAGAAGCGGCTCAGCATTGTGTCTCCGCACATCTGTGGTTTTCTAATTCCGTGGTTTTCTTCTTCGTGGTTTTTGTCAGAATAATTTTTATATCCATATTTGCTAAATACTTGTGTGATATTCTAGGCCTATGAGTTAACCATTTATGTAACTACAATTCTTTGATTTATAATGTACCAATCACTTGTCACTTGTTGAATAACCTCTGTGTGTTTGACAACTGTGTGCAGTGACCTATCGCTCTAGTGAACCTCGAGATGATTCCTCACATGAAGCCAACTCCCACTGTCACACATGCAAGAGTTATGATGGTGTCTGACCTAAGGCACCTCCTGATTGTTAATCATGTTTTATGTGTTTGTACTATGCATAGCTTCATCAGTTTCTTATTATGTCTTTGCTGTTTCCCCTTCCCCTTGAGAATTTATCGTTCTGTAACTAGGGCCTCCTAATGAAATAAAAAGAGGAGAACGGCCTTGAGGCATCAGAACGTGTGGAGACTGTTGGTCTGATGCCCACTCTCTGCCCGTTCTCCTCATGAGTAAACTGAATTAATCTCTTGTCTTTCTTCTTGTTTTTAATGTTTAGATAAACCTAACAGTTTTCTACTTCCGGAACAACAACTTTGACAACTCCGTCGTTATGTGAACGTACAGTGTGAGCAGCAAGTGCATCCGAGCATCGGTTCGTTCAGTGTGAGAACAAGATTCGTGAGCTGTGAACTTTTAAACCCTGTGATTTGGTCGTAAAGTTTAAGCTGGGGCTGAGTGACACGACCGAAAATATCGCACAGTGTACGCCCGGCATTAGTTTGCTTTGTAAGTTAACACGTCTGTTTCCAGAGGTTCTATTCCCTCATGTGTCTAACAGTGTGCACAGACTAGAGGCGTGTGTGTGATGCTCTCACAGTGAGTAGTGTGAGGAGATGCCGCAGGTGGCTCTGTATTTGCTGTAGAAGCGGTTCTCCAGGTCGATCTTGGTCTCCCCGATGAGGTCGTCTGTGCCCACCAGGTCCCAGTCGTACACAGACACGGTCAGCATGGACTCCATCGGGAACGTGGCCTCTATGTCGAAGGACCTGACACAGGAGACACGGGGGGAGTATTAAAGCACTGCTGTCAAAAGGGGTTCATTTAGGTTATCACATAATTGATTTACCGTAAATTCCGGACCATAAGCCGCTACTTTTTTCTCTCAGTTAAAACCCTGCGGCTAATAAATCGATGCAGGTTCTTTGTTTGGCACATTGTCCAGCAGAATATGCCGCTGTCTGTGCAGTTCACACATGGATCTAGGGTTAACATGAAGCTGCTACCTGAGCTCGCGATATTGTCATGGCACTCAGATAGTTTATCGCTGTGATAAAATAAGTTATGATGCTAAATGAACATTAGTGAGGGGGATACGTCTTACCCGCGTGCGTAAATGACGAGAAGAAACGTCTCAAATTTCAGAAGCCGGACATCCACTCATACCTGATCGATAGAACTAACCCCGCCCCCGAGAGTGTCTGAAATCAGCTGAAATCCTCCAAGACACTGACAAAAAGACAAGGCGGGACAGCGACTCTTGCAGGAGACATGAGCAGTAGAGCACGGGGAGAGACGGGGGTGATGCGCTGAGGAAGATGCTCGTTTGATTGTGTTTTGAACAGTTATTTTGCGCTTCAAAACACACGAAGAAATGCAGATGATGCAGCTTAAAGGTGATTGATGTGGCTGTGGAAGAAGGAAATTGAGCTGCTGCACGTGAGCTCGACATCAGTGAGTCGATGGTGAAATTTTGGTGACCGACTCAACGCAAAAAGACGACAAAAGTTTTCAGAGGCGATAAAAGCAGACGGCCCGAACTTGAAAACGTTCTTGACGACGTGGACACCTGCGGCTTATATTCAGGTGCGGCCTATATATGTACAGTTTAAAAATGTTACTAAAATTGAGTTGATGTGGTTTATATTCAGGTGAGCTCATTAGTCCGGAAAATACGATATATTTTTGTTCAGATAACAGGTATGTAACATTGAAAATACACATTTAAAGCAGACCTATTCTGCAAAAATCATCACTTTTCATGGCTTTTAACCATGTTATACTTGTTTTCTTTTCATTTACTCAGTCAAAGTTGTATTTAGTATGATTTGTCCATGTTGGAGCAATTTTTAATCACTCACAGTATTTTCAAGACGCTGTATTGCTGATCAACTCCTCTGTTTACCCCCACTCTTACACGCCCAATGCTCTGTACTTACTTCATTCTCCAATTTTATTCTCTTAATCTGTGAGGATTCGGTCATGTTGCGTAGCCATTTTGTTCCAAATTAAAATGAATTCCCTGTTCGTTAGTGTAATGTGCAGCTATCCACAGGAGGGCCGACAGCTTCACGGCTCTTTGTTTGTTATGATGTTTACAGCGACATCTGCTCCTACTGGACACTATCGTTTTTTAACACATAAGTCAGCACATTTTTTTCTTTTATTAAGTCGTTTTAAAATAATATTGTGACTTCAGGCATCTGGAAAAACACTATATAAGACTAATGCATTAATATTGTTAGTTAGCATACTACCACTTGAGACTCTAAATACATATTAGTATATAATCCGTGTATCATTCGTTCATTCATTTTTCAATATAAAACCAAACATAAGAAAACGAAAAATTTTGTGTTTAAATTAAAAATGGAAACAACTAATAACGTCCGTTTCCCGTTTACGTAACTTCCGTGACTGCGATGCCGGACTTTTGCACTGCAGGAATGATCCAGGTCCAGGACCACACTGGGACCAGACCGGGACCAGAGCGGACTGAGGCCGAGACCAGACCAGGACCAGAGCAGGACTGAGACCGAGACCAGACCGGGACTGAGACCAGACCAGGACCAGAGCAGGACTGAGACCGAGACCAGACCAGGACCAGAGCAGGACTGAGACCGAGACCAGACTGGGACTGAGACCAGACCAGGACCAGAGCAGGACTGAGACCGAGACCAGACCAGGACCAGAGCAGGACTGAGACCGAGACCAGACCGGGACTGAGACCAGACCAGGACCAGAGCGAGACCAGACCGAGACTGAGACCAGACCGGGACTGAGACCAGACCAGGACCAGAGCAGGACTGAGACCGAGACCAGACTGTGACTGAGACCAGACCAGGACCAGAGCAGGACTGAGACCGACACCAGACCGGGACTGAGACCAGACCAGGACCAGAGCAGGACTGAGACCGACACCAGACCGGGACTGAGACCAGACCAGGACCAGAGCGGGACCAGACCGAGACTGAGACCAGGCAGGGCCCACACCGGGACCAGAGCAGGACTGAGACCAGGACTAGACTGGAGGCTCAGAGTCCACGGCAGGGCCGGAGCTCGAAGCTGAGGCTCGGACCCTGCGGAGGCTCGGAGTCAAAGCTCGGAGTCCGCTCTGGTCCCGCTCTGGTCCCGGTCTCAGTCCTGCTCTGGTCCCGGTCTGGCCCCGGTCTGGCCCCATTCTGGTCCTGGTCTGGTCTCAGTTCCGCTCTGGTCCCAGCCTGTCCCGGTGTGGTTCCCGGACCTGGATCAGTCCTGGTTCAGTCCATATGCTGTGCAAAAGTCCGGCATCGCAGTCACGGAAGTCACGTAAACGGGAAATGGCTGTTATCCATTTTTTCCATTTTGGTTTTGGAGACAAATAATGAAGTAAACATTTGTTTTTTTGTTTTCTTATTTTTGGTTTTATATTGAAAAACAAATGAACGAATGATACACCGATTGTATATGTATTTTTGTTTGTTTTCTTCTTTTGGTTACAAATAGAGGAAATCATTATCTCTTCCTCGTTCCTGGCACCGTTCTTTGGCCAGTATGTCCACCATCTCTCTCATGTTTACACCATCTGATGCTTTGGACTTCACTTCACGAAAACATTTCTCTACTCACTTGCCAAAAACAGGGTTGAGTTGTTTGGAGATGTAGTTCTCCTTGTCTTTGATTTCGGACTTGCCCAGTTTGATCACCACGTATGGATCGGCCTTCCCGTTGATATCAGCGGGGTGGAGGTCTGTCGCCTGAGGGAACAAAACGCTGCAGTAAACAAATGTGTGCGGATTAAAGAGCTGAATACTTGCATCATGGATTTCGGACCCACCCGGACCACGTAGACTCTAACCAGCACTTTGATCGGGTCGTTGTGGGGGATGCTCTGGAACATGCCCATATTTGGGTCGTATCCTGCCTCTCTGGTGATTTCTTCTGACAGGGGGAGCTTGTACATGCACAAAGAACCCTGGAACACAACAGGATTAGTGGTCAAGCGGTGAAAACGACCTCAAATCAAACTGTATTTAAGAAGGAACAAATTACACGTGTGAAGTCTCAAATTTTTGATTAGTCATTGCAAACAGTTTTTATATGTGTGCACCTTTAAATGAAAGGCGCTACAGAAAACAAAAGGTACTACAGAAGCAAAAACTGAAATATTACACAATGGAAAGTAGGAAATACGATAAGAAACTGTATATTGTATAAGATACTTCAATATAATTTCACAGAACGTATAACCTCATTTTAATATACAGTATTTTTTGGACTATAAGTCGCACTTTTTTTCATGGTTTGGGTGTTTCCTGCGACTTATACTCCGGTGCGACTTATATTTTAAAATGTTCACACTGACAGCCAGAAGAGGGCGCTTTAGGCTGGTGTGTCAGTATCTGCTGCTCCTGTTCCTCCTGTACCACTGTCACTTTGCGCTACTGTGCATGTCTCCTGCAGAAAGAGCCTCTGTCCTGCTGCAAGTAGTGAAAAATTCAGCCGAGCAGCAGAAAGAAAGTTTGGAGTGAGCGAGAAACTTGTGAGGGACTGGCGGAAAGTGGGGATGGAGAACACAGCTTCACGTTATTCAGGAGGGTGCACCATGAAACTTTCCTGAAGTCACTGGGTGGATCAACAAAGCCTGGACTTCAGTGACACCGAAACCATCCTGTCGGGATTCAGAAAGACCGGAATAATTCTAACTGGAACTGACGCTGAGTCCGACGACAGCGACACAGAAGAGGAAGCGGCGCTCTGTTTACCTCCGGAGGTTACGCAGAAGTGACACCCAGAATGAAGAATTGAATGGATTTAGTGATTTGGAGTGAGATGGAGAGTTTGTTAAACTTGTTCTGTTCTGTTGTTTATGTTATAATTTATCTGAAGAACTGTTCATATGTGACGTTAACAGTCTGTTGTTCTCTGTTCTATTGTTACTAGAACTTGCCTTTTAAGATGAAATGTAGGTTCCTGGTCTCTGATTTTATAAAATAAATTTCCCCCAAAAAGTGCGATTTATAGTCTGGTGTGACTTTATGTCTTTTTCTTCTTCATTACGCATTTTTTGGCTGGTGCGACTTATACTCCGGAGCAACTTATAGTCCGAAAAATATCGTAAATATGTGGACCTTTAAATGAGAGACACTAGAGAAAGGTTTTCATTCCGCACTCTTCTCTCCAATTTATGTCTCTCTTTTTTAATTTTAATAAGTTTTGATTTGTTTTTATTATGATTTTAATGTATTTCTTATTCTGTAAAGCACTTTGAATTACTTTGTGTACGAATTGTGCTATACAAATAAACTTGCCTTGCCTATAGAAAGCTAAAGATATTACAGAAACAAATGGCGGGAATAAACCTTTACGTAAAACTGAAATATTAATGGAAAGTAGGCAGATATTTCAACAAAATTGCACAGAACCTCACTTTAACATAATATAAACACCTTAAATGATATGAACTCGCTTACATTATTCGATTTCTGGATGTCTCAAAGTTTGCATCAACTCATAAGCTCACCTTGAACCTGCCGACGATCCTGTCTTCGTCCTGCGAGTGCTCGTCGTCATCACCGGCCTTCCCTCTGTACAGGTTGAACGTGTGCAGCCAGTCCTCGAAGTCCCCGTACTCTGACTCCAGCTCTTTGTTATACACCTTTAAATAAACAGCACACGGTCAAGTCTCTGTACTTGCACCACTTGTGATATGGACGACTTGTGTATCTGTACCATGAGCTCGTCCACTCTGAGTTTGACCGGTCTCTTCTCCGCTCCGTCCGCTCCCTCCTTGCCTTTCTTCTTGTCCTTGGTGAGCCTCTTGTCTCTGCTCTTGTCCTTGAGCCTGGGCCCTTTGAGGAGAGGGTCGTCTGGTTTGAGCTCTGATGTGCCGTGAGTGGACATGGACATGGACATGGACATGGACATGGACATGTGAGGGACAGCATGGACACAGCGCCAACTACATGAAAGATGGCTAATATTTAATGATCTTATGCACTGTAAATTATACTAGTTTAATCTCGATTCATTTTATGTTGCGCACCAATGTAAAGAAGAATGAGTTTTTTGGTTCCTAAATCACTCTTTATTTGACCACATCAACCTAAATATGCAGCAGTATTCATCCAGTGTTATACGGTCATGACTGATAGAAGTGACCAGAGTTAAATAATTAATCATGATTAATGATTTTTTGAGTTAATGTATTAACATGCCCAAGCCTAATTATAGAGAAACAAATGAGTGTGTACAGATATTCATAACAGCTCAGAACATCTTCACAAACCATCTTTCATGGGACTTAATGATCTCATGATAACAACAGAACATGGTGCAGGTGAGTGACTGATGAGTGACAGACTTCTCACGTGTTTCTGATGATGCATTGATGAAGAAACATTCAGAATGCACAACAACGGCCCATGACAATTTCATTTTAAAACCAAACTCTCTTAGAACTGCTTAACACCAATAATACTGATTGGACTAAAGTAAGTAGTACAGCAAACTATGGATGTGCTAAAGCTGTGAGAACACTTGTAACTGACAACACTCATTCTCCATGAGACTCTGAGGCTCCCTCAGCTACAGAAATAAACTAAAACAATCTCCTGCAGAACAATGACAGATGGCCATTGACACTTTGACTCTATAAGCGTCAGGGTCAGTCTTGGTGGTCCCCATATGTGTGTTTCTACCTCCAGTCTCCACCAGAATCTCCAGATCTTCTCTCTCCTCCGCCTCGGCCTGGGCCGCCTCCTGAGCCTTCAGTTTCTGCAAAGAGACCAAGAACATACTGTTGTTCTTCTAGAGCAGGTTTTCTCCTGATACAATGAACACATCAGCCCTGCCCTCCAGAACCTCCACTGACTCCCCATCCCTCAGCACATCCTCTGACACCAGCCCCTCCCCAGCAGGGCCAAGCTCTGAACCTGTGGAGACAGAACCTTCTCCATCACCCCCCCACCCTCTCGAACTCACTTCCTCAGCAACTGTGTGACTGCACCGACCTCACCACCTGCAAGAAAACATCTGAAGACCCATCTATTTAGAGTATCTTTTAATGTTGAACTGTTTTTCTTTATATGATTCACTGTTTTTATCTTCTGTTTGTTTTCGTCTCCTCTACATTTACTTCAGTAGAGTACTTCTTCCACCGCTGGTAGAGGGACCGCAGTATACAATAAACAGTAACACTATCATACAAACCTCCTTGAGTGTCTCTATGGAGGCGAAGTACTTGGACCACCAGTCCAGCACACTCTCGTCTGGCTCCTCCTCCTCCTCAGCCACACCCTTCTTTTTCTTCTTCTTCTTTTTGTCTTTGCTCTCCTCTTCATTCTGCTTACATCAACGAATAAAACAATGACTCCTTATTTTCCTTGGTTGTAACACACCGGTTAGTTTCTATAGACTTACCATGTCCACTTTGACTACAGCGTCAGACATCTACATCAGGGCACCACACAGAACACAAGGGGTTAATAGCCACAGTTAGGAGCAGGAGCGCACAATCAGATACAAGGATACAAAGTCTACAGGGCACACAACAATATAGACCCAGTATGGCTATATTGAAAAGGCAGTGGGCAAAGACAGCTGCTACTTCTAACACAATGGCCACTATTTTCTGAAGCAGGTAGTGTTCAATTGATAATGGTCGTTCACTGTGGGGGGAGTGTGGCCAGAATAATACTGCCAGAAGCAAAAGTCTTGGTTTCACTTCATGGAAACCGTCTGACCTCGCAGCACTGGGATTCATTCTCTTGATGGTCAGGCAGGTACTTCTTTTAATTTAACCAATCACTGCCATGTGGTCGTGACGTATGTAATGCGCCGCTAACGGGGCTAACTGGTATATTAAGCTTTTCCCAAATCCCATAGAAGGAAGGGCAATAACGTCTTTCCCCTTGATAAAATTCACCAAACATTCTCTTTGTTTCGTTCGGCTTTCAATCCTCGATTTCGGGAATCGTTGCCAACACAGAATGTACGGCTCTTCGCTGATTGGCTGGTGCCCGAACTCGCACTTCTTGGTTCTTGCAAACAGTCTAGTGCAGGGGTCTCCAACCTGTAGCTCCGGAGTTACCAATAGTTCTCCACCCCCTTCCAAGCAGCTCGCCAAGGGATTTCTAAATTACACGTATTGTCCTGAATAACTCAAATTTGATTAATTAAATGCCTATTTTTTATTGTAAATCTATCAGTCTTAAATAAATAATGGTTTATGTTTTATGTTTTATATAACTGTACCCCATCTAAGTCTTTCCATGGCTCTTATGTAGATTTTATTTCCTGTGATGGCTAAATTTAGTAGCTCTCTGGCATTTTCATTTTGGCATAAATTTTAATCCGAGGAACAAGGTTGGAGACCCTTGATCTACGTGTGTATTCTGATTCCTGACCTAGTCGCTGGAGAGAAATGAAATTGAGCAGAGGCACTAGGTGGCACCAGCCTGTTTAGGTCTTGGTCTCTTAAAGGGCTGGATGTCGAATCAAAGCTGACAGCTCTGATTAAACAGTTAATGAAGTATTGTGTGGTACATTTTGTACCTGGATTCCAAACCAACTTCTTACCTTAACAATCTAATTTTAAGTTCTAATTAAAGTGTCTGCACCCAATTTCTGTCTGTGTAGTTGAGGTCAAATAGTTCTGCCTGAGTACAGCTACACTGCACTGTATAAGCAGCCTTTAAGCAGCTTTTAACTAAGACCATTGTGTGTACAGAGTGTTCCGATACATAGACCGACTGATTTGCACACTTTAATGCAGTGGTTTTCAATAAGTGAGGCCAGAGAGCCACTGGGGAGGTGAGACACAGGTGGCCTAAACCAGGACTGATCCCAAGACTGAACCAGGACTAAACCAAAACTGAAGCAGGATTGAGTGCTGCGTAGACCGTCAGGTGACCGCAGGCGAAAGTACTGGGACAGAGCTCCGCGCCTCATGGAGCTAAGCACAGCCGTAGCCCGATCAAGCTTTGCAGCGGTAGAGCACTGCACTCCCGCAAGCCTCCCTAAAAAAATTAAAATCAGCCCTACATATTGGCCAAAAAATATCTGCAGAGTTTATCAGCCATTGGTTGCTCTGGATTCTAAATATTTGGCATCAGCAGTGAAAAAAAAAACATATGTATCTATTTACAAAGCGTGTTCTTCTCTGAAAATCCCTCCTCTTAAGTTCTCCAGTTTAGCAGCTTTATTTAAATTGTGGTTGTGGGCGGAGTTTAGGTGTTTAGTCCCACTTTAAAGGTTGTATGGAGGATTTTTTTTTTTGTTTCAAATTGTCAATGAAAGTTTAAAATACCATTACAGAGACGCAGCAGCCTTGTAATTATTATGACCAAAACAAAAAGAATGAAAATCTATTAACTGTGGACATGGTGGGGCCAGATAAACATCAGCCAATAGATAACGAGGCTCCCTCTTTATCTATTGGCTGTTAGGTTGTCAGTCAAACTCCATTATGTTTCTAGTGTAACTGACTCGCCGACGCGCTGGGATTACGTGGTTTATGCAGCGGTTCTTAGAGGCTTTTTCAAACTGTCGCTTCCTCGCAATTCGCACAAAGTTTGTTCCGATGGCGGACGAGAATCCATGACCGGTTCGCCGCAAAAGAAAGTCCGTTTTTGAGGTCGCTGAAAGAAGAAGAGGAGGGGAGCGAAGCCAAACTGAGGTGATTCTTGGAGATTCCTTCCAACGATTGCACGACTGAAGCCGACTAAGGGTCTAAATACTCACGTGTCGGTCACTAAATTATTTCTAGACGGTCACTTTAACACTGGCTGTAAACAAACGTGATTTCTAGAGTTAGGAAGCGGGAGGAGATGTTTTTACTGAGGTGCGGAGGAGGAAGGTGGTGTCACGCATGCACAACATTTGTAAAAGGCCTGTCGCTGTATTTCTCTTCCCTTAAAAAATCCTCTATACAACCTTTAAGTCTCTGCAGCTGTCTCCACCCACTCCTCTTTCACAACAACAGTCACACTCTTTGTCTTACAGCGTCCAGTCTGACTATGGTGTCCATCTTGCGCACGCTGCTGTCGTCCATGTTGAGGATGACGTCACCTGCGGGGCGAGAGAAAGTGCGCGAGGAGACGCTGGGTGAGGCACGAGGCTGGGAGCCGCCGTTAGCAAGCACCAGGTAGCCGTTCATTAGTTTAGCTGAGGCGTGAGTGACCACCAGGGGGCAGTGAGGAGCAGGAGAGAGCAGGGTCAAGGTGGTAAGACAGGGTGAGCGGAGTGAGATATGAAAAAGAAGAAAGAAGAAACAAAAGGCAGATGGTGAAGCAAAGCGAGCCACACAGACACAGTTATATTTCTCAGACAAAGTAAGACCGGAGGTTTACACATTTAAAGGGCCCATATTACACTGTTTTGTTGTGTTTTGTTTCATTCACACATGTTCAACAAACAAACCCTGCAGATTTAGGCTCAGTTCTTCACTCAAACTGAAAACACTCTGTTTCGTCTTGTGATGTTTTATAGTAAAACAACAGATGAGGAGCTCCTCTGTGTTCTTCACTAGGATCATTTGGATGATTTCAGCCCTGGAATTTCCAATCTCTACTGAACAAAAGATAAAAAGTAGCTGTTAACTTTAAAATATGGATGCACCGAATATTTGGCAACTGAATATATTTGGCTGAATATTGCAAAAAAAAAAAAAAAAAAGCCACATTCGGCGCAATTGAACAACGTGCAGTGACGCAGTGATCTGACGCCTTCTTTAAAATGTCGGCAGTGTGGAAATTTGAGAGTGAGAAAAGAACTGCAGTTTGAAATGAATGTTACACCAAAATATCTAAAGGGCCTAAGGCATTTACCACTATTGGTTTAGTCAGTTATTTAAAAGCCAGTACAAGGCTTTAGATCAGACGTCAGGCCTCAGGCCCGGGGTCCAAATTTGGCCCGCGATATAAATATATTTGGAACATGAGATTCATGTAACATGTAAATGTTGTTGAATTTTTTTCAAACCGTTATAATAATATTTAGTTTGGCCCACGACTTCCAGTCCTGACTCCCAGTTTTTAATTTTGGCCTCTGTGAATCTGAGTTTGACACCCCTGCTTTAGATGATCAACCCTTATAATCTTTTTATTTTGGAACTGAAGTGCTGTTATTATCTGTTCTGGCCTGGGATATATTGTGTACCTGTATTATACAGACTGTTTTAGTGAATGAGGCTACAAACACACATTTATTGAGAGAAGCAGACTTGTGCCAAAAGGACAATAATTCATTTGTTGTGGGTTTATCCACTTTAATGCACTTAAGGCTTTTAGGAATTGTTGTTGAAGGCCTAGCCTAATATGAATGAAAAACTTACTGGTATACAGCTACAGGAATATTTAAAGAATATTAAATAAACATTTACTCTTCGTCTCCATGAAACTGTTTAAGACTAGTCTTCTAATATATTATACAAATTATAGTTGTATCTGTAGCACTTTTGAATTTATGTATTTTTCAATATATTGTTTGTTGGGATTTGTACAGTTTATATCTTGTATTATATTAAATAGCTCGTAACTAAAATCTGTTGAGCCTACATGTCCCATCATGCACCAGGGGGACTGGACTGTGGACCAGCCCACTGTGAACATGTGACCTACAACTATGACTTTACATCTGCACTGTGATAACCATCTCGACTTTGACCAAAATGCAGAAAGGTGTTGGCGTGATTTTAACTTTATCTGCCATGTGGTATTAAAGGCTTTTCATTATTTTGTTCTTTTGAGTGCCTGTATTTGAAACATTTATTTTCTTTTAAAAACACATCTATAAATGTATTCTAGGCTATTTATACAATATTTAAAAAATTGTGAGAAACTTAACAACCGCATTTGATATTCGGTTTCGGTATTCGGCCACACTTTTTCATTTCGGTGCACCCCTACTTTAAAACTACCACCTTATGACATCACAGGGTGGAACAGAGTATTTTGAGCTTTAGAGATGTAGACAGACTAATAATAAAACATTACAGAAACATGTGTGAATGAAACAAAACACAACTCCAGGTCTGTTTTTGAGAAGGAAACGACATTCTAACATGACTTAAAGCTCACAAAAGTCAAAATTGTGTAATACAGGACCTTTAAAGTATGAATGAACACAGGATTTATACACAGTTACAGTAATAAAGCAGACTAGAATACCCACACCAATGGTAAACCAGGAAACATAGTATATATATTTTAAGTTGAATAGACCTGAAATAGAAAGTAAATGAAGAAAACAATGGATATCTGACCTACAAAGACTAAAAACTACACTAAATCAAATGGTTATTTATAAAACAGGAATATAAGAGAAAGAGAAAACAGAAAGGAGAGACTGTACTGCCTTACTGTTTCTAAATATTCCAATTAAATACCAGATAAAACACGTATGAACAGTAAATCTAGTCGTCTGAGTTGTACCTGCAGTGGCCCAGTGGTTGGAGCTCTTGTCCGGGGCGCTGTAGATGAAGCGTCTGAGGCTGGTGACGGCGTGGGAGCCCACCAGGATGTACCGCCCGAACGCCCTGCAGTCCACCACACGGATGTTCAGGGGGAGGGTGCAGCAGCTCGTTCTCCGGCAGGTCCTGGATCGCGTCAGATCACGTCAGGCTTTCTTTCTGCATTCTTATTTGTATTCCTAATTCCTCATTTTTATTGCCTTAAAGGTTGTATGGAGGATTTTTTTTTGTTTCAAATTGTCAATGATAGATTATAGAGGTGCAGTAGCCTTGTAATTATGATGACCAAAAAAAAGAGAATAAAAATTCATCAACTCTGGACGTGGTGGGGCTAAACATTTGCCAATAGATAACGACACTGCCTCGTTATCTGTGAGCTGACAGGCTGTCAATCAATCTCCCTACGTTTCTAGCGTAACTGACTTGCCTGCGCGCCGCCGGTACGTGGTTTACGTACGACTGTCACGCAGTCCACAGACGCAAGACGCACAGACGCTGTTTACTCCACCAACGCAACAGTTCTTAGCGGCTTTTTTTGACCTATATCTTCCTCGCAGTTCGCACAAAGTTTGTTGCAATAGCGACAAGAATCCAGGAGCAGTTCGCCGCAAAAGAAAGTCCGTTTTTGAGGTCGCTGAAAGAAGAAGACAAGGGGAAAAGCAGCGAAGCCAAACTAAGGTGATTCTTGTAAGATTCATTCCAGCGATGGCGCGACTGAAGCAGACGCAGGGTCTAAAGACTGACGCACTGGTCCACAAATTACTCCTGGACAGGTCAAACTTCTGCTTATTATGAAAACGTACTTTATTTCCAAGAGCTAGACAAACGTTTTTCAGGACACGAAAAGCGATATCCTATGTCTGAAAACGTAATTTTCAAGGCAAAGAAAGAGTCCGCTTGCTGCTGCGTGTTGTAGCTAGTTCATTCGCACTGAATCTCCGCGCAACTCTTCTCTGCACCCCTTTCCTGCTCCTGTCCCCGCTGCCCGATCCGCTCTTCCCCCTGCTCCTCACTTCTCCGGGCACGGAATCTCCGCGCACCGCTCCTCTCTCCTCTCTCTCCTCTCTCCTCTCTCCTCCCCGCTCCGCTCTTCTCCCTGCTCCTCACTTCTCGTCCGCGAACGAAATGTCCGCGCACCCCTCCCCCCGCTCCTCACTTCTCCGTCTTGTCTAACCAACACTGTAGTTAGTTGTTTACAAGTCATGTGCACCGGCTGTAAACAAACCTGTTTCTGGCGTAAGGAGGAGGAGGGAGGAGGCGTTTCTACGTAGGAGCTGTAGGGGAGGGGGGTGGTTTCACGCATGCGCAACATTTGAAAAAGGACAAACAGTCGCTGGATTTCTCGTTCCTTGGAAAATCCTCTATACAACCTTTAAAATGTCAAACACAGTGATCTAGAGGACAGTTTGCAGAGGTCCAAACCTTTTCCCAACGCATTCTGAGCATTCTAACGATTCACAGTGAACAGGGGTGTAGTGGGCGCGGTACGTGGGGGTTTGTCATCCACCCACTTCATAAGATATAAAAAATAAAAGCTAATATAAAAGCTACAACTTAAATGTCAAACTGGAGCTACTGGCAAGGGTGAAAACAAACTACATAAGCTCATGATATCTGCAGTACTCTCCTACACCTGCCACATGAGGGACCAGGACTGAACCAGGACTGAAATAGGTCTAAACCAGGTCTAAACCAGGACTGAGTGTTGGGACGGGCCCGTCGGGTGACCACAGGCGAAAGGGCAGCAGCAGAGCTCCTCGCCCCATGGGGCTAAGCGTTCTCCCACTCGCTCTCAAGTCCAAGATTAGTCCTGGTTTAGTCCTGATTTAAACCTGGTTTAGTCTTGGTTTAGTGATGGTTTAGAATTGGTTTGAACCTGGTTTAGACCTAGTTTAGACCTTGTTCACTTCTGGTTTAGTCCAAGTTTAGTCCAGGCTTAGACCTGGTTTAGTCCTAGTTTAGACCTGGTTTAATCCTGGTTCAATCCTGGTCCAATCCTAGTTCAGTCCTGGTTCAGTCCTGGTTCAGTCCTGGTTCAGTCCTGGTTCAGTCCTGGTTCAGTCCTGGTTCAGTCCTGGTTTAGTCCTGGTTTAGTCCTGGTTCAGTCCTGGTTTAGTCCTCCTGGTTCAGTCCTGGTTCAGTCCTGGTTTAGTCCTGGTTCAGTCCTGGTTCAGTCCTGGTTCCTGGTTTAGTCCTGGTTCAGTCCTGGTTTAGTCCTGGTTCAGTCCTGGTTTCAGTCCTGGTTTAGTCCTGGTTCAGTCCTGGTTCAGTCCTGGTTCAGTCCTGGTTCAGTCCTGGTTCAGTCCTGGTTCAGTCCTGGTTTAGTCCTGGTTCAGTCCTGGTTCAGTCCTGGTTCAGTCCTGGTTTAGTCCTGGTTCAGTCCTGGTTTAGTCCTCCTGGTTCAGTCCTGGTTTAGTCCTGCTTTAGTCCTGGTTCAGTCCTGGTTCAGTCCTGGTTCAGTCCTGGTTCAGTCCTGTTTAGTCCTGGTTCCTGGTTCAGTCCTGGTTTAGTCCTCCTGGTTCAGTCCTGGTTTAGTCCTGGTTCCTGGTTCAGTCCTGGTTTCAGTCCTGCCTTGTTTAATCCTGGTTCAGTCCTGGTTTCAGTCCTGGTTTAGTCCTGGTTCAGTCCTGGTTCAGTCCTGGTTCAGTCCTGGTTTAGTCCTGTTTAGTCCTGGTTCAGTCCTCCTGGTTCAGTCCTGGTTCAGTCCTGGTTCAGTCCTGGTTTAGTCCTGGTTCAGTCCTGGTTTAGTCCTGGTTCAGTCCTGGTTCAGTCCTGGTTTAGTCCTGGTTCAGTCCTCCTGGTTCAGTCCTGGTTCAGTTCTGGTTTAGTTCTGGTGTAGTCCTGGTTCAGTCCTGGTTTAGTCCTGGTTCAGTCCTGGTTTAGTCCTGGTTTAGTCCTGGTTCAGTCCTGGTTCAGTCCTGGTTTAGTCCTGGTTTCAGTCCTGGTTCAGTCCTGGTTCAGTCCTGGTTTAGTCCTGGTTTAGTCCTGGTTCCTGGTTCAGTCCTGGTTTAGTCCTGGTTCAGTCCTGGTTCAGTTCCTGGTTCAGTCCTGGTTTAGTCCTGTTTAGAACTGGTTCAGTCCTGGTTTAGTCCTGGTTCAGTCTGGTTCAGTCCTGGTTCAGTCCTGGTTTAGTCCTGGTTAGTCCTGGTTTAGTCCTGGTTCAGTCCTGGTTTAGTCCTGGTTCAGTCCTGGTTTAGTCCTGGATCAGACCTGGTTCAATCCTGGTTCAGTTCTGGTTCAGTCCTGGTTCAGTTCTGGTTTAGTCCTGGTTTAGAACTGATTTAGTCCTGGTTTAGTCCCAGATCAGTCCTGAATCGTGAGTTTATTTGAAGTTTTTTGTTCATCCGTCATCACATTTAGTTGACGTTGTTGACGTTACTGCGACGGAGCCTAAAAGTTGTGAAAGGGAAACTGGACCACTGCAAATGAACTCAAATTAACAAGTTTTTTTTAGTTTTTTTTTTAACTTTTTGTCATGTAAAAGATCTCTAAATAAAGTCCATTAGAATTCTATATTTGCACTTACCACCTCGAACCATTTGACCAGAGTGCTGAAGTTTGGGTTTTTCTTATAGTTCTGAATGAGCGCCGACTGCACCCCTCGTCCCGCACACTCTATGTCCACACGGGGGCGATCTACCTGAGCCAGATTTATCCTCTTCAAGTCCCTCAGGCCCCAGAACAAGACCTGCAGGAAACAAGAGAACTTTAATAGAAACTGCCTTTATTTCTAGACCAGTGAGAGTCATGACAAATAAAAACAAAGCAATAGAAAATGTCTTTAGTGACAGTTGTACCTCTATGCGGTAGCGGCTGAGCACAGGTCTGATCCCCAGGGGCACGGGGACTATGGGCCCACGCTCAGAGTCTGTGCTGGTTTCAATCGGAGGAAGTTCTGCTCGTCCGCCCTGACCGATCTGGACAAGAAAAACATCTATATTTTCTCACATCGCGCTCTAGCAGTGTCGGGGAGTAACAGATTACATGTACCGGAGTTACGTAATCAGAGTACAAATTATGAGTAACTGTATTCGGTTACAGTTACTGTTTCAGTTTCAGTGAGTGGTAATTGGATTACAGTTACTTTGTTGAAGTAAATGGATTACACGGAGGGATTTTCCCGTTTTCACATTCTGGGCTAAATCCCTTTCATTTTATTTTATTTTTTCGGTAATTTCACTCATTGGACTAAACTCTAAACCAAACCAGGCTAAACAAAAACCAGGTCTAAACCAGGACTAACTTAAACTAAACCAGCTAAACCAGGTCTAAACAAGGTCTAAACCAGAAAACTAAACCAGTCTAAACAGGTAAACCAGGTCTAAACCAGGTCTAAACTAAAACCCAGACTAAACCAGGACTAAACCAGGTCTAAACTACTAAACCAGGTCCCAGATCTAAACCAGGTCTAAACTAAAGGTCTAGGTCTAACCAGGTCTAAAGACTAAACCAGGACTAAACCAGGTCTAAACCAGGTCTAAACCAGGTCTAAACCAGGTCTAAACTGGTCTACTAAACCAGGTCTAAACCAGGTCTAAACTAAACCAGGTCTAAACCAGGTCTAAACTGGTCTAAACCAGGTCTAAACCAGGTCTAAACCAGGTCTAAACTAAACCAGGTCTAAACCAGGTCTAAAACCAGGTCTAACTAAACCAGGTCTAAACCAGGTCTAAACCAGGTCTAAGGTGAATTTCCGGTCTTAACTTTCAAACATCTTAAGATTCCTAAAGTTCTACTCAGCAACGTAATCCAAAGTTTAATTACGGTAATTTAATGGATTACGTTACAAACTACAAGGTTACAAGGTTCAAAAAGATCAAGATACTTAAAAAGGATCATTTCAATTTCAATTTTCAATAGATGCATCAAGAATCTTGGACGTCCGGTCAATACTGGGAAGGATTTTCCCTTTTGCATTTATGGAGTTCACAAACAAATTTCTCGAGACGTTTTCCGGTGTTAGGACATAAAACAACCACGCAATTACGATGTCCGAATCCCAAAACTAAAATATGACAATATCAGAACCAGAAACAAAAGCGATATGGTTCAAAAGACTTGAAAAGATCGACTTTGTCAATCGACGCATCCCACTGGGAAAACAAACATGGCGGTTTGATGCTCACTTTCTCGGAAAATCCTTCCCAGTATGCGTTATGTTTACTGTATTTAACTGTTTTATGTTTATTGAATGCTAAGTTACGCCATCTAGTGGTCGCTTTAATTTATTCCTGTGATAATAATAGTAGAAGAAGAATGTTAGACAGGAAGTTGTTGTTCAGGCCTCTCTCCTCCAAAATGGCCGCCCTTTGGTTCTGTTGAGTCTTTTTGGTGTTTGTTCAAGCGTCGTCTGTGAGTATTACATGGTGAAACATGATTGTACACCTTTAATATTGTGTTTTGAGTTTGTAATGTACTAGTTAGCACGTTTCTGGTGCAACATTGTTATGCAAATTAGTTCGCAATTCATATGCTAATTTCGCTATGCTAACCGTTATGCTAATTGCCTAAATTCATTGACTGTTACTTTAATTGTTGGTACTCTTTATAATTTGTAATTTATTTGGCACATATATTAATGGCTATTTTTGTATGTGTTTGCTGTTGTAGTTTCACGGGACAAAGAACCAGTAAATTTCACCAAAGCCAGCCGCTCTCTGTGAAGTTCTTCTGGGTCTACGTTTAACTGTTTGGATAGCTAGTGCAGCATCTAGCGAGGCCATTTACAGTATGCGTTGCGCAATGACCGGAAGTCCAAGATTCTTGATGCGTCCATTGAAAATTGAAATTGAAATGATCGTTTTTAAGTATCTTGATCTTCTTGAACCTTGTGACATTCATGTTTTGAACCAGCGCAGGTGGAAAAGGCAACCAGACAATGCCCAGAAACCTTCTCTAGATCTAAAAAACGATTCCAGTCTCCTTCTGATCACCTAGCTGGAGAATTACCCCACTGAGGTAGTTTTCAGACTGGGGAATTTAACTCACTATACTTCATAATACATTGTCAAGACACAGAGACACAGAGTCCAAACAAACACAGTGAGATGAAGGAGAGAATGAGAAAGAGCACCTTGATTTGAGGGACAGCAAAGTTATGGACAGCGATCAGAGCTCTCCTGATCTCCTCTGAGTCAAAAGGAACCTGCCACAGCACACAGATGGACAGCAGGACAAGACGGGAAGATGTCGTTTAGAGGAAGACCCCGAAGAAACAGAAGAGTGGAAATGCACAAAAACATTTTCTGAAGTGATTTAAAGGGCCCGTATTACGTTACGCCATTTTCCGGAGACCTGGAGTTGTGTTTTGTTTCATTCAATCATGTTTAACTCACAAATTCTGCGTGTTTAGGTTGTGTTCGTCTCTCAAAATTGTCAAAAAGTAGCTGTTAAGACAAATTGGAACAGAGCATTTTGAGCTTTGGAGATGTAGACAGACAAACACGTTTTTATCATTTACGGCTTTTATCAAAAAAAGTCAAACCTTATTTATCTTTTAATCTTTTCGAACAGGCGCTTTTATTATTGCTGTGCCTATTTGGAATAAGAACTCCAAACTTTTCATCCCAAAAATTGGATCACATACTGCATTATCACTGAGTTTTTTTTTTTTTTTTTAATCAGCTAAACGTATTATTATGATGAACTGGAAGGAACGTAAACATAAGTGCTTCGACATAGACAACTGGTACAAAGACAAACACACTTTCGGCCCCATTTGGACAAAGCACAGTAAAATAAGACTAACATACTGTTGGAGAATGTCAAAATATATGTGTATGTAAATGACTGTATAATGTAATGTACGTGTAAGTGCGTTTTGGGGGTTGCCAAAAACAAACTAACGAAAGATATGGGAAGGAAACAGAAAATATGTAAATGTAAATTTGATTTGACGGCCCTAAAATGTAAATACACACATGCAAACACTGCATTGAGAAACTCTGTACTACACACAACCCCCCTCCAACCCCACCCTACTTTCTTTCTTTCTTTTTTTTTTTCCCTCTTCTTTTTTCTTTCTTTGTATGCGTGTTAGTTTTTTATTTTATTATGTCTGTCTTGTTGTGGATGTGCCCGACTTTTAACTTTTAACACGAACCAAAAAACGAGAACATATCACACCAATCCTTGCGTCTTTGCACTGACTTCCTGTTCGATTTAGACTTGATTTTTTAGATTTTATGGTTTGTTTTTAAAGCTTCGAATGGACTGGCCCCACGGCGGAGTGTTTAAAGTCTCGTCTTAAGACCCATTTTTACTCTCTGGCTTTTAACACCGTGTGAGTTGTGTGGTCCTCTGTCTCTTCTATTTATTCACTGTTTGATCACTTTTTAGCTTTATGCATGTTAACATTTTTTATTTATTGTTTACTGTCTTTTGTTGTATTAATTTGTGTGTGCAGCACTTTGGAAACGTTCCTCTTCTCATGATCCAGATGTGCGTTAGATTTGGAACATGTTCCGGAGTTTCCAGTGCTGATAAGAGTTTATGTTTTTGTTAAAGGTTGTATGGAGGATTTTTTTTTTCAGTTTCAAATTGTCATTGAAAGTTTAAAATACCATTACAGAGACGCATCAGCTTTGTAATTATGATGACCAAAAAAAAAAAAAAGAATGAAAATCTATCAACTGTGGACGTGTTGAGGCCAAATAAACATCAGGCAATAGAAAACGAGACTGCCTCATTTTCTATTGGCTGTTAGGTCGTCAATCAAACTCCATATGTTTCTAGTGTAACTGACTTGTCGGAGCGCGGGGATTATGTGGTTTACGCAGCGGTTCTTAGAGGCTTTTTCAAACTGTCGCTTCCTCGCAGTTTGCACAAAGTTTGTTGCGAGGGCGGACGAGAATCCACGACCAGTTCGCCGCAAAAGAAAGTCCAGTTTTGAGGTCACTGAAAGAAGAAGAGAAGGGGAAAAGGGGCGAAGCCAAACTGAGGTGATTCTTGGAGATTCCTTCCAGCGATGGCACGACTGAGGCAGACGAAGGGTCTAAAAACTGAGGCGTCAGTCGCTAACTTATTTCTAGACAGGAAACTTCAACGGTGATTTTGAACACGCACTGGCTGTAAACAAACGTGATTTCTAGAGTAAAGAGGCGGGAGGACGAAATGTTTCTACTGTGGGAGCTGTGGAGGAGGAAGGTGGTGTCACAACATTTGAAAAAGGACGGTTGCTGTATTTCACTTCCCTTAAAAAATCCTCTATACAACCTTTAAGTGATATACAGCTGACAGCTACGTACTCCCGGTTGTATTTGAGCACGTACAGCAGCCTCTTGTTTCGTATATGTACTTTTTCCTTTTACTTATATTCCAAGAGTTCCCATTCTCATTATCACAAACTATAAATGATCGTGAAGATGTAACATAAAGCATCCTGATATTATTACACTTCTTCCACGTAACTATTCATTTGGGTATGGAGTCAATTCTTATCAACCATAATCTCCCAAAAATATCAAATAATAAAGTATTAGTCAAACAAAACACAACTCCAGGTCTGTTTTGAGGAGGAAACAACATTATAACATGGCTTAAAGTAAAGTACAAGAGTCATTTTGTGTAATATAGGACCTTTAAATAATTAGTGACAGTGGAAATAAGAGCAAACAAAACACAAACTTGATGATAACAGCTGAAAGTGAAGTAGTAGTGTATAATTGTCAGAGATGGTTACATAAACTGAATATTCAAAATACTACAGCACAATCAATGTCACTACTTTGTTTCTATTGTGTACGTAACTACTACTTTTATATACCTATAACAACTACTACCATTACAAATACTATTCCTCTGTATATTATTACTAGGTATTGTTCAAGCTCGTAAGAGAAGATACTATTTGTACTGCTGTTAAAAATATAAAAAATGTTGTTATTTCTACTGTTACTACTACACTTTCTTATATTGTACTGCTTTTGTATTGTACTGTACTGAGAATATTGTGCGACACACATTTCTACTTAAACCACAAGTACTATTAGGTCTACTTTTATTATTTTTAAAGATACTTACTACAAATAATATATAATACAACGTTAGAAATACTTCAGCAAAACATTCATTAGTTAATAACAACTTGCCCAAATGTAAACACTATACCACTACTACTACTTCTTTAACTACTGCTTCCACTATTACTACTGCTACTACTACTGCTTCTGCTACTTCATCATCTGCTTCTTCAATTACTACTACTACTGTTTCTTTAAATACTTCTTCTATTACTATTATCACTTCTACACTTCTACACATTACTTCTATTACTACTACAACTACTACTTAAAATACTACTTCTTTAATTACTACTATTGCTACTACTACTTCTACTACTTCAACTACTTCTTCTTCGATTGCAACTATTACTACTACTACTACTACTACAACAACAACTACGAATTCCACTACTGCTTCTTCACTTACTATTACAAGTACTTCTTCAATTATTGCTTCTTCATTTACTACTAGGCTACTACTTCAATTACTTCTTCTTCAGTTACTGTTACTACTGCTTCAATTACTACTACTTCTTCAAACACTACTACTACTACTACTACTACTAGTACTACTACTACTACTAGTACTACTACTACTACTACTACTACTACTACTACTACTACTGCTTCTTCTATTACATTTACTATTACTATTACTACTACTACTACTACTACTACCACTACTACTACTACTACTACTACTACTAGTACTACTACTACTACTACTGCTAATAATAATAATAATATTTAAAAAGTTATCTACTTTGTCAATTACTACTACTCCTTCAATTACTACTACTATTACTACTACGACTACTACTACTACTACTGCTTCTTCTATTACACCTACTATTACTAACTACTACTACTACTACTACTACTACTACTACTACTACTGCTTCTGCTATTACACCTACTATTACTACTACTACTACTAGTACTACTACTACTACTACTGCTAATAATAATAATAATATTTAAAAAGTTATCTACTTTGTCAATTACTACTACTCCTTCAATTACTACTACTATTACTACTACTACTACTACTACTACTACTACTACTGCTTCTTCTATTACACCTACTATTACTACTACTACTACTACTACTACTACTACTACTACTACTACTGCTTCTTCTATTACACCTACTATTACTACTACTATTACTACTACTACTACTACCACTACTACTACTACTAAAAAAGTTATCTACTTCGTCAATTACTACTACTCCTTCAATTACTACTACTACTACTTCAGCTACACACCTACTGCTTCATAAATTACTACTACCACAGAAATGACCTGGGCACATGTATTTTTGACATTTATAGTACTTTTAAGAGTACAATAGTTAGTAGTTTTTACCTGCAGCAGTTCGAAGGCGGCGAGCAGCTCCCCGGCCGTGCAGTGGCCCCTGTAGATCTGGTAGTACTCGAGCTGCGGGGGGAACCTCGGGGGCCCGTAGTGCTCGTCACACATCTTTATGGTCGGCTTGGCGAAGGTGCGACCTATGAACTCCGCCTTGCCCTGAACGCCGCCGCCGCCGAGAGGGGGACAGTCCGGACAGGTGAGGGAGGGGGGGACATGTGCCGGGGGTTAGAGGGGGCGCACTTCCACAACACCGCCACTCGGGGTCAGTATTGTACAACACAGAGTGAGTAATGGGGTGACATTAGTAGAAACTGGGAACGCATGCAGTTTTCTATCAAACTTAGAGAGATTGTAATTTCATGCTACGTTAGATATAGTTATCTTAAAAAAAAAACAGTGGTATTAAAACTCTATTTGGGGAAATACAAGTGAAAGAAAAGGAAAAGACAGGAGTGAACCCAGGGCAGGCGGGAGACAAAGACACAACATCGTTAATAGAAATACACTGACTGAAAGACGTTTTACTAACAAAGTTTTTACAGAGTTGTGGTAAAATGAGCAAATACAGGGAGAATTTTGTGTCATAATAAATCCCCTTTTACTTATTTATAGTGCCAGTTTTGAGCCTTGCGTCCCCACGTCTCAGCAGATTTATCCAAAACCAGCGATTTGTCCCAATTTCATACCCTATTTTTGACCAATTTGATCCTTGCGAGAGGCTTAAACTGTCATTTGTTGACGTAAAATACAGAAAATCATGCTTAAAATTACCAAAACATAAACAAAATGGAACTATACTGACTCACTGTTAGTCACGAATGGGCCGAGTGCAGAACAGTTTTCCTTAATTATGCATTTCTTTCACAATTTTATTATTACCAACCACCCAGTTTTGGATTTTTTGGTCACCTTATAATAAATATTACAACAATGCCACAAGCTTTAGTATTCTATATATAAAACTAATCAGATAATCTTTATTTTAATTCATTTCAACCCTATGTTCTGTCAGTCCTCATATCATTGTTGCACTGTCTTCCTATGACCTCTTGTATATGAGATTTTATTATTTATTATTATTATTATTATTATTATTATTATTTATTTATTATTATTATTATTATTATTATTATTATTATTATTATTATTATTATTATTATTATTATTGTATTTATTATTATTATTTTATTTATTATTTTTTCAATTTATTTTGTCTTGACAAGACTGTCTCTTGCTCTTTTTTGCTAATTATTTAGAATTATTACCGTTTATATGTTTTGCTCTTTGTTAATATATTTATTGTGATGCGTGTGGAGTGGGATTAAATATATTTTCTTCTTCCCACTCCTTTTTGGGCCAATTTTTTATTTTTTGTTGTTGTTATTTCTGTTATAATTTCATTAAATTTTTTATTTACTTGCCCAAAATAAATACATAAATCATGTGTGAACTACTGTGTCCAAATAATTTCCCTTGTGGAGCAATAAAATTTGTCTGAGTCTAAGTCTAATTTTAGTACGTTGTTTATTTTATGTTTTACGATTTTAATAAAAGTTCACTGTGCACAGAACATATTTGGTTGTTGAGCAAATTTAAAGATCCCTGTGCATTTAAATGTAGTGACTGTGGTATAAAACCTAGTCTGATCTAGCTCCGTCTCTAGTCCTGGTTACAGACTACTCTACATTATTTCAGAACCATCTAGGGAATATTTTCGATCTTATGACAAATATTAGATTTAGCGTGTGCGTGCGCTCGTACCACCGTGTCCTGGTCGTAGAATTCGATGACGATGATGGGCGGGTCGTCCCTGAGCTCGCTGGCCTCTCCAAACAGCTCCACATCGTCAAACACCAACAGCTGGTCCCAGGTGGGGCACAGGGTCTCGTTCAGGATCTGAAAAGAGCAAAGACAGCATTACTCCGCCGTTATGTGTGAGTGTGCATAAGAGCTTCGAATGTGGAGAATGGAAATGAGAGTGTCCCTGTCCATTGTGGGACTGGCTGGTGTCTTTTATTATGCTGATGAAGTATTGTTATACAGATACACATGTCTACTTTACATGGATTTGAGTGTGGGCTCTTTTCACACCTGCATCACAAAACGGGCAGATGTTTGGAAACATGTGGATGATAACTTCCTTTGAGCTCTGTTGGCGATGGGCCAGGCTGGTGCCACCTACTGCCTCCACTCAGTTTCTTTCTCTCCAGCAACTAGGTCAGGAATTAGAATACACTAGACGGTTTGCAAAAACCTCAGAAGTTGTAGACTGAGCACTGGCCAATCAATGAAGAGCTGTGAAGCCATGACGTCAAACTCAAGCACCTGTCTGGGTCCCTTTTGTGGTACATCACAACAGTAAACGAAGCGTCGAGATGGATGTAGACAAAGACAGACATTCTGTGTTGGAAGCGATTCCTGAGATCGAGGATTTAAAGCCGGAACAAAGAGAATGTTTGGTGAATTTTATCAAGGGGAAAGACGTTATTGCCCTTCTTCCTACGAGATTTGAAGCATTACATACGTCACGACCAAATAGCAGCGATTGGTTAAATTAAAAAAGTACCCGCCTACTGTCAAGTGAACAAATCCTAATGCTGCGAGGTCTGAGGGTTTCAACGAAGTGAAGTTGGCGATCGTAACTCTGACAAAATCTGATCAGATCAGATCCTGAGCCAGACCTTGGACAGAATTTGAGAAGTGGTGCTTGATTTTACTTATGGTGCATGGTTTTTGGGTTGAAAACTGGAGTACCCCACTACAGATCGATCCATTTTTTTTTTTTTTTCATGGCTAGTGGCGATTTCGATAGTTTAGCTTTCTAGAGAAAAGTTCTGCTGATATTTTGTACAAAGTCATCCTGGGTCTGTTTTACTACAAACTGGATTCACACTAAAATACTCAAATTAAACTTAAAGGTTGTATGGAGGATTTTTTTTTGTTTCAAGTTGTCAATGATAGCATTATAGAGGTGCAGTAGCCTTGTAATTATGATGACCAAAAAAAAGAGAATAAAAATTCATCAACTCTGGACGTGGTGGGGCTAAACATTTGCCAATAGATAACGACACTGCCTCGTTATCTGTGAGCTGACAGGCTGTCAATCAATCTCCCTACGTTTCTAGCGTAACTGACTTGCCTGCGCGCCGCCGGTACGTGGTTTACGTACGCCTGTCACGCAGTCCACAGACGCAAGACGCGCACAGACGCTGTTTACTCCACCAACGCAACAGTTCTTAGCGGCTTTTTTTGACCTATATCTTCCTCGCAGTTCGCACAAAGTTTGTTGCAATGGCAGACAAGAATCCAGGAGCAGTTAGCCGCAAAAGAAAGTCCGTTTTTGAGGTCGCTGAAAGAAGAAGACAAGGGGAAAAGCAGCGAAGCCAAACTAAGGTGATTCTTGAAGATTCATTCCAGCGATGGCGCGACTGAAGCAGACGCAGGGTCTAAAGACTGACGCACTTGGTCGCCAAATTACTCCTGGACAGGAAACTTCTGCTTATTATGAAAACGTACTTTATTTCCAAGAGCTAGTCAAACGTTTTTCAGGACACGAAAAGCGATATCCTATGTCTGAAAACGTAATTTTCAAGGCAAAGAAAGAGTCCGCTTGCTGCTGCGTGTTGTAGCTAGTTCATTCGCACTGAATCTCCGCGCAACCTTCTCTGCACCCCCTTTCCTGCTCCTGTCCCCGCTGCCCGTTCCGCTCTTCCCCCTGCTCCTCACTTCTCCGGGCACGGAATCTCCGCGCACCGCTCCCCTCTCCTCTCTCCTCTCTCCTCTCTCTCTCTCCTCGCTCTCTTCTCCCTGCTCCTCACTTCTCGTCCGCGAACGAAATGTCCGCACACCCGCTCCCCCCGCTCCTCACTTCTCCGTCTTGCCTAACCAACACTGTAGTTAGTTGTTTACAAGTCATGTGCAGCTCACCGGCTGTAAACAAACCTGTTTCTGGCGTAAGGAGGAGGCGGGAGGAGGCGTTTCTACGTAGGAGCTGTAGGGGAGGGGGGGTGGTTTCACGCATGCGCAACATTTGAAAAAGGACAAACAGTCGCTGGATTTCTCGTTCCTTGGAAAATCCTCTATACAACCTTTAAAATTAAAAGCGCAAATATCGTTCTGATATGTTGGATAACGTGTGACTAGACCTGCCCTGTGCTGTAGGCCTGTAGGCACCGCAGTGTAAAAAACGAGGCCTGTCTCGAGTACTACAACACTACTAGTGCCCATCCAAAAACACGGGAAGGCCTGAGTGATCTGGGGGTTAAACCTGGAACCGTCTGGCTGTAATGCGAGTACTAGCCACTCAGCCACCGTACTACCGTAACCCAGAACTAAACCGGGGACCAAACCAGGGCCAAACGAGTACAAAGTGAATGACCCTTACCTCTGTGACTTGGCTGTGTGTGGAGAAGAAGACTCTGGCGAAGGGGTCGGACAGCCCGCTGTTGTCTGCTGCGAAGAGGCTGCGGGCCTGGTACATGTGGGCCCTGAGCTGGAACACCTGCTTCACTGTGGAGCAAACACAACCGTCACCACAGACAAAAACACTCACTCCTCTAAAGACAAGATACAGAGATCAATACTCCCCCCCCAGACAAATCCAGACTTTATTTAACTCTGGTTTAGAACTTAACTGACTCCAAAGGGAAAAACTATTACAATGACTAACTTCATTTCACCGAGAATCATTTCGATTTTCTTTCTCCTTTAAAAGTGCAGCTCAGGAACTTTTAATGGTGCGAACTCTTCTTTAAACAGAACTCCTGGCCCCTTTATTGTGAATGTGGATCAATCTGTCCTGGTTTAAACTAGTTCATTGACTCAGGTGAAGTTTAAGTCTTTTTTGTCCTGGTTTAGTTGTCAGCCAGTTCTGATGATGATACATTACCAGTCAAATAGTGTACTGAAAAAAACATTCAACCCTTCAACTTAAACATAATAAAAAAGTACAATATAAAACAATATTACCGTATATTTCGGACTATAAATCGCACTTTCTATCATGGTTTGGGTGTTTCCTGAGACTTATACTCAGGTGCGACTTATATATTAAAAGAGGCTCTAGTCTTGTGTGTCAGTATTAGAGATGCGCGGATTGCGGTTACAACCGCGGTATCCTCGGTTAATCCGCGGGTCGGGCGAATGACGTGATGAAAAATTATATTTTAATTAAATTCGGGCGGGTGGCGGTTTAACTACTAAAAAAAAAATAAAAAAATAAAAAAATGTTAGTATTGTTACCTACATCTGGAAAGACGAGTCTCGTTGTCTATGCTTGTAGTATGAAGTGTACGTCATGTCCTTAATCAGCCCATTTGACCTCGTTTTTATGTTCGAAGGTTCAGGTTGTGTCGGGTTATTGATGCCTAAGGTTTACGAGGCACATATTATATGCAGTTTATTTTATTATTTCTAATTTTATTTCAGTGGCTATAGGGCCATTTCGATATCAGATATATTTTAAAACACGCAGACATTATTGCGTAGACTGCCACTCGGGGGATTTAAAACATAAAGAAAGACCGATGGAGTGAGGCTATGACTTTGAAATAACATCGGGCAATGGCAGAATGTTCAGAATGTAACAACATCCAACACGAAGGCAAGAAGGTTCAAAAATAGCCTAGTCGGAAAACATTGTCAATTAATTAGCTGCGCAAGAAAACCAGGTAAGTTTGGGGTTGTTACGGACAATTAAGAATGTGAACAAACACGCTGAGCGAATTTTGGAAAGAATGAGCTATAGAGTTTGCATTTTTTATCGAGGCTCCTTAGTTTGTTTGCTGTATGATTGTTCTAAAATCTAAAATCGATCGGCGGATGGCGGGCGGGTGCGGTTTTGAAAACCTTCGGTGCAAAATGGATAGCGGGCGGATGATGAGTTTTGTGTCGCGGTTGCGGATGAAAAAATAGCCCATCCGCGCATCTCTAGTCAGTATCTGCTGCTCCTGTTCCTCCTGCACCACTGTCACTTTGCTCTACTGCGCATGTCTCCTGCAGAAAGAGCCTCTGTCCTGTCTGTATCATGTCAGTCGATCGCACCATTACTTCTGCACCACTGAAAATCAAACTTATAAAGACGACTGAAAACACTGAACATAAATGCCCCCAAAAAGAAAATAATATTTTGCAAGTAGTGAAATATTCAGCCGAAAACGGTAATCGAGCAGCAGAAAGAAAGTTTGGAGTGAGCGAGAAACTTGTGACACCGGGAGGATGCACCATGAAACTTTCCTGAAGTCATTGGATGGATCGACAAAACATGAACTTCAGTGACACCGAAACCATCCTGTCGGGATTCAGAAAGGCCGGAATAATTCTAACTGGAACTGAAGAGGAAGCGGCGCTCTGTTTACCTCTGGAGGTCAGGGAGTTGCTCAGAAGTGACACAGAGGATGAAGATTGAATGGATTTAGTGATTTGGAGTGAGACGGAGAGTTTGTTAAACTTGTTCTGTTCTGTTGTTTATGTTATAATTATCTGAAGAACTGTTCATATGTGACGTTAACAGTCTGTTGTTCTCTGTTCCATTGTTTTTACTATAACTTAACTTTAAAGATGAAATGTCGGTTCCTGGTCTCTGATTTTATAAACAAAATTTCCCCCAAAAAGTGCGACTTATAATCCGAAAAACACGGTACTCTTGGTGTGGTGGAATGAAGCTCTATAATGCAGCTTTACATTGTGTTTCTCGCTCACTATTCTTTCAATCATATAGTGAAGTTTGCTGATGACACAGCAGTGGTGGGGCTCATCATGAACAACGATGAGTCCAATTACAGGAGGGAGGTCTGTCAGCTGGAGGCTTGGTGCAAAACCAACAATCTGTGCATCAATATAAAGAAAACAAAGGAGATGATTGTTGATTTCCGCAGGAAACCTAATGCCCCCTCTCCTCTGTACATCAATGGAGATGCGGTGGAGATTGTTTCCTGTCTTAAATACCTGGGAGTCCAAATCATGAATAGTCTCAGCTGGTCTAATAACACCAGTTGCATTGTGAAAAAGGGACACCAACGCCTATACTTTCTTAGGTGCCTAAAAAAAGCAGGTGTGGGCCCCTCTGTCCTGAAGGCCTTTTACAGGTGTGCGGTGGAGAGCATCACCACCACCGACATGACTGTGTGGTTCAGCAGCAGCACCAAGGCAGAGAGGAAAACTCTGCAGAGGATAGTTAGAGCTGCAGAGGATAGTTAGAGCTGCGAGAGAGAGCTGCGGAGCGCGTCTGCGGCTGTAGTCTGCCCTGCATTGAAGATATTTACATCAGCAGGTGCAGGACAAAAGCCCACAGCATCATGGAAGACTCCACCCATCCAGCACATGAACTTTTTACAGCTCTCCCATCAGGCAGAAGATTGCGCCACCTACAGGCCAGGACCACGAGACTTTTTTATCCTGATGCCGTGAGACAGATTAATTCTGTCAGAAAAAACACTACAAAACAGCACTGACTTGGAACGCACTTTAGAAAATGGGGGCGGGTTGATATACAATATTTTTAACTATTTTATTCTTGTTATAACTATTTATTCTTATTATAACTATTTGTTCTTATTGTTATCTGTGCTGCTGTTGACCTGGACCTGAGTGCATTGTTTCGTTTCTGTGTATTTTTTATACTGGAATGACAAATAAATTTGATTCTGATTCTGATTCTTTTATTCCCTTATTGTAAAACAATTATTTAACTGTAGTACTTGCTTTAATATTCTTCAGATACATAACATCTTCCTTTATATCCAGATAAAGTTTTTTTTTTTAACAGACCAGTGTGAAGGCATCTGAAACACGTCAAGCTGTAAAAAAAAAATAACACACTGGTCTAATAAAACGAACTTTTATTTGGAAACAATATGAGAAGACGGACATGATCCTGTGTGCAGTAACATCCCGTGTAGCTGTTTGCGTCTGTGCACTCACTGTTGTAGACGAGGGTGACAGGCGGTACAGACTGCAGGCTGCTCTTTGAGGCCTTGACCTCCTCGAAGCCGTTGGGCAGCCCGCTCAGGAAGTCCTTCTTCTGCTTGTTCAGACCCAGCCACAGGTACAGCTCCAGCTTGGCCTGCACTGTCCACCCGGCCGGACCAAAGCCCTTCTTACCGGGCAGCTATGGAGAAAAAATGATCAAATTATCAAAAGATCATCAAAACATACTATTATAAAGATGTTTGCTTGAAGAGGTTTGTAACTCACATAATAAAATTGCAGAGATCCAGTATTTGCCTTTATCAATTTATTTTTAAATAACAAAAATATTATGTTCTTCGTGTCTATTGTTGTTTATATTGATGGAAAAATACAGTATTAGAATAGAAAGCAGGTCTAAACCAGGACTAAACCAGGACTAAACCAGGTCTAAACTAGGTTCAAACCAGGTCTAAACCAGACTAAACCAGGTCTAAACCAGGTCTAAACCAGGTCTAAACTAGGTCTAAACCAGAACTAAACCAGGTCTAAACCAGGTCTAAACTAGGTCTAAACCAGGTCTAAACCAGAACTAAACCAGGTCTAAACCAGAATTAAACCAGGTCTAAACCAGGACTAAACCAGGTCTAAACCAGGTCTAAACTAGGTCTAAACCAGGTCTAAACCAGGACTAAACCAGAACTAAACCAGAACTAAACCAGGTCTAAACCACGACTAAACCAGGTCTAAACCAGATCTAAACCAGAAACTAAAACCAGGTCTAAACTAGAGCAAAACCATGACTAAACAAGGACTAAATCAGGTTGTTCATAATATTATAATAGAAAAAACTTTAAATGATCAAATTATCAAAACATCATCAAAACATACTATTATAAAGATGTTTGTTGTGCCCTTTCGCTTGAAGAGGTTTGTAACTCACATAATAAAATTGCAGAGATCCAACATTTGCCTTTATCAATTTATTTTTAAATAACAAAAATATTATGTTCTTCGTGTCTATTGTTGTTTATATTGCTAGAAAAATACAGTATTAGAATAGAAAGTTTATTCTCCACAACAGGGGTTTTCAAATTGAGTTCCTGCAATGACGAGTTTCAATAAGAACTGATATTTTTTAAAAGTGCATTTATAAACTATTTTCATAAACAGCAATTAATTTCCAACTTTATGCAGGCGAAACTGAGCTGAATTTTAACATCACTGAACATCAGTAGCTCACCAGGTCTAAACCAGGTCTAAACCAGGTCTAAACCAGGACTAAACCACGACTAACCCAGGTCTAAACCAGAACTAAACCAGAACTAAACCAGGTCTAAACCAGGACTAAACCACGACTAAACCAGGTCTAAACCAGGACTAAACCACGACTAAACCAGGTCTAAACCAGGACTAAACCAGGTCTAAACCAGGACTAAACCAGGTCTAAACCAGGTCTAAACCAGGTCTAAACCAGGTCTAAACCAGGTCTAAACCAGGTCTAAACCAGGACTAAACCACGACTAACCCAGGTCTAAACCAGAACTAAACCAGAACTAAACCAGGTCTAAACCAGGACTAAACCATGACTAAACCAGGTCTAAACCAGGTCTAAACTAGGTTCAAACCAGGTCTAAACCAGGTCTAAACCAGGTCTAAACTAGGTTCAAACCAGGTCTAAACCACGACTAAACCAGGTCTAAACCAGAACTAAACCAGGTCTAAACCAGAATTAAACCAGGTCTAAACCAGGTCTAAACTAGGTTCAAACCAGGTCTAAACCAGGTCTAAACCAGGTCTAAACTAGGTTCAAACCAGGACTAAACCAGGACTAAACCAGGTCTAAACCAGAACTAAACCAGGTCTAAACCAGAATTAAACCAGGTCTAAACCAGGACTAAACCAAGTCTAAACCAGGTCTAAACCAAGTCTAAACCAGGTCTAAACCAGGTCTAAACCAGGTCTAAACCAGGACTAAACCACGACTAACCCAGGTCTAAACCAGGTCTAAACTAGGTTCAAACCAGGTCTAAACCAGGTCTAAACCACGACTAAACCAGGTCTAAACCAGAACTAAACCAGGTCTAAACCAGAATTAAACCAGGTCTAAACCAGGTCTAAACTAGGTTCAAACCAGGTCTAAACCAGGTCTAAACCAGGTCTAAACTAGGTTCAAACCAGGACTAAACCAGGACTAAACCAGGTCTAAACCAGAACTAAACCAGGTCTAAACCAGGACTAAACCAGGTCTAAACTAGGTCTAAACCAGAACTAAACCAGGTCTAAACCAGGTCTAAACTAGGTCTAAACCAGGTCTAAACCAGAACTAAACCAGGTCTAAACCAGAACTAAACCAGGTCTAAACCAGGTTTAAACCAAGACTAAACCAGGGCTAAACCAGGTCTAAACCAGAACTAAACCAGGTCTAAACCAGGACTAAACCAGGACTAAACCAGGTCTAAACCAGGACTAAACCAGGTCTAAACTAGGTCTAAACCAGAACTAAACCAGGTCTAAACCAGAACTAAACCAGGTCTAAACCAGGACTAAACCAGGTCTAAACCAGAACTAAACCAGGTCTAAACCAGATCTAAACCAGGTCTAAACCAGAACTAAACCAGGTCTAAACCAGATCTAAACCAGGTCTAAACCAGGTCTAAACCAGGTCTAAACCAGGACTAAACCAGAACTAAACCAGGTCTAAACCAGGATTAAACCAGGTCTAAACTAGAGCAAAACCAAGACTAAACAAGGACTAAATCAGGTTGTTCATAATATTATAATATTTTGCAAAAGAGTTCATCAATTAAAAAAAAGATTTCTGTAATAGATTTGCGTTTCTCTGCACAAATATTTGAACTTATTGATATTTTTGGGGTTTATACGTCATGAGTTTTCTGATCCGGCCCCTTTGGGATCAAAGTACTTTGGACACGGCCCCTGGACCAAAATGAGTTTGACACCCCTGGTCTAAACACTGTCTAGAGAAAGAGAAAATTATCATCACAGTATCAGAATCGGGACTGAGTTTACTCCCTTGTATCAAAAATGAACCGTCCTATTGCTGAAAAAACCCACACAACCTCTTTTAAAAACTCTGGCTCAACTAAAATCAGCTTTGTTCTTTATCCAAATGATTTTCTTGCCTCGTTGCAGCCAGCGCAGACTCAGCAGATTACTCAAACAGATTTCACAGCACATTTAAAAGAAAGTTTTGGTGAGACAAAACTATCCACAACCTTATCTCGCCTGGTTAATTTAGTCGTGACAGCGATTTGGCAGATTTTCACTCCAGATTTTTACTCCGCATTAACATTTAGACGCTGTAACTAAGTGTGTGAAGCGTCTCAGGTGTAATGTCAAGAATAAAATCAGTGTACGTCTTCATAATGGGCTGACGCAAGTGGACTGCAAACTTTTATTTTTTTATTACTACTAGTACTTACTGCTACGACCACTGCGGCAGTTTGTGGGTTTCAGACATCACTCTGCTCTATAAAACTGTCCTGTGTAACTGTGATGGAGGCTAAGTGAACAGATCCACATGTGGAGTGATAAATATTACAGGATAGTGGAGCTAAAAGAAAGTAGATTCAACAATCGCAAATATTCCTCTCCGCTAAAAGAAAAATACCACCGCCATGTGCAAACAACAAATACTATTTGGGATTAGACAAAGGAGAAATATTGAAAAAAAAATAAAATAAAAATAATACCCCTATTTATATTGCTGGAAAAATACAGCATTAGAATAGAAAGTTTATCCTCTAACACAGGGGTTTTCAAATTGAGTTCCTGGAAATGACGAGTTTCAATAAGAACTGATAATATATTTTTTAAAAGTGCAAAAACTATTTTTACAACAGCAAATAATTTCCAACTTCATGCAGGCGAAACTGAGGTGAATTTTAACATCACTGAACATCAGTAGTTCAGGTCTAAACCAGGTCTAAACCAGGTCTAAACCAGGTCTAAACCAGATCTAAACCAGATCTAAACCAGGTCTAAACCAGGTCTAAACCAGGTCTAAACCAGGTCTAAACCAGGTCTAAACCAGGTCTAAACCAGGTCTAAACCAGGTCTAAACCAGGTCTAAACCAGGTCTAAACCAGGTCTAAACCAGGTCTAAACCAGGTCTAAACCAGGAAACCAGGTCTAAACCAGGTCTAAACCAGGTCTAAACCAGGTCTAAACCAGGTCTAAACCAGGTCTAAACCAGGTCTAAACCAGGTCTAAACCAGGTCTAAACCAGGTCTAAACCAGGTCTAAACCAGGTAAACCAGGTCTAAACCAGGTCTAAACCAGGTCTAAACCAGGTCTAAACTAAACCAGGAAACTAAACCAGGTCTAAACCAGGTCTAAACCAGGTCTAAACCAGGTCTAAACCAGGTCTAAAGGTCCCAGGTCTAAACCAGGTCTAAACAGGTCTAAACCAGGACTAAACCAGGTCTAAACCACCAGGTCTAAACCAGGTCTAAACCAGGTCTAAACCAGAAAACCAGGTAAACCAGGTCTAAACCAGGTCTAAACCAGGTCTAAACCAGGTCTAAATCTAAACCAGGTCTAAACCAGGTCTATCTAAACCAGGTCTAAACCAGGACTAAACCAGGTCTAAACCAGGTTAAACCAGGTCTAAACCAGGTCTAACCAGGTAAACCAGGACTAAACCAGGACTAAACCAGGACTAAACCAGGACTAAACCAGGTCTAAACCAGGTCTAAATCAGGACCCAACCAGGTCTAAACCAGTACTAAACCAGGACTAATCTTGGACTTGAGAGAGAGGGAGAACCCCGAGCCACGGAGCAGGGTGTCTGCAAAGCACAATCGGGAGAAGGCTGCTCTTAGCTCTGTGGGGCGCAGAGCTCTGCACCTTTGGGTCAGTCCCGACACTCAGTCCTGGTTCAGTTCTGGTTTAGTCCTGGTTCAATCCTGGGATCAGTCCTGGTTTAGTCCCTCCCCCGGGGAGGCGGGCCTCATCTATTTAAAACAACAGCTCTAAAATACTGTAAGTTTCAAAAATCTGCTAATATCTGATCAAAAATAAACAGAACTGAAACAACTGGTTAAATATTGCAAACAGTATAAATAGATCCTACTGGATTATTATTATAATCTGAAGAGCTGGACTTTTTCCACCAACCACCATGGCAGAAGACGTTCCAGATGAAACACTTCAAGGGAAACAACAGAGTGCACTGCTGTGACGCTGTAGGACAGAGATGACAGAGGAGGACAGAGGACACTTTTGTCCTGAGGGTTGTTACTCTCCTCAAACTGCCCCAACACTGGATCTGAAGACCAGGATGACTGAGGGATTTACACAGACATATGGCCTTGTGGTAATATAAAAATATTTAATACTGAAAATCACATTCTGTTGTCTAAAGAACGAGAATTTGTATTGAGTATTTGGTCTATTCCTTAGTATTTGAATTTTGTATTGGTAGTAACATCTGTATATGTTTCCTCTCAATGGATCTTGCAGAAATTGTTTGTTCTGGGACTCACTTTGAGAAACACAGCCTTGACTTTGCCGCAGTCTTTGCCCGTCTCCTCGTCCACGATGGAGTAGAGCAGGTCTTTGGAGGGAACCCGGGCGTACGCGATCCTCTTGTTGTTACTCATCATCCACACAAACACATCTGGAACACTGTGCTGAGGCTGCAAGAGGAGAGCAAACACGCCTGAGAGGACGGACATCAAACAGTTGTTGCTATTCCGTGTTGTCTGAGCTCGAGTAAACAGGATTATGGATGAAAGTGAGTCAGGTTTGGAGAGTAAACCTCGTCTGCCAGGAAGCGCAGTCTCTGGAGGAAGTTCTGGACCAGTTTGAGTTTGTCTTTGACGCTGTTCTTCTTCACTTGTGTGCGGATCTGCTTGGCCTGCTGCCCCATGCTGTCCTGCGGAAACAAAAGGAAAACAAAATGTAAAAATAAAAATGTTTTGGCAATTATAATGTTCAGTTTAAATAATGATTTTTTTTGAGGAAGAGTAAAAGGTTCTGTTTAGAGACCAAATGTCAGCTATTAAATCTGTGTATCATTTGTTCATTTGTTTTTCAAAATAAAACCAAAAATAAGAAAACAAAAAAACAACGATTTACTTCATTATCTGTCTCCAAAACCAAAATGAAAAAATGGATAATGATTCGTTTTTTTCAGTTTTCGATTTTGTCTTTAAATGAATAATGGAAAAAAAGGATAATGCAAAAAGGACTAAACCAGGACTAAACCAGGACTAAACCAGGACTAAACCAGGTCTAAACCAGGTCTAAATCAGGACTAAACCAGGTCTAAACCAGGACTAAACCAGGTCTAAACCAGGACTAAACCAGGACTAAACCAGGTCTAAACCAGGTCTAAACCAGGACTAAACCAGGACTAAACTAAACCAGGTCTAAAACCAGGTCTAAACCAGGTCTAAACCAGGACTAAACAGGTCTAAACCAGGACTAAAACCAGGTCTAAACCAGGACTAAACCAAGTCTAAACCAGGTCTAAACCAGGACTAAACCAGGTCTAAACCAGGACTAAACCAGGACTAAACCAGGACTAAACCAGGACTAAACCAGGTCTAAACCAGGTCTAAACCAGGACTAAACCAGGACTAAACCAGGTCTAAACAAGGTCTAAACCAGGACTAAACCAGGAATAAACTAGGTCTAAACCAGGTCTAAACCAGGACTAAACCAGGACTAAACCAGGACTAAACAAGGTCTAAACAAGGTCTAAACCAGGACTAAACCAGGACTAAACCAAGACTAAACCAAGACTAAACCAGGACTAAACCAGGACTAAACCAGGACTAAACCAAGACTAAACCAGGACTAAACCAGGACTAAACCAGGACTAAACAAGGTCTAAACAAGGTCTAAACAAGGACTAAACCAGGTCTAAACTAGGTCTAAATCAGGACTAAACCAGGTCTAAACCAGGACTAAACCAGGTCTAAACCAGGACTAAACCAGGACTAAACCAGGACTAAACCAGGTCTAAACCAGGTCTAAACAAGATCTAAACCAGGACTAAACCAGGACTAAACCAGGACTAAACCAGGACTAAACCAGGACTAAACCAGGACTAAACCAGGACTAAACCAGGACTAAACCAGGACTAACCACTAAACCAGGACTAAACCAGGACTAAACCAGGACTAAACAAGGTCTAAACAAGGTCTAAACAAGGACTAAACCAGGAATAAACCAGGACTAAACCAGGACTAAACCAGGACTAAACAAGGTCTAAACCAGGTCTAAACCAGGACTAAACCAGGACTAAACCAGGACTAAACAAGGTCTAAACAAGGTCTAAACCAGGACTAAACCAGGTCTAAACCAGGACTATACCAGGACTAAACCAGGATTAAACCAGGACTAAACCAGGTCTAAACCAGGACTATACCAGGACTAAACCAGGACTGGCCCGGGAGTGCACCCACGTAGACTATCGGGGATCAGGACTGAGACCAGGACCAGACAGGAACTGAGACCAAGACTAAGACCATTACCAGACTGGGAACACACCAGGACCAGACCGGGACTGAGACCAGGGCTGAGACCGAGACCAAACTAGGACTGAGACCGGTTAAATCCTGTTTTAGTCCTGGTTCAGTCCTGGTTCAGTCCGGCATCGCAGTTTAATTCACAGAAATGGGAAATGTCCGTTATCCTTTTTTTTTCCATTTTTCATTTAAACACAAAATTGAAAACTGAAATTGGAAAAATAATCAAGTAAACTTCAGTGTGACTATAGTTATAAAGTTTGCCTAAAAATACTTGTTTCTCTGACTTTAAACCCTCCTTCATTGACTTGCTGAAGACGTTTTCATCCCAGTACTTTTTTTGGCACTTGAACTGTCCATAACGAGCTCGGCTCAGCAGTCGTTTTCAATATTTTTCATTATGCAAAAAGGACTAAAACAGGACTAAACCAGGTCTAAACCAGGTCTAAACCAGGTCTAAACCAGGACTAAACCAGGTCTAAACCAGGTCTAAACCAGGACTAAACCAAGTCTAAACCAGGTCTAAACCAGGTCTAGACCAGGACTAAACCAAGTCTAAACCAGGTCTAAACTAGGTCTAAATCAGGACTAAACCAGGTCTAAACCAGGACTAAACCAGGTCTAAACCAGGTCCAAATCAGGACTAAACCAGGTCTAAACCAGGTCTAGACCAGGACTAAACCAGGACTAAACCAGGTCTAAACCAGGACTAAACCAGGACTAAACCAGAACTAAACCAGGACTAAACCAAGTCTAAACCAGGACTAAACCAGGACTAAACCAGGACTAAACCAGGTCTAAACCAGGTCTAAACAAGGTCTAAACCAGGACTAAACCAGGACTAAACCAAATCTAAACCAGGTCTAAACCAAATCTAAACCAGGTCTAAACCAGGACTAAACCAGGTCTAAACAAGGTCTAAACCAGGTCTAAACCAGTACTAAACCAGGTCTTTCAGTCGCTGAGATTGGCTGCGTCGTATTGTCAGTGAAAAACTTATGAATGTGATTATCTACGGTAGCCCAGCAGGGACACGGTATGGTCCATTATTTTAACAATAGCAGCTGGATATATTGAATAGAAAACAGCATTGCCTCTTTTACATATTTTAATAAGGGCCCAGTGTTTTAATGGAGCTCAGTTTACATAATGAATTAGTCTTTCTTTGATGGTTCATAAATGTATTCAGGCCTTTTCATTTAGATTTAACAAACTGCAGCGAGAGTAAAGACACTGTACATGAGTTTTTAAAAGAGTAACAAACAGATCTGGTTCAGTTTAAACAGTTTGCAGTGGTCCAGAGTTAATCCTCATGAGCATGCCAACGTGCACTTCCTGATCATCGGAGATTAAAACGGTTTATAATCAGATGCAGACAGGACACAGCTGGTGGTGGTTTAGACCTGGTTTTAGTCCTGCTTTAGTCTTGGTTTAGACCTGGTTTAAACCTGTTTTAGTCCTGGTTTTAGTCCAGATTTTAGTCCTGGTTTAGACCTGGTTTATTTAAAATTTTTATTCCTGGTTAAGATCTGGTTTAGACTTGGTTTTAGTCCTGGTTTTGTCCTGGTTTAGTTCTGGTTTAGTCCTGGTTTAAACCTGGTTTAGACCTGGTTAATCCTGGTTTAGTCCTGATTTTAGTCCTGGTTTTAGTCCTGATTTTGGTCCTGGTTTAGTCTTGGTTTAGACCTGGTTTAAACCTGTTTTAGTCCTGATTTTAGTCCTGGTTTTAGTCCTGGTTTAGTCCTGGTTTAGACCTGGTTTTAGTCCTGGTTTTAGTCCTGATTTTGGTCCTGGTTTAGTCTTGGTTTAGACCTGGTTTAAACCTGTTTTAGTCCTGATTTTAGTCCTGGTTTTAGTCCTGGTTTAGTCCTGGTTTAGTCCTGGTTTTAGTCCAGATTTTAGTCCTGGTTTAGACCTGGTTTATTTAAATTTTTTATTCCTGGTTAAGATCTGGTTTAGACTTGGTTTTAGTCCTGGTTTTGTCCTGGTTTAGTTCTGGTTTAGTCCTGGTTTAAACCTGGTTTAGACCTGGTTAATCCTGGTTTAGTCCTGGTTTAGACCTGATTTAGTCCTGGTTTTAGTCCTGATTTTGGTCCTGGTTTAGTCTTGGTTTAGACCTGGTTTAGTCCTGATTTTAGTCCTTGTTTAGACCTGATTTAGACCTGGTTTAAACCTGTTTTAGTCCTGATTTTAGTCCTGGTTTTAGTCCTGGTTTAGTCCTGGTTTTAGTCCTGGTTTTAGTCCAGATTTTAGTCCTGGTTTAGACCTGGTTTATTTAAAATTTTTTATTCCTGGTTAAGATCTGGTTTAGACTTGGTTTTAGTCCTGGTTTAGTCCTGGTTTTAGACCTGGTTTTAGTTCTGATTTTAGTCCTGGTTTTGTCCTGGTTTAGTTCTGGTTTAGTCCTGGTTTAAACCTGGTTTAGACCTGGTTAATCCTGGTTTAGTCCTGATTTTAGTCCTGGTTTAGACCTGATTTAGTCCTGGTTTTAGTCCTGATTTTGGTCCTGGTTTAGTCTTGGTTTAGACCTGGTTTAAACCTGTTTTAGTCCTGATTTTAGTCCTGGTTTTAGTCCTGGTTTAGTCCTGGTTTAGACCTGGTTTTAGTCCTGGTTTTAGTCCTGATTTTGGTCCTGGTTTAGTCTTGGTTTAGACCTGGTTTAAACCTGTTTTAGTCCTGATTTTAGTCCTGGTTTTAGTCCTGGTTTAGTCCTGGTTTAGACCTGGTTTTAGTCCTGGTTTTAGTCCTGATTTTGGTCCTGGTTTAGTCTTGGTTTAGACCTGGTTTAAAACCTGTTTTAGTCCTGATTTTAGTCCTGGTTTTAGTCCTGGTTTTTCCTGGTTTAGTCCTGGTTTTAGTCCAGATTTTAGTCCTGGTTTAGACCTGGTTTATTTAATTTTTTTATTCCTGGTTAAGATCTGGTTTAGACTTGGTTTTTAGTCCTGGTTTTGTCCTGGTTTAGTTCTGGTTTAGTCCTGGTTTAAACCTGGTTTAGACCTGGTTAATCCTGGTTTAGTCCTGGTTTAGACCTGATTTAGTCCTGGTTTTAGTCCTGATTTTGGTCCTGGTTTAGTCTTGGTTTAGACCTGGTTTAGTCCTGATTTTAGTCCTTGTTTAGACCTGATTTAGACCTGGTTTAAACCTGTTTTAGTCCTGATTTTAGTCCTGGTTTTAGTCCTGGTTTAGTCCTGGTTTTAGTCCTGGTTTTAGTCCAGATTTTAGTCCTGGTTTAGACCTGGTTTATTTAAAATTTTTATTCCTGGTTAAGATCTGGTTTAGACTTGGTTTTAGTCCTGGTTTAGTTCTGGTTTAGTCCTGGTTTTAGTCCTTTAGTCCTGGTTTTGTCCTGGTTTAGTTTCTGGTTTAGTCCTGGTTTTTAAACCTGGTTTAGACCTGGTTAATCCTGGTTTAGTCCTGATTTTAGTCCTGGTTTAGACCTGATTTAGTCCTGGTTTTAGTCCTGATTTTGGTCCTGGTTTAGTCCTGGTTTAAACCTGTTTTAGTCCTGATTTTAGTCCTGGTTTTAGTCTTGGTTTAGTCCTGGTTTAGACCTGGTTTTAGTCCTGGTTTTAGTCCTGATTTTGGTCCTGGTTTAGTCTTGGTTTAGACCTGGTTTAAACCTGTTTAGTCCTGATTTTAGTCCTGGTTTAGTCCTGATTTTAGTCCTGGTTTATTTAAATTTTTTATTCCTGGTTAAGATCTGGTTTAGACTTGGTTTTAGTCCTGGTTTTGTCCTGGTTTAGTCCTGATTTTAGTCCTGGTTTAGACCTGATTTAGTCCTGGTTTTTAGTCCTGATTTTGGTCCTGGTTTAGTCTTGTTTAGACCTGGTTTAAACCTGTTTAGTCCTGATTTTAGTCCTGGATTTAGTCCTGGTTTAGTCCTGGTTTTAGTCCTGGTTTTAGTCCTGATTTTGGTCCTGGTTTAGTCTTGGTTTAGACCTGGTTTAAACCTGTTTTAGTCCTGGTTTTAGTCCTGGTTTAGTCCTGGTTTTAGTCCTGGTTTTAGTCCAGATTTTAGTCCTGGTTTAGACCTGGTTTATTTAAAATTTTTATTCCTGGTTAAGATCTGGTTTAGACTTGGTTTTAGTCCTGGTTTTGTCCTGGTTTAGTTCTGGTTTAGTCCTGGTTTAAACCTGGTTTAGACCTGGTTAATCCTGGTTTAGTCCTGATTTTAGTCCTGGTTTAGACCTGATTTAGTCCTGGTTTTAGTCCTGATTTTGGTCCTGGTTTAGTCTTGGTTTAGACCTGGTTTAAACCAGTTTTAGTCCTGATTTTAGTCCTTGTTTAGACCTGTTTTAGACCTGGTTTAGACCTGGTTTTAGTTCTGATTTTAGTCCTGGTTTAGTCTTGGTTTAGTCCTAGTTTAGTCCAGTTTGCAGTGGTCCAGAGTAAGAATCCTCACTTACCTTATGCTTAAAATAACAAGAATGAGCATGCCAACGTGCACTTCCTGATCACCGGAGATTAAAACAGTTTTATAATCAGATGCAGACAGGACACAGCTGATGTGTTTTAACCTCAAGAGCCGCTTATACAATATAAATGAACTGGAGCAAAACAAATGCTGCTCAGATCAATGGGAAAAATCGGATACAAGGATTTTAAAGGTTTAATCTTACACAACATTGATTCTTGTGAGCTTAAAGTCATGTTAGAATGTTGTTACCTCCTCCTGTTTTGTTTTATTCACACTTGTTTGAGTAACTTTTTATTATTAGTCTGTCTGTATCCAGTGGTGTAGTGGGGATTTTTTAACCCTCACGCTCTCCTTGGGGTCACATTAACCCGAAAAAGAGCGAGAAGGATTTTTTTTTTTTCTTCAGATCAATGTGGAGGTAGGCGACTTGTGATGACATCAATAGATTGTTTGTTTATAAAAAAAACAAAAAAAAAACACTAATTTTCAGTGCAAACATAAAGGCTCCAGCCCAGTAAAAATCTGTAATATTTGATGTTTTTTTACTCAAAATGATGCAGAATTGTGTTATTAACATTAATGCCGTTCATAATCACCTACAGAACATAAAACATAGACTATAACACATGAACCAGGACTGAACCAGGTCTAAACCAGGATTAAACCAGGACTAAACCAGGACTAAACCAGGACTGAACCAGGACTGAACCAGGGCTAAACCAGGACTAAACCAGGACTAAACCAGGGCTAAACCAGGACTAAACCAGGACTAAACCAATACTAAACCAATAATAAATGAGGACTGAACCAGGACTGATTCAGAACTAAACCAGAACTGAACCAGGACTAAACCAGGACTAAACTAGGACTGAACCAGAACTGAACCAGGGCTAAACCAGGACTAAAACAGGTCTAAACCAGGACTAAACCAGGACTAAAACCAATACTAAACCAATAATAAATGAGGACTGAACCAGGACTGATTCAGAACTAAACCAGAACTGAACCAGGACTGAACTAGGACTGAATCCAGACTGAATCCGGACTAAAACAGGTCTAAACCAGGACTAATCTTGGATTTGAGAGACAGAACCCCAAGCCCAAGGATTAGGGTGTCTGCAAAGCGCGATCAGGTGACGGCTGCGTAAAGTCCTGTGGGGCGTGGAGCTATTTTATATTTGTTATTTTTTTATATCTAGTTTTATATCTAGTTTTCAAGTTAACAGCTCCTTTTACTACTTTATTCAGTAGAGAGACTCAGTCCCAAAGTCCCTGAAATCATCCAAATGATTCTGATGTTTTCTGGATAAGATGTGCATAATTTGTGAGTTAAACATGTGTGAATAAAAACAAAACTAAAAAAACAAAACCCCAACTCCAGGGATGTTTTTGACGAGGAAACAACATTATAACAAAAGAGGAAAAACATTGTAATAATATGGGCCCTTTAAGCTTTCGATAAAATATTCATATTGCCTATTTACGCACGTCCAACCGAGATTTCATATTTCTGAAACACAATACTGCAACCATTTGTGTATTATCTGCATACCAATCAACAGCACAATGTACGAGACGACGGGAGATGAATCACAAGCAGCTGTAAATTAAAACTTAAAGCTACGGTAAGGGAAATAAAAATGTAAACTAAGCCGGTGCGGAGGCAGCGCCCGGAGCATTAGTCTCGATAAAGCTGTAAAAAGTGCTGCTCAGGGTGGTGTTTAGCTGCTGTTTCTTCTTCTTCTTCTTCTTCTTCTGTCCAAAAAAAAAAAAACAAAACTCACTTACCATCTCCCTCATGCAGGTTTTCAGACGCTCCCGGTCCAGCTTGGTCCTCCCCGCTTGGTTAACGTCCTTATTGGCCAGAGTCACAAATCGGCTGATCATAATAAAAGGAAAAAAAGATAAAGCAGATTAAAAATGTTTACTAGAATTGTGGTTTGTAACTTGTATTCTCAGAAATAGCTTCCCAGAAATAAAATTCATGAAAAATAAGATCATGAATTCAAGTTAGTCGAACTGAAATGGAGGGGATTGAGGTCCGCCGCCTAAACATGTATCACAAATTTCGGACTTCCGGTCATCGCATGTTTGTTTTCCCAGTGGGATGCGTCTATTGACAAAGTCGATCTTTTCTAGTCTTTTGAACCATATCACTTTTGTTTCTGGTTCTGATATTGTCATATTTTAGTTTTGCGATTCGGACATCGTTAATTGTTGTGGTTGTTGGATCCTAACAGCGGAAAACGGTTCGAGAAATTTGTTTGCGAACTCAATAAATACAAAAGTGAATCAGATGTGTGTGACTGCAAACCACCGTTCAAACTGTTTCTCTTCCCAACGGAATTGAAAAATAGTGAAAGGTGAAGGCGATGGGCAGAACTGACGCACAGGAAGGACGAAATGGAAACCTTTGTCTGCCTAAATCATCCCGAGTTTGCAGTGAACATTTTGTATCTGGAGCGACAACAAAGTGGGATCCTGTTTGTTAAGCGAAAGGTGCAGAAGACAAACAGACTGAGCTGCACTTTCTTGTTCTTGTGGTTTTACAGCAACATCACGTCTTGGTCTCTTTGCAGTGGAAGGTGTTTCTTTGTGAACAGTTGGTGCCTTTCGCTTTGGCGTTGACTTTTAAAATTTGTAACCGAGGTTGAGTGAGGGATCGGGATTTTGCTTCGATGGCGCTCCACATACAAATTGTTCGCTGCAAACACGGGATGATTTGTTAGGCAGTGAAAGGTTACTGTTTTCGTCCTTCCTGTGCATCAGTCCTGCCCATCGCCTTCGCCTTTCACTATATTTAAATTCTGTTGGGAAGAGAAACAGTTTGAAATTTTTAAAAAGTTTATGTTGTGAAAATACAAATGAATCCCTACAAAATCTGACCTTTGTGAAAGTTGTCGATGCCCTGTAAGTCAAACACAAGCAGTTTGAATTCCCAAAAACTGCATTGTGCTTCTACGCTGCAGTACCTGGAGCGGCCACTAGTCGGTCTCGAGCCGGGACAGAGGGGGAATGCCTTACCCAGCTTTTATTACAGATCCCGGTGAGCATTAACAGATTTGATTGACAGCTAGTGTGTTTTGTTTCTAAGTAAGCCCCCTTCCCGCTTTCCTGACCCTTCCAACATCGGGGGGTCCCGACATTTTGACAGGTTTGAATGACATTTACATTTATCCAGCACAACTTTTTCAGGCTTTTAAAAAGTGGATGAAGGCATTTAATAAAACAATCAGTGAATACCTGTCTTTTTGTTTGTGGATTTAACTGTGTTGGCTTAAACTTGTTAGACTTTTTTTTCAGCTTGTTGTACTTTTTAATGTGTTCTATTAATCTTAAAATATTGTGATACAGGTTCATTTACAGTTCGGCATGGCTTCTTCGGCATTTAATTGTGCTAATAAACCTTCAAAAAACCCTAATCTCCAGTTTTTCCAGTAAGTAAAATAAGTAAAATATGATAATTGATGGTAATTGATTTATTAGTTAAATAACCTGTATGGATGTAACTATCATATTTATGTTCAGATGAAAAAAAACAAAAACCATCAAACAACAGAGAAGACTAGAGTAATAAAACACAGAACATCAGCCACTGAGTTTTTTTATGGATCACACCAGTACTCCCTTGACGACTCTAGAGTAGAATAGAGTAAAAACATGTAGACCAGGGGTGTCAAACATACGGCCCAGGGGCTGGATCCGGCCCTCCAAGACCTTTAATCTGGCCCTCGGCTGATTTTCTATTAAAATATTTTCATTATATTTTTTATTAAAATATTGGTTATTTTCTGTGGTGTTTATCACAGCAGCGTCTCCAGCGTCTCTGTACGTGGCCCCTCCCACCAGAGCAGCACAAATGAAGACTTGTCTCTTTCCAAACGCTCTTAAAGGACGATCGTTTTGACTGTTGATCGTGACACCCTCATCAACAAAAAAAAAAAAAAAAATCCTGGTGCAGGATTTTCCAAGAAAAATTGACTTATTCCTATTTGCATACAAGTTCATTAAAACATTGTGTTGAAATTGCATTTTTCTTAAAGTTTCAGGTTGTTCATAATATTATAATATTTTATAAAGATTTCTGTAATAGATTTGCATTTCTCTGCATAAGTATTTGAATTTATTGTTATTTTTGGGGTTTATATGTCATGAGTTTCCTGATCCGGCCCCTTTGGGATCAGAGTAGGTTGGATACGGCCCCCGGACCAAAATGAGTTTGACACCCCTGATGTAGACAGTGTGATTGTTAGAAGAGTCTTGCCTGCAGCCCACGCTGAGCTCCTCCAGCACCCCCCGCAGTCTGCGCTCAGGAAAGGCCTTCTCCGTCTTAATGATCTCCTGCACGTCGTTCAAACCCTCCTCCTGCAAGAACACGGCGTACATACGAGAGTCAGAACATACAAGAGTCAGAACATACAAGAGTCAGAACATACGAGAGTCAGAACATACAAGAGTCAGAACATACGAGAGTCAGAACATACGAGAGTCAGAACATACAAGAGTCAGAACATACGAGAGTCAGAACATACAAGAGTCAGAACATACGAGAGTCAGAACATACGAGAGTCAGAACATACAAGAGTCAGAACATACGAGAGTCAGAACATACGAGTCAGAACATACGAGAGTCAGAACATACGAGAGTCAGAACATACGAGAGTCAGAACATACGAGAGTCAGAACATACGAGAGTCAGAACATACGAGAGTCAGAACATACGAGAGTCAGAACATACGAGAGTCAGAACATACGAGAGTCAGAACATACGAGAGTCAGAACATAAGAGAGTCAGAACATACGAGAGTCAGAACATACAAGAGTCAGAACATACAGAACAGTCAGAACATACAAGAGTCAGAAACATACAGAGTCAGAACATACGAGAGTCAGAACATACGAGAGTCAGAACATACGAGAGTCGAACATACGAGAGTCAGAACATACAAGAGTCAGAACATACAAGAGTCAGAACATACGAGAGTCAGAACATACGAGAAACATACGAGAGTCAGAAACATACGAGAGTCAGAACATACGAGAGTCAGAACATACAAGAGTCAGAACATACGAGTGTCAGAACATACGAGAGTCAGAACATACGAGAGTCAGAACATACAAAGAGTCAGAACATACAGAACATACAAGAAAACATACGAGAGTCAGAACATACGAGAGTCAGAACATACGAGAGTCAGAACATACGAGAGTCAGAACATACGAGAGTCAGAACATACGAGAGTCAGAAACATACGAGAGTCAGAACATACGAGAGTCAGAATACGAGAGTCAGAACATACGAGAGTCAGAACATACGAGAGTCAGAAGAGAGTCAGAACATACGAGAGTCAGAACATACGAGTCAGAACATACGAGAGTCAACATACAAGAGTCAGAAACATACGAGAGTCAGAACATACGAGAGTCAGAACATACGAGTCAGAACATATACGAGAGTCAGAACATACAAGAGTCAGAACATACGAGAGTCAGAACATAAAAGAGTCAGAACATATGAGAGTCAGAACATACAAGAGTCAGAACATACGAGAGTCAGAAATACAGAGTCACATAAAAGAGTCAGAACATACGAGAGTCAGAACATACAAGAGTCAGAACATACGAGAGTCAGAACATAAGAGAGTCAGAACATACGAGAGTCAGAACATACGAGAGTCAGAACATACAAGAGTCAGAACATACGAGAGTCAGAACATACGAGAGTCAGAACATACGAGAGTCAGAACATACGAGAGTCAGAACATACGAGAGTCAGAACATACGAGAGTCAGAACATACGAGAGTCAGAACATACGAGAGTCAGAACATACAGAACATACGAGAAGTCAGAACATACGAGAGACATAAAAGAGTCAGAGAGAGTCAGAACATAAAAGAGTCAGAACATACGAGAGTCAGAACATACGAGAGTCAGAACATAAAAGAGAGTCAGAATACATAGAGAACGATAGAGAGTCAGAACATACGAGAGTCAGAACATACGAGAGTCAGAACATACGAGAGTCAGAACATACGAGAGTCAGAACATACGAGAGTCAGAACATACGAGAGTCAGAACATACGAGAGTCAGAACATACAAGAGTCAGAACATAAAAGAGTCAGAACATACAAGAGTCAGAACATACAAGAGTCAGAACATACGAGAGTCAGAACATACGAGAGTCAGAACATACGAGAGTCAGAACATAAAAGAGTCAGAACATACAAGAGTCAGAACATACAAGAGTCAGAACATAAAAGAGTCAGAACATACGAGAGTCAGAACATACGAGAGTCAGAACAGAGTACAGAGAGTAAAGAGAGTCAGAACATACGAGAGTCAGAGAGAGTCAGAACATACAGAACATACGAGAGTCAGAACATACGAGAGTCAGAACATACGTAAAAGAGTCAGAACATACAACAGTCGGAACATACAAGAGTCAGAACATACGAGAGTCAGAACATACGAGAGTCAGAACATAAAAGAGTCAGAACATACAAGAGTCAGAACATACAAGAGTCAGAACATACGAGAGTCAGAACATAAAAGAGTCAGAACATACAAGAGTCAGAACATACAAGAGTCAGAACATACAAGAGTCAGAACATACGAGAGTCAGAACATACGAGAGTCAGAACATAAAAGAGTCAGAACATACGAGAGAGTCAGAACATAACATACAAGAGTCAGAACATACGAGAGTCAGAACAGATACAAGAGTCAGAACATACAGAGTCAGAACATACGAAGTCAGAACATAGAGTCAGAACATACAAAGAGTCAGAACATACAGAGTCAGAACATACAGAGTCAGAACATACGAGAGTCAGAACATACAAAGTCAGAACATAAAGAGTCAGAACATACAAGAGTCAGAACATACGAGAGTCAGAACATACGAGAGTCAGAAGAACATACAAGAGTCAAACATACAGAGAGTCGGAACATAAAAGAGAGTCAGAACATACAAGAGAGTCAGAACATACAACAGACATCGAGAAACATACAAGAGTCAGAACATACGAGAGTCAGAACATACGAGAGTCAGAACATACAAGAGTCAGAGAACATACGAGAGTCAGAACATACAAGAGTCAGAACATACAGAGTCAGAACATACAAGAGTCAGAACATACAAGAGTCAGAACATACAGAGTCAGAACATACAAGAGAAACATACAAGAGTCAGAACATACAAGAGTCAGAACATACAGAGAGAACATCAGAACATACGAGTCAGTACAGAAGTCAGAACATACAAGAGTCAGAACATACAAGAGTCAGAACATACAAGAGTCAGAACATACGAACATAGAGTCAGAACATAAAGAGTCAAGACATACAGAGAGAAACATCAAGAGTCAGAACATACGAGAGTCAGAACATACGAGAGAGAGTCAGAACATCAGAACATACAAGAGTCAGAACATACAAGAGAGACATACAAGAGTCAGAACATACAAGAGTCAGAACATACAGAGTCAGACATAAAGAGTCAGAACATACAGAGTCAGAACATACGAAGAGTCAGAAGTCAGAACATACGAGAGTCAGAACATACGAGAGTCAGAACATACGAGAGTCAGAACAGAGTCAGAACATACAAGAGTCAGAACATACGAGAGTCAAACATACAAGAGTCAGAACATACAGAGACATACGAGAGTCAGAACATAAAAGAGTCAGAACATACGAAGAGTCAGAACATACAAGAGTCAGAACATAAAGAGTCAGAACATACGAGAGTCAGAACATGAGTCAGAACATAAAAGAGTCAGAACATACGAGAGTCAGACATAGAGTCAGAACATACGAGAGTCAGAACATACGAGAGTCAGAAACATACGAGAGTCAAACATACGAGAGTCAGAACATAAAGAGAGAGTCAGAAACATACGAGAGTCAGAACATACAAGAGTCAGAACATACGAGAGTCAGAACATACGAGAGTCAGAACATACAGAGTCAGAACATAAAAGAGTCAGAACATACAGAGAGTCAGAACATACGAGAGTCAGAACATACGAGAGTCAGAACATAAAGAGTCAGAACATACGAGAGTCAGAACATACAAGAGTCAGAACATAAAAGAGTCAGAACATACGAGAGTCAGAACATACGAGAGTCAGAACATACGAGAGTCAGAACATACAAGAGTCAGAACATACAAGAGTCAGAACATACGAGAGTCAGAACATAAAAGAGTCAGAACATACAAGAGTCAGAACATACGAGAGTCAGAACATAAAGAGTCAGAAACATACGAGAGTCAGAACATACGAACAGATACGTCAGAACATCAAAGAGTCAGAACATAAAGAGTCAGAACATACAGAGTCAGAACATACGAGAGTCAGAACATACGAGAGTCAGAACATACGAGAGTCAGAACATACGAGAGTCAGAACATACGAGAGTCAGAACATACGAGAGAGTCAGAACATACGAGAGTCAGAACATACGAAGTCAGAGAGTCAGAACATACGAGAGTCAGAACATAAAAGAGTCAGAACATCAGAGTCAGAACATACGAGAGTCAGAACATAAAAGAGTCAGAACATACGAGAGTCAGAACATACGAAGAGTCAGAACATAAAAGAGTCAGAACATACGAGAGTCAGAACATACAGAGTCAGAACATAAAGAGTCAGAAACATACAGAGTCAGAACATACGAGAGTCAGAACATAAAGAGAGTCAGAACATACGAGAGTCAGAACATACAGAGAGTCAGAACATACGAGAGTCAGAACATACGAGAGTCAGAACATACGAGAGAGAACATACAGTCAGAACATACGAGAGTCAGAACATACGAGAGTCAAACCAGTGTTGGGAAGGTGACTTTTAAAATGTATTCCCCTACAGATTACAGATTACATACCCCAAAATGTAATTTGTAACGTAATCTATTAAATTACTTCAGGTCAGTAATGTAATCTGAATACTTTGGATTACTTGATATTGTCATGTTTTTTAAAACTACATGAATGTAAAAACCACATTCTGAAAATTCATGTTTGTTCTCTTCAAATTGGCCCTGGTTTAGACCTGGTTTAGTTCCTGGTTTAGTCCTGGTTTAGTCCTGGTTTAGTCCTGGTTTAGTCCTGGTTTAGTCCTGGTTTAGTCCTGTTTTTAGTCCTGGTTTAGTCCTGGTTTAGACCTGGTTTAGTCCTGGTTTAGTCCTGGTTTAGTCCTGGTTTAGTCCTGGTTTAGTCCTGGTTTTAGTCCTGGTTTAGTCCTGGTTTAAGTCCTGGTTTAGTCCTGGTTTAGTCCTGGTTTAGTCCTGGTTTAGTCCTGGTTTAGTCCTGGTTTTAGTCCTGGTTTAGTCCTGGTTTAGTCCTGGTTTTAGTCCTGGTTTAGTCCTGGTTTAAGGTCCCTGGTTTTAGAAAACAGGAAAATACCACCCTGTAATCCATTTATTTCAACAAAGTAACTGTAATCCAATTACCACTCTCTGAAACAGTAACTGTAACTGAATACAGTTACTCATAATTTGTACTCTGATTACATAACTCCGGTACTTGTAATCTGTTACTCCAAAAAACTGGTCAGAACATACAAGAGTCAGTTCTGTATTTTTTGGACTAGTCTCACTTTTTTCATGGTTTGGGTGTTTCCTGCGACTTATACTCCAGTGTGATTTATATATTCAAATTTTTATGGATGACTTCTAAAACTTCTTCAGGCATGTTTTTGATGAGAAAACAATGTTAAAATGGTCGAATCTTTAAAAAAATATATTTTGCATTCAGTCAATCTAACATTATCTAAACAAACTATTGACAAAAAATCCCGGTATCACTTTATAATAACTACACCTTCTTTAGCCTTAATAAAGCATGAACAAAGGCTTAATTAATAATGATTCATGCTTAGTAACTACTTAATTACTACATGAATTAACACTTAACTTGCACTTAATTCGCCTGTGCTGTAAATAGTTACTCATAAGTATTTCTTACTTAATTACTCATGAACTAACCATTTGTGTGTGCATTTCTATATGTATATTTAAGTACAAATTTGAGCATTTATTAATGATTAGTAAACCATGAGAGAATGATTTACTAGTAATGCATTATTGTTTCTCTGGAATTTGACCAACCTTAACAAATGTTTAATAAACATGATTCGTCTTCACTTTAGAAAAGCTCTCAGAAAGACTTAACTAACAGATAACAGCTGCCTGAATGATCATTGTATTGTATTATTAGTAAATCATTCTCTCATAGCTTATTAATCATTAATTAATGCTCAAATGTGTACTTAAATATGCATTTGTAAACATGCAAATGGTTAGTTCATGAGTAATTAAGAAGTATTGAGTTACTATTTACAGCACAGGTGAATTCAGTGCAAGTTAAGTGCTAATTCATGTAGTAATTAAGTAGTTACTAAGCGTGAATCATTATTAATTAAGGCTTCGTTCATGCTTTATTAAGGCTAAATAAGGTGTAGTTATTATAAAGTGTTACCAAAATCCCAAACATAAATATTAGTTTGTACATTATGACAAAATATGCTGATGTTTCAGATGTACGTGGGTAAGATGAGGACAGTCCTGTGAATCATAAATATTTAAAGAGGGATCTAAAACAACACATTTCTGAAGTAGTCTGAATATAAAATGGGTGTTTTATTAGACCATAAAAAACATATAAAAATGTAATATGCATCAGTTGTTTTATATGGAAAACACAGAAATGACTGAACATGCTGCTAAAAAAATGCAAAATTTGAATCAACGAATCATTATTTTTACATTTTCATGTAATTAATGTAATAAAGTGTAAAATAACGACGCATTACTGACTAATTAAAATACTCCCCTTTAAGAGCAAAGTAGAAAAGGTTTTAATCATGTTAGAGTAATTTGATTATGGGTGATTTTAATATCTATATTTTTTTTTATGAATTTGAAACATACATATTTTTTACTGTCTTAAAAACAAGAAAAACTGAACTAAATCATTTTTAATTTTGCAGTGGTCCAAAGTTATTCCTCAATAACTTACTGCAGTGAACAATTAGGATGCTCAGAATGTACTCAGTTTGTAAACACTTTACTAGCACTGTAAAGCCAACAACAACTAGCAGGATAACAGTGCACTTCCTGTTTCACAGAGAATAAAACACTCTATAATTAGATGCAGACTGCAGACATATTACTTAATGCATTCCGAAAATCCTAATTACTCAACGTGATGAGTTTATTAACACTTTACCGTCACTGTAAAGCTGACAACAACTAGCATGAGAACAGTGCATTTCCTGTGTCAGTAAGAATAAAGCAGGGATGGGACTGTAGGCATGGGTATATTTATCACGGGGCTCTTTTTCACTGACAAAATTTCAAAACTTCTCCATGACTTTTTCATGACCTAACGTGAATTTTCCATGACTTTATGAATTGATCAGACTTTTAGGGCTAAATATGAAATGTTAACCTTTTCCACTCACCTTATGGTTTGGTTTTATAGATTTTTAACATTCAAAATCCTGTCAGTGCATTTATTGTCTTTGTCTTTTATAAACAAAAGGTGCAGAAATTCAGAATTAATCATAATAGTCTAATGATAACTTAAGAAAAGGTTGTATTTGCGTGAAAGACATACTAAAATTCCATGACTTTTCCAGGATTTCCATGACCGTGGGAACCCTGTTATCAGGTGCAGTGGGAGTGCGTCGTACCAGTTTGTCTGCGATCTTGTCCATCATGTTGGAGTTGTAGAGTCTGCGTCTCTGGTCCTGCCACCAGCTCTTGATGTACACACAGGGCTTCTTCTCAAAGTACGGCAGGTGGAAGTAGTTTCTGCAAAAAAACAAACAAACAAGTGCATAGCTTTTTTATGGATGAGTATTTTCAGTCACTACTGTTTCACTGACTCCAATATCGAAAATTTTCTGATGTTGATATCAATATATTGAACACTAAAGCAAGACCCACTTTGATTAAGTTCACAAATATATTTTTCAAAAACAGTTCAATAATTCAAACATTCCTGCACTCATAAAAGATGAGTTTTGCCGTCTTATATCCTGTTCTATATGTTAATAGGATTAGGCAAATTAAGTGTTAAAACTTCAGCCTAAACCCCTTCGGTCTGTAGAATAACTTTAGTGCTACGCATAATTTCAGTGTTAAATCACTGTAATATGATAAATGATTATGTTAATTGACTGAAGAAAAAAAAACAAAAAAACAAGTCAGTGATTTTGTACCATACTCGGAAGCTCTGAGAGGCAAGAGGAAAAAAAAAAAAAGAGGGAAGTCATTTGGGCTCTATTTTCTAAATGTTTTTTTTTTTTTTTACCAACTTAAAAAAAAAAAATAAAAAATTACAGTACTGCAGATATCATGACTCTATGCAGTTTGTTTTCACCATTGCCAATAACTCTGGTTTGACATTTAAGATGTAGCTATTTTATATTTGTTATTTTTTTTATATCTCACGTCGGGAGAAGTGGGTGGACGGTACCGCGCCCACTACACCCCTGGTGCTGATGCTGGATGAAAGTATAAGCCACATGTTTGTCCCCAAATCCCCATGAGCTCCTCTTGCCAGGCATGTTTGCTTGGAGAGTACCCTACTCCCCGTGTTGGACAGGGGCAGTTTTAAGCACAGCTCCAAAAGTCACTTGTGAATGTTGTAATTAGGGGTGTCAAATTATCGCGTTAATTGCGATTAATTAATTACAGTCATATTTAGCGCGTTATGTTTTTTAATCGCGTTAATCTCATTTTTAATCTCTAACTTTACTGTTTCTGTATGCGAGTTGCTTTATTATAAAATCAGTTTTTATGTGTTGTTGGGACAACACACACACACACACACACAAAACACATTTATAAATTTTTTTTTTCGGTAATTCCACTCATTGCCGGAAACCCACACAAAACGCGCGCAGTAAGAGCGATGTAAAACGTCATGGTAACGTTGGCGGCGTCAGTCGCACAATGGACGAAGTCGAAGAGCCAGTAGAACAGAGGCAGCAGTGCACAGGTAAAAACACATTCGTGTCTTGGAAATTATTCTCCCGACGTAAAATATAAAAGAAAATAACAAATAAATATCGCCTAAACTTAAATGTCACTGGTGAAACAACCTGCATAGGCTCATGATGTCTGCACTACTGTCCTATAACACACACACACACAAACACACACACACACACACACAACACACAAACACACACACACACACACACACACACACACACACTTCACATCATCGTCATTAACCTGAGAACGCGCGGACCACGTTTCCTTCCGTAGTTACTGCGCGGACACCGACGTGCTCCCGTGAGCCGCGTGTGGATCGTGTTTTTCTCGCGTACGCGGCGTAAACCACTTCCCTCCTGTGAACCTCTAAACCAGAACTAACACCAAGACTAAAACCAGGACTAATCCAGTCCAGGACTAAACCAGGACTAAACCAGTCCAGGACTAAACTAAACTAAACTAGGACTAAAGTAGGTCTAAACCAGGACTAAAACCAGTGATCTCATATGAAAAAACATTTCTCTATCAATAATATTTTTTAGGAAAGACTGGACTTTTTATTGTCTTTAAGTAGACAAAAGTTATTATGTTCAGATTTCCTCGTCTTTGCTACTTTACAGCAAAACAGTTTCTTATTCATGGAGACTTGGGCTCAACAGCCAATTTGGAGAGATTTGTTAAACAATAAATGACTTTATAAAGTCACTTTTTAAAATCTATGAGTCTTTTGATCTGCCACAATAATGTAATAATGAATTTAAATGAAAATACCTCAAATTGAAGCTTTTCTCAGCAATTTTTAGATGAGATTAAAATTAGATTAATTAGATTTATTAATTACAGATCATAATTAATTAATCTCTCAATTTTTTTAATCACATGACAGCACTAGTTGTAATAACACAAATATGTCTTCCAGCCTGGAGCAGTGATCCCCACTCTCGTTCTCACAGAAAGACAGAGGATCAGTGATGCATCGATCTTACTTCTCATATTACTCATAAAAGTGAACTCAAAAGTAAAACTCATAAAAACACAGTATTCAGCTAGAATGAAAACACACATAACCAGAAACAGGTGAGTTTCAAACCCCGGCCTCACACGCCCTAACCTGCCGCCTAACGCCATGAGTTCATCTTCCATTGGTTACCCAGTGCTGAAGTTTGGTATTTACAGGAATATACTGGGGAAACACTTAGGCTCTGAGCAGTGTTTTTTTTTTTTTTTCAGCCACATCAACAGTTTAAAAAAAAAAAAAAAAATAAGATACATTTTTTGTCTTTTTTTTTTTTTTTTTTCAAAAAAGTGCAGAAAAAAAAAGTGATTTTTTTTTTTTTTTCAATTGGTGAAAAAAATAAAAAAAACACTTAGAAAATAGAGCCCAAATGACCTGCCTCTTTTTTTTTCTCTCAGGGCTTCCGTACATTACAGCTCTAGTTTTTTATTCAAATAATCGGCTGATGGTGTCAACCTAAATTTGTATTAGTTGACTAATCGATTTATTTAGAATCTATATCGGACCACAGTAGAAAGGAGCTCAAAACGCTCTGTTCCACCTTGTGATGTCATGAAGCGGTAGTTTTCAAGTTAACAGCTACATTTTACTTTATGTTCACTTTGTTGTTCACTAGAGATGGGCTGAAATTATCACATGATTCTACTGAAGGTGTATGGAGTTTAAAAACACAGTGGAGCACTTCCTGTATGACCATATGACATCACAAAGTGGAACTGAGTGTAGAGAAGAAAATATGCAGGGTTTGTGCGTTAATATCACACAGTAAAATGGCAAAACAAAGAAATAACATCTCCATGAAGAGCCAGCAAGTGGCAGACCCCCAGTAAAAAAGTCACACAGTGCGTCTTAAAATGGCTGAATCTGACTTTATATTGCGTATCGTGTTTCTGACCTGTCCGTTATGACCGGTCTCATGGACGGAGTGGTGGACACTGAGGTCAGGTCCCTCTCCTCCTCGCCCTCTTCCTCGCTGGAGTTCTGGATCAGCTCGTTCTCCTCCTCCTCGCTCTCTCCGTCCTTTTTCTTCTTCTTGGACGACGGGCGAGTGCTGACGCCGTCTATCTGGTTTCCATAGTTACCTGGAGCGCATAAAGACAGTGCAGAGACGTTTTCAAGGTCCCGGCAGCTCACGGTGCCGCATATTAACACATGTACAAAGATGTTGACATGAACCTTTTTCTGAAGAGCTTTAGAATGATCTTGAGCTGAATCAGAACAAGTATAAGAGCACATTGACGAGTACACGCCCATGGAGCATTACGGAACCTACTGACGGGTTACACAGATCTAAAACCACATGGGAATATAAAAGAAAGTACTACTATTTTATGTTTGCGTTCAAAGTTTTTCTTTACTCTGTTACAATTCGTGTATTATTCGTTCATTCGTTTTTCAATATAAAACCAAAAATAAGAAAACAAAAAAACAACTAATTTTCTTCATTATTTGTCTCTAAAACCAAAATCAAAAAACAGATAATGATTAGTTTTTTCAGTTTTTGATTTTGTGTTTAAATGAAGGATGGAAAAAACAGATAACGGCCGTTTCCCGTTTCCGTGACGTAAACTGTGATGTCGGACTTTTGCGCTGCATACGGACTGAACCAGGACTGATCCAGGTCCGGGACCAGACCGGGACCAGAGCAGGACCAGAGCGGTGCTTGTTAGAAAATAAATCATTTCAACCAGGAATTTTATTATGTTTTAATCTAGACCAGGGGTGTCAAACATAGGGCCCGGAGGCTGGATCCGGCCCTCTAAGTCCTTTAATCTGGCCCTCGGCTGATTTTCTACTAAAATATTTTACTTACATTTTCTACAAAAATATCGGTAATTTTCTGCGGTGCTGAGCAAATCAGCGTCTCCAGTGTCTCTGTACGTGGCCCCTCCCACCAGAGCAGCACAAATGAAGACTTGTCTCTTTCCAAACGCTCTTAAAGGACGATCGTTTTGACTGTTGACCGTGACACCCTCATCAGAAAAATGTCAAAAATGAGAAAAGTGGAGCATTTTCCAAGAAAAATTGACTTAATCCTATTTGCAAGTTAATGTTAAAACATTGTGTTTCAGGTTGTTCATAATATTATAATATTTTGTAAAAGAAAGAGTTCATCAATTAAAAAAGATTTCTGTAATAGATTTGTGTTTCTCTCCACAAATATTTGAAATTATTGTTATTTTTGGGGTTTATATGCCATGAGTTTTCTGATCCGGCCCCTTTGGGATCAAAGTAGGTTGGATACGGCCCTGGACCAAAATGAGTTTGACACTCCTGATCTAGACTATCACTCTCTGAACTAAAGGCAATTAAACTACGATCTGCAAATGGCAATGCACCTTACAATCCAGTGTTCCTTATGTATGAAAATAGAGAGAATTCAATATTATTGATATTACGTCTTATAATCCGGTGCACCTTATAGTCTGAAAAATACAGGCACTTTTACTATCTGTAAGTAACAGCACTGAGCACTTCTTCCACCGCTGAGTGTATCTGAGCTTCTCCCATCTCTTTTCTCGCAGAACACAAAAGACCATCTTGTGCAGTGGTTTAGTGAATCTATTCAACATACTATTGATTATTCACGGCTAAACGCTCTTCTCACTTACCTATTGTGATTTCGAAGCTTATCGGTTTGTCTCCAATTTTGCGGTCGATCATTGTGGCCTCGAGGAACGAACCGAAGAGGAAAAACTCCTCCACTTTTCCTGTGGCGCTCTGTGGGAAAAACACAAATCCACAATAACTGTACAGTACATTCAAACCTCATTCACCTCATTATTTTGTATTTTAAAGAGCAAATGATGACTTTTCGTGTTGTTTAATTGGCTCTGTACGCAGCAGAACTCGAGATATCTCAGTGTGTCTCCAAGCTCACAGTCACTCGTAAAACATGGAATAAACAACTTATTAAAATTCCAGTTAATTAAAATCAAGACTACATGGTTATTTTTATATGTAGGACACTTGAGTTTGTGGCTTTTTTGCAATATTTACTGTATTATGCCTCAAAATTAGCATTAGTTAGAGTTGGGACACAAACATCTCTTTGTAAATACAGAAGTGTTCTTCGCTGACATATTCATTTTATTTATGGACTTTTAAACCGCAGCTCTCTGTTGACTGCCTTATCTTATTAAATCCGTATTTATTTTAGCACAAGTCAGCAAAAAACACATAGATATACAATTTATCACAGTTTTACGTCAGTTAAGTGACAGTTTGTGGGGGAAAAAAAGAAAATACTTGCAAGGAAAAGTACAGAGAGCTGCTCTCTCACAGTAAGAAGAACAGAATAATACCTGTGCCCGTCCCGACCCAGACCCACACTCACAGAGGTCAGACCCAGACCCACACTCACAGAGGTCAGACCCAGACCCACACTCACAGAGGTCAGACCCAGACCCACACTCACAGAGGTCAGACCCAGACCCACACTCACAGGTGAGCAGTTTGGATGTTTCGTGTGGACTTTAATTGGCAGAATAACATCTGTATCCGATGTGTTTCATGCTAAATCTGTGTCCATGTATCCTCGTATCCCTCCCTCGCTCCTTTCGCTCTCCAGGGGAGGGCATCTGAATCTCTCTCACACGCTCATAATTTGACCATTCAGATCAGCGCGTGCACGTATCTATCTATCTATCTATCTATCTATATATATATATATATATACAAGGCCAGTCCACACACACTTCATAGACAGACTTAAAAATATAGAGATAAAACTCTTGAAACCGCGAGAAAACACATTGGCTTTACTGCAAAGATGTGCTGCCTAAATATGATGAACAGATGAGTCGTTGCTGTCACTTTAGTTTTGTATTTATTTGTAAAACCTTGTTTAAGTCTTTGACGTGATCACGTGGTGCTGCGTGGAGCGTCTCGGTCAAACCCACTGATTATCTGCTCATGTTTGGGGAAATCTCATTCACGAGTCACTTTACCTGCTCCTTTTATGGTGAGGTGGAGGTGTGGAGAGGGCGTGACGTGATGTGGGTTTACGTGCGCAAATTCTCGTTACAGGTGGATTTATAAAGCAAAGATTGTGTGGTTTGGTGCGTGCGGTGGGTTTTGTAAATATGGAGTTTGCGTGGTGCATGCCTCTCATGGCTACTAGGCGTACGCACTAACTTACGACAACTCCTGCGCAGTTTTTTATAAATGAGGCCCCTGGTCTTGTCATGTCACGTGCTGTGGAACATTCCAGACAACATCTCCATGGACAAAAGCAAGTGATGGACCTTCCAGCAGAAAAGTTCTCCTATTAAATACGTATTATAGCCTGTCATATGCACTTGAGAGATTATGTTTATTATAAAATATTTCCCAAGAAGTGTCCCTCATTAAGACTTTAAAACACTCTGACAAATAGCCTTCTAAATGGGGGACATGTGGGTATTGTGTTGGACGGGGCTTGGAGCAGATCCTGACGGTTGGCATTGATCCCTGGCTCAGATTACAGAAGATCAGTCCATTTCTTCACAATAAAGAGTCATTTGGCAGCAGCAGCCTTGGCAGAGACGCACAAGACGGAGAAGGACTGGGGCTGTGAGATCAGTACATCAATTAGAACATGAGGATAATATCTCACAAACGCTGGGTATCAGTCAATATTATCAAGGTAATATGTAGTTCTTTCCATCAAAACAAGACGAATATGGAAGCAAATGTTGGGTAAAATTGTAAGAAACTCTACAATGTTGATGGGGTAACCTGTTTTTGGCTCTTGTACATGACACATTCTACACATTATTTGTATTTGTAGTAGACTTTTAACCATAGACTGTGTACACTACCGGTCAAAAGTTTTAGAACATCACACTTTTTCCAATTTTTTACTGTTTACTGTTGACCAAAACATATTCTAAACTTTTGATTGATGAAAGTGTCCGCTTTTGGCAGATATAACAGCTGAACACACTCGTGGCTCGTTCTTTTTACAACAGAAATCAAATATTCTTCGGAAAGTTCTTCCCAAGTCTGTCGCAGAAGTTTCCATAAATGCGTGGCACTTGTAGGTTTCTTGGCTTTTACTCTTCTGTCCAGTTCATCCCAAACCAGCTCGATGGGGTTTAAGTCTGGACACTGTGCTGCTGGACACTCCATGTTTTCAGGTTTTATCATCTTGTTCTTTTTTCCTGAGGTAGTTTTGGCAGAGCTTGGACTTGTGTTTTGTACTTTTATCTTTTTTTTTAACCTCTGTCTGTTCAGTTCTTACCTTTGTACCATTTCAAGCTCTTCGTTGGACTTGCACGACTTGATAATTGAAAAAATGTGGATTTTCTAAAACTTTTCACCGGTAGTGTATAGTCGTGTTCCAATTAGGAAGAGTTCATGGGCGAGCGTCGGGTCTGTCAACCGTTTCCAATTGATTTTCTGACAATTGGCAATTTTGTCGCCCCAGTGAGCCTCACCATTTTGGTCTTAAAATGTTCGTAAATGTTTTCAGTTACATGGGGTTTTATATCTCAGGGTCGCAGCTCCACAGATCTGACCTGTAACTGACCTCAACCGGTTTAGTCTCCAAGAAGATAGAAAGGTTTAATACCATACTGTGAAAAATTCCAGACAAAGCAACAACATCTCCATGAAGGAACGCGTTTGACAATGCTCTTTCAAAACTGGTGGTTATTCTTGGGCAAACCTGGCATGGATACAGACCCACGTGTATTTGTGCTTGGAACAAAACTGAAAATGGTCCATGAAGCGAAGTATCTGGGAGTCGCCCTGGACCCACAACTATCGTCCAAACAACACGTCAAAAGAACAGTGAATAAAATCAAACATCATTTATCAAATTTTCGCCATATAAGAAATAATCTAACGACCAACTCAGCATTTATGTATTTAAATTCAATGATTTTACCACACCTAAATTATTGCATTACTACTTGGACTCTGACAAACAAAACGACTCTTAAATTAGCTGAAACAATATATAAAAAATCACTTAAAGTATTAGACAAAAAGCCCACAAATTATCACTGTTGCAGAAAACTTGACAAATACAAATTCCTAAATTGGGACAACACAATCAAATAGGCAGATTTAATTCTGGTTTACAAAGTTTTTAATCATCTTGCTCCACCTCCTCTAAAGGAGTTTGTGAAAAGAAATTCAAATCGCACAACAAGAGCAGCTCTAGAGGCGACTGCTCTGTGCCGTTTAGGAAAAGTACCATTGGACAACTCTCTTTTGCTTATCGAGCTGCTCAAACATGGAACACAGAGCTGCTCATGTACGAGAACTTTCAACACTGGCAGCATTTTCTAAAGCTTTAAAACAGTGGTTATTCAATGGTCAAGTATGTCACCATGTTTTTGACCAGTTTATATTTTCTTTTATTTTGAGAGGTTTGTTGGTTTAACTCTTGTGGGCTTCTACCCTGTGTTTTTAAAGTTTCATTCATATGTTAATACGCCCTGTAATTAATCTCTGTGTTCCTTGACATGTTGTGTATGTTTTTGGACTTTGGAGTGTCAATGGTGAATGTATATGGGACAGATATGGGGTGTGTCTCCAACCTTTAGCATCTGCCAATCTGTTATGGGACACGTGTTGGGACAAAGTGCTGTGTATTTTTTTCCATGAAGATGTTAACTCAACAGTTATGCTGGTATAAAAGGCACCAGTTTTTCTGTGCATCAGTGGGGGAACCGACCGCGTTGTCGAGGGACGACCGACGCACTGAGAGACGCCGCGTAGGCAAAATCATGCTGAATCAACTTGAATCTTGAGACCTGAATCTGCCTGACTCAAATAAAGAGACATGTGAGACCTGTTCTAACTCTCCAAGTCTCTTTCTTAACATCCTCTGTTCAGGCTGCCTCCATTAGAAGCTGACACTCTTGACTTAATTCTTAAACTTCTGACTTTGAACTTCAAATGAACTGTTTGAAACTAATTGTGTATAGTGAGTGTGCTGGTGTTGTGTACTTTTGTGTGATTGTTGCTGTACTTTTCCTCGTCCTATAGATGATTTTACATCAACCTGCCGAGGGACTGAAGATGGAAATTAGCCACGTTGGCTATAATCTTTGCATATTTACATTTTTAATGTTCATTAATATGTACTGTCCCTTTACAAATAAATAAAATAAGAAAATAAGAAATAAGGGCAGTTTGATAAATTTGATGGTAAAAGTCAGTGTTGGGTGACGTTAGTGGACTTGACCTCGTGTAAAACCAGTCAGAGCTCCTCACAGAAGAACGGATCGGCGTCCTCAGCTCTAACAGAGGTTATTTCTCACTCTATTGACCACAGGTGGGGCAATTGTCCGAGCCAAAATGAACCCCAAACGGAGAGCGGGAGGTGATTTCCCCACAGGGCTGTCCAGGCACGGTTTGGTCTAAGGGTCAGAGGTCACCGCCCTTAATCGTCCGGTTATCAATTATCAACAGAGACATGGAACGAGACATCAGGAGCGCCTTCTCTTTTCCTTTAGGGTCCTGTCAGGAGTCGTCAAGGTGAGTTATACGCTTCTCTAATTGTCTGTCTGTCTGATCATCTGCTCACTTGCCAATTTTTATCTTTGGTCTTCGTCTAGGTCCTGTTTTTTAGAAGCTTTAACCATCAACCATCTCAATCTGGAAAAACTTCATATCCAAAATATCTGACATGAGCTGTTCCCCAATGTTCATATGATTTTGATCCATCCTGAACTTATTAATTCCCTGAAATATTAACTTACGAGGGATGGGCAATGGACTACTTTTAAAACTGAAGAGAGCAAAGTACATAGCGTATTTTTCGGACTATAAGGTGCACCGGATTATAAAGCGCAATGTCAATAATGCTGAACTCTCTCGTCTATTTTCATACATAAAACGCACCGGATTATAAGGCGCATTAAGCGAAACAAACGGAGACTGATACCACATTTGTTTATGTTTTACAGGAATGAAATTTAAAACCACATGGTTAATTTGCGCTGACGCAGTTCAGGTTATGTCTGACTTATGCTCTGTGAGGCTCCTGACTACAGCAGCTGTATAATTCATTAAGCGGTGCGGCTTCGTAGATTATCAAAGTTGTACTAAAACATTTGGACAGATTTTTGAACACCGTGTACCACATAAAATCGGTTTGAGGTCATTAAGCACAACCAGAATTAAAACATAAAGCGCACTGTTGATTTTTGAGAAAATTAAAGGATTTGAAGTGCACCATATAGTCTGAAAAATTATACAGTAATCAGTGTTGGGAAGGTGACTTTTAAAATGTATTTCCCTACAGATTACAGATTACATACCCCAAAATGTAGTTTGTAACGTAATCCATTAAATTACTTAAAGTGAGTAATGTAATCTGAATACTTTGGATTACTTGGTTTGCTGTAGAGAAGCAAGGACTAAGATATCGCAACATAAGATGGTTTGTCTGCTAAGAAAAAATAAAAAGCCCAGACTTTACTTAACTGTATTAAAAATATTATTGATAGAAGAAGAGGAGACACAGTCCGCGTGGCACGGTTTAGTCCTGTTAATTCCTGTTTTAGTCCTGGTTTAGTCCTGATTTATTCCTGGTTTAGATCTAGTTTAGACCTGGTTTTAGTCCTGGTTTTAGACTTGGTTTTAGTCCTGGTTTAGTCCTGATTTATTCCTGGTTTAGTCCTGGTTTTAGTCCTGGTTTTAGACTTGGTTTTAGTCCTGGTTTAGACCTGGTTTAGTCCTGGTTTAGACCTGGTTTAGTCCTAGTTTAGACCTGGTTTAGTCCTAGTTTAGACCTGGTTTAGATCTAGTTTAGACCTGGTTTTAGTCCTGGTTTTAGACTTGGTTTTAGTCCTGGTTTAGACCTGGTTTAGTCCTGGTTTAGACCTGGTTTAGTCCTGGTTTAGACCTGGTTTAGTCCTAGTTTAGACCTGGTTTAGTCCTAGTCCTGGTTTAGTTAGTTTAGACCTGGTTTTAGTCCTGGTTTTAGACTTGGTTTTAGTCCTGGTTTAGACCTAGTTTTAGTCCTGGTTTAGACCTGGTTTAGTCCTGGTTTAGACCTGGTTTAGTCCTGGTTTAGACCTGGTTTAGTCCTGGTTTAGACCTGGTTTATTCCTAGTTTAGACCTGGTTTAGATCTAGTTTAGACCTAGTTAAGTTTCCAGCAATGAGTGGAATTACCGGGTGGGGGTTTAGCCCAAAATGTGAAAACAGGAAAATACCTCCATGTAATCCATTTATTTCAACAAAGTAACTGTAATCCAATTACCACTCACTGAAACAGTAACTGTAACTGAATACAGTTACTCATAATTTGTACTCTGATTACATAACTCCAGTACATGTAATCTGTTACTCCCCAACACTGACAGTAATAATATATCTATAAATTAACTATTTTTTGAATAGTTAAGTACCTGAGCTCAGATGGTAGAGACTCTGCAGCAGTTCAAATATTTGCTGAATTTAGAGCCAAAGTATTAATACTCTATTAATCTAAATCTTTTGTAGTCCTTGTTTAAAACTAGTACAGCAGAGAGTGTAGTCCTATTTTAGACCTGGTTCACCGCTAGTTCAAGCCTGAAATAGTCCTGGTTTGAAACTGTTGGTACTCAGAATACCAAATGTTTGTAAAGTGGTACTTACTGTGAACCAACAAGGATTTAAAGGTGCATTTTGTAACTTTTCTGCTCCATCAAATGTTTTTTTCTTCATGGAGACATATTTGTTTTGTCTGGAATGTTCCACAGTGTGGTATTAAACCTTTCTTCACAGTCAGAATGTGGTTTTCTCTAGGTATTTTTGAGCTACAAAACCAACTGATAATGAATAAATATAAGGCAGAGCTGTTTAATGTCACACTGTGGAACAGACGTGGGACCAAGTCGTTGTTTTGCAAGTCTCAAATCTTTGACCTCAAGTCTGAGTCAAGTCCCAATTCAAATACAGGCAAGTCCAAGTCAAGTCCAAGTCGTCTGCTTTGAGCTTCAAGTCATTTCAAGTCTTTAAACCAAAAAAGTCCCAAATATAGCTTAGATTTTTGCTGTTTGTATGAATTTTAAACTAAACTGTACTTATAAAATCATAGTATATTTATATATGTGTATTTATATGAGGGTTTTAGAAATGCAAATTTTTCCTTTTTAAATGTTTTGACAAGAATTTAGTGCAAATGATTACAGTCAAAACAGAAAGAATTAAGATGTAAGAGTGCTAAATAACTGTTATTTTGTCTGTAGTTCCCTCTGTTTTACTGTATTGTTCTGTATATAACTGTAGTACACTTGAGGATACCACATCACAGTACTTCAGTTACTGTTGCCATAGTAACAGAGAAGTGGGAGAGACATGTTCCAGTGTGTTCCTTTAAAATTCAGCACCGCATGTATCAAACTGTAAAGAGAAAAGTCCTCAAGTCCCGAGTCATTGAGCTTCAATCCAAGTCGAGTCCCAAGTCTTAGTCCATTTTATCCAGTCTCAAGTCCTAAAAATAGTGACTCAAGTCTGACTCGAGTCCAAGTCACGAGTCGCAAGTCCCCAACTGTGCTGTGGAACATTCTAGACAGAACAATGACATATCCACAGAAATAAGCAGGTAATAGATCCTCAACCAAGTTAAACGATGCACCTTTAACTATGAGAAAATAATAAAACAAAAAATGATGTAAAATGTACAGTGTGTGTGTCTGACCTCGGATATGTTGGAGATGGGCTCGCTCTGGACCTCGGTGGAGCAGGTGAGCTCTGGGGAGGTGGTGTCCAGGATCTCCACGGCCACAGACAGCAGCAGGCGCGCTCTGAAGGACACGCCCTCCCCCAGACCCTCGTTCAGGTCCTGGTGCTCGTCTATCAGGCTGTACTGACGCGTGGAGCCGTACATGTTCACCCAGGCCGGGCCCAGCGTGGGGAGGAAACCTGCGCACACACGAAGGGGTCACTCTGGGATGGAACTTTGATTTTTTTTCCTCATATGATCGGATAATTCTGTAGGGACGCGTGACAGCTCTACGGCACATTGCAACTCTTGAGTCATGGGTCGTAACTGGACGTCACGATAGGGTGATTTCACAAAGCTGGTCACGTACTAGAGGAATGGGGCTCATATTATGAAATACAGCCACAGTATATCACGTTTTAGCCAAAGAATAGGATAAGATAAAAGCTTTTTTTTTCTTTCTTTTGGTTTATAGCAGGTTTGCATCTCCACAAACCTGACTTATATTTGGCTGCTTGTGTCCATGGAAATGTTGTTCCTTTGGCTATAATCTTCTAGTCTGATTCATCAGCCGGCTTCACTTTGTGGAAACCGTCTGACCTCGCAGCATTAGGATTCGTTTGTTTGACGGTAGGCGGGTACTTTTTAAATTTAACCAATCGCCGCTATTTGGCCGTGACGCAGAACGCTCAGTGGTGTCCGAGTAATTGCCGTAACTAACAGCAAAAAAAGCAGGGAGTGAACGTGTCTGTCAGAGATCACTGTCATTTCTGCGAGGTGAACGTGCAAATTAAAGGTGCAATAAAAAATGTGAAGTTTGTATTTGACAAAGGAAGTCCAAAGGAGGATAGTGTATGAAGTCTGCAATCGCAACCGGGGTTGGTTCAGCTCTTTGCTGATTGGCCGGTGTGTGGTCTACAACTTCAGGGGTTCCTGCAAACTCTCTGGTGTCACTAGTGCCTCCGTTCAATTTCATTTCTCTCCAGCGACTAGGTCAGGAATCAGAATACACTAGACGGTTTGCAAGAAACCCGGAAGTGCGAGTCCAGGTAACGAAGGGCCAGACATTCTGTGTTGGCAACGATTCCTTAGATCGAGGATTTAAAGCCGGAACAAAGAGAATGTTTGGTGAATTTTACCAAGGGGAATGATGTTATTGCCCTTCTTCCTACAGGATTTGGCGCATTACATACGTCACGACCAAACAGCAGCGATTGGTTAAATAAAATAAATATCCTCCTACTATTGAGCGAACGAATCCTAATGCTGCGAGGTCAGACGGTTTCCACGAAGTGAAACCGGCTGATGAATCAAGCTAAGGTGGTGCCAGCCTGATTAATAATCTTCCACTGTATGGCAAGAAAATGTTTTGAAGCAGGAGACATGCTATCCCAGAAAGTTACATACTGTACCTTTAAGTAAATATTTTTAAACATTCACAATTTTTGGTCATGGTGTCAGTAAGTTGGAAATGAAATTGTAAGTTTGTTTTTTTTGCTTGTTATATTGACCCTGTTCGATGAGGTGGTCTCTTTTCCTTTTGAACAAAAACAATCACTCTAATAAACCCAGTGTATTTACAGAGTCTATAGTTGCTCGCGTGGGCTAAATGCTAAATAACAGTTAGATCCTCTGTGGAATGTATAGAGGGCACCAGGTTAATCCGAGCGTTTTCTCTGAATTTAAACACTTCTGTCAGGCAGTGGGAATGTCTTCTATATAGTGCCCTGGGTTACGGCCCTGGGGCACCATCCTATTTTATTCAGTAGAAGTACAAAGCTTTCTAGTTGATGGAAGTCACACTTACAGTATGTGTTAGAATACACAATTCTTAAGCGTATTTATATTTTCTGTGCCTATTTCCTCTCCTCACATACTTGAACTTAAGTTTGTTGTCTCGTCCCTCACACTAAATGATCATCTGTGTGCGTATAAGTCATTATAAGAGCCGCTCTAATAATAATATGGAGACAAATGACCAAATCTCCAATTTTAATTTGCAGGAAGCTTCGGAGGCGTGGCACTTTGAGAGAAACAGCCTGAAAAATGCTCCTGGTTTGTACTTGTTTACCACCTCATCCTCATGCTGCGACATTTTTCTTTTTTTTTTTTTTTCTGAATCATAGACAGTGTAAAGAACTGGACTAAGTGAGTGTGACGTCAAATGAAGCTCAGAGTTTCTTATTACTAATACGAATTGATTCATGGACAAAATGAGTGAAATAAAAACAACAGGATCGTGTAGAGCAGGTTAATACGAACATTTTAAGACCAAAATGAAGAGCCTGACAGCAGCAGTTACAAAGAGAGAGGGAACGTTTTTTTCAATAGAAAGTGAAGTGACACCAGAGAGGATAGAGCCAAAAGCGTGTCCATGTTCACTTCAAAAGCGGTCTCTTTGCATTTTGCCTGTTTAGTTGCGTCACAGATTAAACTCTGGACTGCAGTTTTTAAGCTCAAACACCAAACTCATTCTTTACTTGTTAATTTTCAGCGGAGGGAATGGATTTTAAGTTAGAAAATGTGAAAATCTTTCCCAGGGTGACCAAAAGCAAATTAAATCACAAGAATGTAGAAAATGTGTTCTTCAAAGAGTTCAAATACAGTTCAGTATATTAATTAAAGTAAATTAATTCCTATTCCTAATATGGAACTCAGATCCAAAATCGCTCCTGTAACTTCCAGCCTTAGTGAGCTTCATTTGACTGGAGCTGAAGGCTATGGGTGACGTCACACTCACTTTTTTAATCCACTTTTTTATACAGTCTATGACATTGTTTCCCCTGGAGTGAACCCTCAGGTAGGACTGTCGCAATAACCGCAAAAATGAATCACCGCGGAACTAAGAGGTCCACTGCGCGTCATGTTGGGCCATCACCACCACCGTATGTGACCAACGTGACCCGACCTGCCACAGTGAGAGCTGGAGAGACGGCAGCGGTACTTTTTCCAAAGGTAGATTTCCTCTCCTCTCCAAAGTCACATGCAAATACATGTGCATCTGTACAACATGCGCACTATCAGAGAGAGTTTCAGTGCCGCTGGAAATATTGTAACTCCACGGTCATCTCTCAAACCTCAAAAAATTAATATGCTGTTTTTTCTTGCATGCAACAAGGACATTGCCCAGGTATAAGTTTATAAGCTCAAGGAGATTTGGGGAGGGGGATACCTCTTCTTCTGCATCCCAGACTGGAAAGTGCTACAAAAACGCAGCACGTGTCCAACCTATCTTATTAGAAATGTTGAAATGTTAAAACATGTTTTGTATAATTTCTGATCTTTTTGTAATTATTTTATTGAGTGTTTTGTTCCAATATTGTTGGTTCAATTGAATGTTGAAAAGAAAAAGAAATGGGCTACTTTTAATGTCCAAATAGGCGACTTATTGATCCTTTTATTGCTGCTTCAGCGACTGTTTTTCATTGTTTAAAACTTGAGTAATATTAATTGTTCAGAGACACGATCACTCAGTCAACAATAAAAAATATCCTCATTAATGTTCATAATTTATGAATAATGTCTATTGACTTGGATCACGAAGGTTTGTGACTTTTAAATTATGGGTCCCCAGAAAAAAAGTTTGAGAAACATTGATCTATGGTCTGTCATACTAATAAATCTTTAAAACTGTACAGTAATTTAATAGATTCATCGTCACTGTCCCTTCATACCTTCCTTTTTCGGTGTTGTTATTTCCTTGTCAAACACAGGAAATATTTGAATTGAACATGAATATTAATGATTATTATAAGTAATTGGATTTATTTCCAATCACATGTTTATAGAACGTGATAATATATGCAGGTCCGGCTCTTTTTCCCTGTTGTCCAATCACTGCGCTCTGTCTAATATGTTAACTATTGACCAGCTCTTGATTAAAATGTCACATATAATAAATTTATAAGGGTTATAACCGGAGAGGTCAGGGAGGTCGCCGGGTTCGATCTGGAAAAGGACAGGCCTAATTACTGCGTTCACGCGAGTAACTACTGGCCTCCGCTTGCTAATTAACGCCACAATAGAAAATCGATGGAAGCGAGATAAACTGCTAACGCGCTCCCGGAGGCGTTTCCCGGTCGCACCTTTGTCGCCGTCGTTGGAGATCTTGCGCAGGTCGATGAAGTGCGTTCCTATGGCGACGTTGTTGACCTTGTCCGAGTCGCGGATCTGGACCTTGATGCGTTTGCAGAGAGGAGGGAACAGCTCCGTGAACACCACCTGCTCGTTCCAGATGGGCTCGTAGCTGCTCTTCTGCACTGAGGTTTTCCCCTGGAACACAGGAAATAGTGTTTATAATTAAGGACTGATTTCTCACATCAGAGTTTATATTTGCATGTCATTTAAATCATCGTAAATCGTGTAAATGAGCATGGCCACTGTAATATACATATTGTGGGACTATAGGGCTTGGCCAAATAGAAAATCTCTCTTTTTTTTTTTTTGTAAACACTGGACAATTACAATTTTAATTAATCTGAATCAAAGTCAGAGATGTTTGTGGTAGTCTTTCAAATGGGGGAAGATCTTTACATTTTCATTTGTATCATAGGCTGTTATTTAAAACATTGTAAACTGCCTTCAGTCACATTCAGTAACTCTGTTTTATGAGCTTTAATGTCTCTGCACATTATCCCTTCAAGTAAAGACTAAACTAAAACATTTGTACAGACAGCTAATTGTAACTGCACAAGAACCCTGAACATCTAGACCAGGGGTGTCAAACTCATTTTGGTCCGAGGGCCGTATCCAACCTACTTTGATCCCAAAGGGGTCAGAAAACTCATGGCATATAAACCCAAAAATAGCAATAAGTTCAAATATTTGTGCAGAGAAACACAAATCTATTACAGAAATCTTTTTTAATTGATGAACTCTTTCTTTTACAAAATATTATAATATTATGAACAACTTGAAACTTAAAAAAAATGTAATTTCAACACAATGTTTTAACAATAACTTGTTTGCAAATAGGAATAAGTCAATTTTTCTTGGAAAATCCTGCACTCGACTCCACTTTTCTTTTTTTTGTTGATGAGGGTGTCACGGTCAACAGTCAAAACGATCGTCCTTTAAGAGCGTTTGGAAAGAGACAAGTCTTCATTTGTGCTGCTCTGGTGGGAGGGGCCACGTACAGAGACGCTGGAGATATGCTGTGATAAACACCACAGAAAATTAACAATATTTTAATAGGAAATATAATTTAAATATTTTAGTAGAAAATCAGCCGAGGGCCAGATTAAAGGTCTTGGAGGGCTGGATCCGGCTCCCGGGCCGTATGTTTGACACCTGTGATCTAGACTGTCCCACAACCTGGACCCTGAGGCGGTGAAGCTCCTGAACACTGCCCCGCCCCCTTTCTCTCCTCTTACGGTCTGTAAATCATATCCACCCATTACAATAACTGTGAACTGGACTTTGTATTGCTGCAACAGGACATTTAAATACATTTAAATACATTTAAATACATTTAAATACATTTAAATACATTTAAATACACATCTGACTGGTCGCCCCATGGCCTGGATGTCCCAGTTCTTATGGTTGTTTTGTTGTGATTTGTTGATCTGCCCCTTTGCTGCTGCACTGATATTATTACTAGTATTATATTCATGTTTACATAGTGGGTGTAATGTTTACGTGGGTAATGTTTACGTGGTGTAATGTTACATAGTGGTGTAATGTTTACATAGTGGGTGTAATGTTTACGTGGTGGGTGTAATGTTTACGTGGTGGGTGTAATGTTTACATAGTGGGTGTAATGTTTACATAGTGGGTGTAATGTTTACGTGGTGGGTGTAATGTTTACGTGGTGGGTGTAATGTTACATAGTGGGTGTAATGTTTACATAGTGGGTGTAATGTTTACGTGGTGGGTGTAATGTTTACGTGGTGGGTGTAATGTTTACGTGGTGGGTGTAATGTTCACATAGTGGGTGTAATGTTTACATAGTGGGTGTAATGTTTACGTGGTGGGTGTAATGTTTACGTGGTGGGTGTGTAATGTTCACATAGTGGGTGTAATGTTTACATAGTGGGTGTAATGTTTACGTGGTGGGTGTAATGTTTACATGTGGGTGTAATGTTTTACATAGTGGGTGTAATGTTACGTGGTGGGTGTAATGTTTACGTGGTGGGTGTAATGTTTACATAGTGGGTGTAATGTTTACGTGGTGGGTGTAATGTTTACGTTAGGGGTGTAATGTAATGTTTACATAGTGGGTGTAATGTTTACGTGGTGGGTGTAATGTTTACGTTGGTGTAATGTTTACGTGGTGGGTGAATGTGGTGTAATGTTTACGTGGTGTAATGTTACGTGGTGAAGGTGTAATGTTTACATAGTGGGTGTAATGTTTACGTGGTGGGTGTAATGTTTACGTGGTGGGTGTAATGTTTACGTGGTGGGTGTAATGTTTACGTGGTGGGGTGTAATGTTTACAAGTGGTGTAATGTTTACGTGGTGGGTGTAATGTTCACATAGTGGGTGTAATGTTTACGTGGTGGGTGTAATGTTTACATAGTGGGTGTAATGTTTACGTGGTGGGTGTAATGTTTACGTGGTGGGTGTAATGTTTACGTGGTGGGTGTAATGTTTACGTGGTGGGTGTAATGTTTACGTGGTGGGTGTAATGTTTACATAGTGGGTGTAATGTTTACGTGGTGGGTGTAATGTTTACGTGGTGGGTGTAATGTTTACGTGGTGGGTGTAATGTTTACGTGGTGGGTGCTCTACACTGTTATGCATTTTTAAAACACTATGCAGTCTGTATGATGCTCTAACGTAATTTTGTTGTTATTTTATATGACAATGACAATAAAGGAACTGAACTGAATTGAAGAAAGTTGATTTCATGATTCTGCAATTTTTCAAAATCTCAATTATCAAAAACACGAATTAATCAGATTTAATCAAATTGCCCAACCCTATGTCGACAAGGGCTGGGTATCATTATGAAGCTGCCGATACGATACATATTTCGATACAAAGGTCACGATACGATACATATCTTGATACAGTGCTTTTTCGGCTCGATACGATATATTTCAAATCGATTCGATACATTCACAAAAAAATTATGGCTAAATCGTGGCTGTGATACTAAAAGTCTTTGTTAAACCACTTCTTGTGCAAAGTTCATATGAAACACAAACATTTTAATCATCAAAACAGTGAAAATGTCACATGTGTCGCATAAATTATTTTCCTCTGAACAAGCAACAAAACTGTAGCACTGTAACGAAATAATTTAGTAAAATATATCAAAAAATAAACTTGGCGATATATCGATACAGTATCAATATCAGGCACCGCTGTATCATTACATTAAACGATACGATATATGGATATTTTGATATTTTTGCACACCCCTGATGTGGACTAAGCTTAATCTTATATGTGCTGTGCCATAATGAATGAAATATGTTATTTCAGTTGTTGTTTTTCACAAGTAGCAATGCTAAGAAGAGTGGTCCAATGAGGTTCATTTTGTCCTCTGATAATTTATGTTCTTAGGTTCTTTTTTCAGACCAAGAGTTTGTTTTCATACTTGACGGTTTCGACTGGTCACTAGCGCCCTTCCTCAAAGCGATCACGTGACGTTACGGTGACGTGTCCGCTGATTTATACAGTAACCACATATTTTGAAATGAAAATGAAATGAAATCTAATTTGTGTTTACTAACATTTATTTACTTATCTATATTTTGACGTAGAGTAACTGCAGTTTCTTAGTTCTGTTCAGTCGTTTGCACACTAGACACCTCAAATTTGCAATGACTTGGTAGTACACAATCTCTAAAACGATCTAAAGCAGACAGCAATCCTCAGGTTCATCTTCTTTTACGGCTGTTTATACCATTTTAAATTGATCTTATCTGCTCCTCCTGGCCCCTCCACACAGATCCACATTCAGAGCCACATTCAGAGCCACATTCAGCGCAGTGTGACTGAACCTAAACCAGCCCACAGTGTGATTGGACCAGACTCTGCCAGTAGAGCGGAGCGTGTGGAGGAAATTACTTTTAGCCCGGCGAATTGCACTTGCACGTAGGGGTCCACCAGATCTCGGCTCTCCCCGCTGAGAGGCCTTCTTGACGTTGGCCATGATCTTGGTGTTCATCTTGGGCAGACCCTCGGCCCGATGGATCTTCACGTAGTACCGGGCCCACTGTCTCTCAGCTGGAAAACCCTCGGGGAGCAGCAGGTTCCTGGGGACAGACACAGGGGGAAAAACGGAGGCATAGAGTCATTGCATAAGTCTATATTCCATAATGTGCAATGGATTTCTAATGACTCGCTAGAAGAAAGCTATTAAAAAGCTATTTGGACTCCAGTCAATTTAAGCTGGGATAGAATACCAAATGAGATTCAGGGTGTTTTTGAATGGAAAAAGGAAAGCTGTAGATACGCATATACTATAGAACATATATGATACTTTGCAGCTGGTGACATCAAGATTCCCTGGGGGTGTGATAAACCTGATTCATAGCAGCAGTAGGATTCCTTTGCTCGACGGTAGGCAGGTACATTTTTCATTTAACCAATCGCTGCTGTTTGGTCGTGACGTTTGTAATGAGCCAAAACTCATAAGAAAAAGGGCAATAACATCTTTCCCCTTGATAAAATTCACCAAACATTCTCTTTGTTCAGGCTTTAAATCCTCGATCTCAGGAATCGTTGCCAACACAGAATGTCTGTCTTCTTCTACATCCATCTCGACCGCTTCCACAAACGGACCCAGACAGGCACTTGAGTTTGACGTCATGACTTCACAGCTCTTTGCTGATTGGCTGGTGCACGGTCTACAACTTCTGGGGTTCTTGCAAACCGTCTAGTGTATTCTGATTCCTGACCTAATCGCTGGAGAGAAATGAAATTGAGCGGAGGCTCTAGGTGGAAGACCAGTCACCTGCTTTTCTCCATGGAGATGTCATTGCTTTGCCTGGAATGTTTCACAGTAGGGATGGGCATGATTAATCGATTAATCGATAATTGATCATGAAGAATTTCATTGATTACATACATTTTAATCGACAAACCGAATGTAGGTTGATGTGCGTAGCGTGACCAAACAGGGGTCCGTACATGTGTCTCTCTGCACTCAGAAGGAGCGAGCAAACAGAAACAGTGGGTCAGTCTGCAGTGTACCGAAGCACAAATGTGTATTTAACAATGATTTGTACAAGAAATTCCACGCTTTCCGTTGCGTTCGGGACAAGTGTGAGTCCATGTGCACAGTGTATAAAGCAGCACATATGTTTCGGTGTCCAGTGGGAAAAAGTTTTGCCAGGTGAGAGTCGATCAATGTCGATGACGAGTCCCCACCTCCCTCCCCCCGTACGGTGTCCTGGTTTTGACAAACGCAAATCTGGTCACACTAACCTGTATTCACCTGAGTTGTGTCTTTTAATCCGACAGAAATTGACCGCAAGAGCTGTAGTTTTATCTTCGCTTAGTTTATGCAAATTAGCGATGCAGGTTTTAAGTTTTGTTTCTGTGAGAGTTTGAACAAAACTGAATTAAACACATTATAATGTCAAACGGGCTGATGTGGCTCTAGAGTCGTTACGGTTTATATGTCGTAAAGTTTAATTTATTTATGCAGATTAGTAGTGCAGATAGTAATAATAATGATGATCATTTTAATATAAAAACGTTAATGATTAATCGATAATCGATCGTTAATTCTCCCGACGATCGATTAAGAAAATTTCATCGAATGCCCATCCCTATTTCACAGAATGGTATTAAACCTTTCTATTTTCACAGTGACCAAACCAGACCAAGTTACAGTTCACGTTGCCATGTCTCAGTCAGGAACATGAAATCCAAGTGTTGACAAAACAAGTCGCTCAGTATGAAGGATTTATTCACTATGGAGCGTGCGTTAAGCAGGGTTATCTGGAGTGACTGCGCATGCACTAGTCCACTGGACGCTCGGGCCAAGACCGGACACAATCTCCATCCTCGATACAGGTGATGGAATGAAGGATCTGCTCACGCCGAAGAGTATGTATGAGTAAGTACGGGCATCTCGAGTGGGAAAAATTGTGTCACAGCACTGTGCCGGTGATGGCCTCTCATGCTCAGATAGGAACCAGATGCAGACATCGCTCGCTCCCCACAGATCCGGTACCGTTCGACTGTGCTGGGTGTTTTCTCTGCCTAGTGTGGACACCTGCTCTGGATCCCCGCTGCTTTCTTCTGCCCCGGGGCTTAGCCTGCAGCAAGTGCTCCGACGATGATGTGGAGCATTCTAGTTTTGGAGGGAAGTACTGTGCACCTGACTAGGTAACAGAAAAGTTTTCTATGTGTAGTGTTGGGGAGTATCAGATTACATGTACCGGAGTTACGTAATCAGAGTACAAATTATGAGTAACTGTATTCAGTTAAAGTTACTGTTTCAGTGAGTGGTAATTGGATTACAGTTACTTTGTTAATGTAACTGGATTACACAGAGGTATTTTCCTGTTTTCACATTTTGAGCTAAATCCCTTTTTCTTTTTTTTCTTTTTTTTTGGTAATTCCACTCATCACTGGACACTAAACCAGGACTAAACCAGGACTAAACCAGGTCTAAACCAGGTCTAAACCAGGACTAAACCAGGACTAAACCAGGACTAAACCAGGTCTAAACCAGGACTAAACCAGGTCTAAACCAGGACTAAACCAGGTCTAAACCAGGTCTAAACCAGGACTAAACCAGGTCTAAACCAGGACTAATCCAGGTCTAAACCAGGACTAAACCAGGACTAAACCAGGACTAAACCAGGACTAAACCAGGACTAAACTAAACCAGGTCTAAACCAGGTCTAAACCAGGTCTAAACCAGGACTAAACCAGGTCTAAACCAGGTCTAAACCAGGACTAAACCAGGACTAAACCAGGTCTAAACCAGGACTAAACCAGGTCTAAACCAGGTCTAAACCAGGACTAAACCAGGTCTAAACCAGGACTAAACCAGGTCTAAACCAGGACTAAACCAGGTCTAAACCAGGACTAAACCAGGACTAAACCAGGTCTAAACCAAACCAGGTCTAAACCAGGTAAACCAGGACTAAACCAGGTCTAAACCAGGAAACCAGTAAACCAGGACTAAACCAGGTCTAAACCAGGACTAAACCAGGTCTAAACCAGGATAAACCAGGTCTAAACCAGGACTAAACCAGGTCTAAACCAGGTCTAAACCAGGTCTAAACCAGGACTAAACCAGGACTAAACCAGAACTAAAACCAGAACTAAAACCAGGTCTAAACCAGGTCTAAACCAGGTCTAAACCAGGACTAAACCAGGACTAAACCAGACTAAAACCAGAACTAAAACCAGAACTAAACCAGGTCTAAACCAGATCTAAACCAGGACTAAACCAGGACTAAACCAGAAACCAGGTCTAAACCAGGACTAAACCAGGACTAAACCAGGACTAAACCAGGACTAAACCAGGTCTAAACCAGGACTAAACCAGATCTAAACCAGGACTAAACCAGGACTAAACCAGGTCTAAACCAGGTCTAAACCAGGACTAAACCAGGTCTAAACCAGGACTAAACCAGGACTAAACCAGGTCTAAACCAGACTAAACCAGGTCTAAACCAGGACTAAACCAGGACTAAACCAGGTCTAAACAGGACTAAACCAGGTCTAAACCAGTAAACCAGGACTAAACCAGGTCTAAACCAGTCTAAACCAGTCTAAACCAAAACCAGGTCTAAACTAAACCAGTTAAACCAGGTCTAAACCAGGACTAAACCAGGACTAAACCAGGTCTAAACCAGGTCTAAACCAGAAACCCGGTCTAAACCAGGACTAAACCAGGTCTAAACCAGGACTAAACCAGGTCTAAACCAGGACTAAACCAGGTCTAAACCAGGACTAAACCAGGACTAAACCAGGTCTAAACCAGGACTAAACCAGGACTAAACCAGGACTAAACCAGGTCTAAACCAGGTCTAAACCAGGACTAAACCAGGTCTAAACCAGGACTAAACCAGGACTAAAACAGGATTTAACAGGACTAAACCATGCTGTGTGGACCGTGTCTCCTCCTCTTCTATCAATAATATTTTTAATCTGGTTAAGTAAAGTCTGGGCTTTTTCTTGTCTTTTTAGCAACATCTTATGTTATGATATTCTTGTCTTTGCTTCTCTACAGCAAATCAAGTCATCCAAAGTATTCAGATTACGTTACTCACTTTAAGTAATTTAATGGATTACGTTACAAACTACATTTTGGTGTATGTAATCTGTAATCTGTAGAGGAATACATTTTAAAAGTCACCTTCCCAACACTGTCTATAACACATTCTGAACCAGGCCAGCAGGAAAATCCCCTGGCGCTTGATTTGACTCGTACGGGGGGAAGGCAGTAAACCGTGGTGAATAGATGACGCCGGTACAGGGACATTTCTGGTAAAGACCAATTCTCTGCTTATCTGGGTCCACAATTCTGCCTTTCCTCAAATCCTGACTGCTGGATTTGACCAATTTAACCACGGTAGAAAATGGAATAGCACTGAGAGTTATATCGCTCGTGGCTTTTCGCTCGGAGAAGCCAGAATGCTCGATTAGATTACAGGTTTGGGCTGATAGGGGAGAGGAAAGCAGCCTGGGAAATACTGGTAATAGGTTTGGTGAGACAGTATTGAGAAATGTGAATGTTTTATACGTGGCTGTAGGGAGGACAAATATACAGAGCTCCTGCAGTTGTCGTCGCGCAGTCCCAGAATGCACCTCCAAATCCCATCCTGGCACCGGTCGCGGCTCAGAATTCCCTAGAAAGTAAAGCCGTGGGCCACAGTGAACAAACTTTACTGGAGTTTCAGAGCTTGTGGATTATTGTGGCGCTGGGATGAACACATTATCAAACAGAGAAGAAAGTCTGCGCCTTTTAACGGATTTACAAAGCTCCAGATTGACAGAAGTGGATTTCTGCAGTTAAATGAACAAGCAGTTAACATCAATCAAACCAGACATGAATTAAGCTATGAATGTATTTTTTAGGGTTGGGCAAAAATAAAAAATATGAATTAATACATTTTTGTTCTACTAATGGGCCCGGTCAAGTAGAAGTAAACAGCAAGGTCAAAAATTCAAGTTAATGCATCTGATATAAAAATGTATTGAACAGATACATATGTACTCTAGTTTATGAAACTGTTGACCTTTTTTCTGTACCATTTTTGGTTCTAAAGTTACATACATTTTTAAACAGACCATGTATGAAACATGGAACAAAAATTATTTCCCAAATTTCAAAGACCTGCAAATCATGTAAATAAATGGATGTATTTCATCATATCTTGTGTTATTCCATCTTTAAAAAAAAAAAAAAAGTATTTAAAATTATAAAAATTTGCTTGGAAGGACTGACATATTTTATAGAAATAATTACCTTTCATTTTGAAGTAATATTAAAGTATTTGGAAGAAAAAAGCGACAAATTATGTAAAATCCTGCACCTTCTACTTGTTTGCACAATTTTCCCTCCGTTACTTTTCCCTCCGTTACCATGACTTTTCTTAATAAAAAATCTCATTAGTCAAAAAGTAAGAGGTTTTTCAACCTAATCTTGTACCATATGGTAGGTTTATTCCTCCGTCACTGTGAACCATTATGTAGTGCAATAACCTGCCGTACATAAGTGTAAAGAAAAGTGTCCTCAGGTGTTGCACTGTGGAAGTAAACAGTCTTTTGACCATGATCTATGGAGGCTGGGATCTCTGTATTTTAAACTTAGACTTTGACAAACTTTATTGATCCACAAGGGAAATTACTTTTTTTTTTCTTTCTTTTTTCATGGATGGCTAAAAGGTACGCCAATAAACAGTATTTTCTCGACTCTCTGGCTACGTTCAGACTGCAGGGTTTAATGCTCAATTCGGGGTTTTTTGTGAAATCCGATTTTTTTTACGACGTCGTTCACATTTCCAGTGAAATGTGACTTGTATGTGATCTCCAGTGTGAACTTTAAACGCCCCAAAAGTGTCCCGCAATTCGCCTAAACGCTGGGCTTGTCTCCCAAAATACAGTCCAGTTCTTTGTAAAATGGACAGGTTACACGTCCATGGTCGCTTCGTTTATTTGAGTCTTTATCCTCCTTGTATTTGACTCGCAGGATCTTTATTTTTCATCGACACTGGAGCCAGAACCGTCTGTAGTCGCGCTCGGTCATTTCTTTGGCAATCATTTCCAAAACGCTCGGTTCTGATAAGACTCCTCGCTTTCCCTCCATTGACGAAACTCCAAGCCTGACGTGTAGGTGGGATGAATGTGACCTGACCGTCCAGACTGAAGTCTCATGTCAAAAGATCAGATATGTATCGGTTTTAGGAGCACATATCCAAGGCTACGTTCAGACCGCAGCCTGAAGTGACCCAAATCCGATTTTTTCGCCCCTATGCTCCTGTATCTGATCTTTTAATGACCAGGTCTGATTTTTTCAAATGCGACCCAGGACACTTGGATATGTGCTCCTAAAACGATACATTTCCAATCTTTTGACATGCGACTTCAGTCTGAACGGTCAGGTCACATTCATCCCACCTACACGTCAGGCTCAGAGTCTCGTCAATGTAGGGAAAGCGAGGTTAGTGAGTTAAAAAATATTTGGGGGGATCGCTGTATTCAGGACAAATTGGAGGCATCTTATCGGACCCGGACAATTTTTGAAATGATTGCCAGCACGGTTACAGGCGGTCCTGGCTCCAATGTCAAAAAAAAAAAAAAGAGCCTGCGAGCCAAATACAAGGAGACTAAAAACTCAAACAAACGAAGCGGCTGTGGACGTGTAACCTGTCCATTTTACAAAGAACTGGACCGTATTTTGGGAGACAAGCCCAGAGTTTAGGCAACTTCCGTAAACACTGAGCGGGACACTTTTGGGGTGTTTAAAGTTCACACTGGAGATCACATACAAGTTGCATTTAACTGGAAATGTGAACAACTTCGTAGAAAAAATCCGAATTGAGCATTAAGCCCTGCAGTCTGAACTAGGGATGGGCATTCGATGAAATTTTCTTAATCGATCGTCGGAAGAATTAACGATCGATTATCGATTAGTCATTAACGTTTTTATATTAAAATGATCATCATTATTATTACTATCTGCACTACTAATGTGCATAAATACATTCAACTTTACGACATATAAACCGTAACGACTCTAGAGCCACATCAGCCCGTTTGACATTATAATGTGTTTAATTCAGTTTTGCGCAACTTTCACAGAAACAAAACTTAAAACCGCATCGCTAATTTGTATAAACTCAGCGAAGATAAAACTACAGCTCTTGTGTCGCTGATGCGGTTCAATTTCTGTTGGATTAAAAGACATGACTCAGTGGAATACAGGTTAGTGTGACCAGATTTGCGTTTGTCAAAACCAGGACACCGTACGGGGGGAGGGAGGTGGGGACTCGTCATCGACATTGAGCGACTCTCACCTGGCAAAGCTTCTTCCCACTGGACACAGAAACATATGTGCTGCTTTATACACTGGGCACATGGACTCACACTTGTCCCGAACACAACGGAAAGCGTGGAATTTCTTGTACAAATCATCGTTAAATACGCATATGCACTTCGGTACACTGTAGACTGACCGACTGTTTGTGTTTGCTCGCTCCTTCTGAGTGCAGAGACACATGTACAGACCCCTGTTTGGTCACGCTACGCACAGCAACCTACATTCGGTTTGTCGATTAAAATTAACGTAATCGATGAAATTCTTAATGATCAATTATCGATTAATCGATTAATCATGCCCATCCCTAGTCTGAACATAATTAAATTGGCCTGGGTCACATTTGAAAACATTAAAAGATCAGATACAGGTCACATAGGGGCAAAAAAAAACAGATTTGTGTGTTTTATGTGTTTTGATAGCTACATATTTTAGCTAGAAAAGCACTCAGAGAGCGCAGACCTCCGCCAAGGACTACCCCCATTTTTTATATAAATTGCGATAAAATCAGTCTTCTGGATCAGATCCGGATCAGCCTTTGGAATATGAAAGAGGATCCCATTGTCCATCCCTGAGTCAAATTTCATGGGGTTTGGTCAATAATTAACCGAGATATTGAGAAACCAAATTTTTGGCCCCATTTACCACAATGTTAACTAAAATTTCAAAGTGATCCAGAATCCAGGATTTCTTCCGGATCACCCCCAAAATGAAATCAGTTCTTCCTTTTCACATTTCCAACAAATCCTGAAAATTTCATCAAAATTGGTCCATAACTTTTTGAGTTATGTTGCTAACAGACAAACAAACAAACAAACAACAAACGCCGGCAACATTATTACCTTGGCGGAGGTAATAAATTACAAAATAAAGTACAAATGGAATCAAACGGGGCCTGTACAGTGATCTAGCTCCCCTCCTTACCCCTCTATCTCGTCCTCCTCCGTCTCGTTGGCCTTGTGCGGGGTCTTGATGTTGTCTCCTTTGCCCACCACGGCGATGTCACACTTCAGGTACCCTTTACACCCCGCCGTGATGTCGTCCGGGTCTGACAACATCGCCCACTTGTGGTAGAACTGGTGCTCTGACGGACGGGAGATGAGTCAGAAATTACACAAGAAATAAACCAAGACTGTGATCAACGCAGAGTTAGTTTGAGAGTTACCAGGCTGGGAGTAAACCGTCCCCACGTCCATCTTGAAGGAGCCCACCAGGGTCCCACTGCGGAGGAGGTTCTTGGAGTGAATCACCTGAACAGACACAGAGAGAGACGGCTGAGGACTTATGTTATAGATGAGTATATGCGGTGGTGTAGTGGGGATTTTTGAAGTAGGGGTTTGCGATTCAGGACGTCATGAAGCGCGCCCATTCCACCCCAAAAGAAAAAAAAAAAAAAGTCACTTTTAGCTCATGCCAGTAAAAAATCTGTAATATTTGATGTTTTTTTTTTACTCAAAACGATGTGGAATCATGTTATTAACGTTAATGCTGTTCATAATCATCTACAGAACATAAATCAGGACTGAACCAGGTCTAAACCAGCACTTAAACAGGATTAAACCAGGACTAAATCATGACTAAAACAGGTCTAAACCAGAACTGAACCAGGACTGAACCAGGACTGAACCATGACGGAACCAGGACTAAACCAAGACTAAAACAGAACCAGGAGGACTAAACCAGGACTAAACTAGGACTAAACCAGAGCTGAACCATGACTAAAACAAGTCTAAACCAAGACAGAACCAGAACTAAACCAGGACTACACCAGGACTGAACTAGGACTAAACAAGGACTAAACCAGGTCTAAACCAGGACGAAAACAGGACTAAAACAGAACTGAACCAGGACTAAAACAAATCTAAACCAGGACTAAACCAGGACTAAAGTAGGTCTAAACCAAAACTGAACCAGGGTTGAATCAGGACTCCACCAGATCTACACCAGGTCTAAACCAGGACTAAACCAGAACTGAACCATGAATAAATCAGGACTAAACCAGAACTGAACCATGAATAAATCAGGTCTAAACCAGGAGGACTAAACCAGAACTGAATCAGCTCTAAACTAGGACTAACCAAGCACTAAACCAGCATTAAACCGGGACTGAACCAGGTCTAAACCAGGACTAAAATGGGACTAAACCAGGACTACACCAGGACTAAACCAAGACTGAATCAGGACTGAACCAGGTCTAAACGAGGACTAAATCAGAACTGAACCAAGACTGAACCAGGACTAAAACAAGACTAAAACAGGACTAAAACAAGATTAAAACAGAACTGAACCAGGTCTAAACCAGGACTAAACCAGGACTACTACTACTGCTGTTGCTGCTACTCCTAATGCAAAATGAAGTTTAAAAACATCAGAACAAAACACATTAAATCCTTTTTCTCAGTTGTCAGGTTTAATTTTTCACAACTCTGATCGTGTTAAAACTCACCGAGAGTTTGATGATCTTGTCGAACATCACATCGGGCGGGACGTGGAAATCGAACACAAAATACTGCAGGCAGAAGAGAAGAAGAGAAGAAGAGAGGAGTTCATTTACCTCATTAAAAAGTACTCGCCGTCAGTGTACAGTGACATATTCAAAACATCCTGCGCTCCTTAAACGCACCGCTGCATCTATAGAATGTATTTATAACGTGGAGAAAATAGAACCGTCCATGTTTGAAATCCAGACATGTTTTCATTTTCTGTCTCCGGTTTATTATGAGTCTGTGACCTTTCAAAGTTACATCTTCTACTGCGACGGTACAAGGAATCATAAACCCGAGGAGATCCAGCAGTAGATACAAAGGTTGATGGATAAATCCCCGTCTGCCAAACGCATTCTGTTGTTGTGTCCTGTGGCAAGACACTTCACCCATCATCAAAAAGTGTATATGTGTAAACTAGTATGAAATATTTTTTCATTGCCAGAATGTATTACCTGGTTCACATTACCTGCAGTACTATTATTACTATTTCTACTGTGACTACCATTACTACTGCTACTACTACTACTGCAACTACAACAGGTACTACTACTACTAATAGTACTACTAGTAGTAGTACTGCTGCTGCTAATTCTTCTACTACAGTAACTACTACTACAGCTACTACATCAGCAACTTCTACTACTACTGCTAAAACTACTACTACAATAATTACTATTACAACAACAACTTCTACAACTACTACAACTACAACAACAATAACTACTACTGCTGCTGCTAATACTGCTGATACTACTACTACAATTACTACTACAACTACTACAACACAACATCTACTACATCAGCAACAACAACAACTACTACAACTACAATAACTACTACAACTATTAGTACAACTACTACATCAACAACTACTACTACAACTATTACTACTACTACTACTACTACAATAATTACTACTACAGCTACTACATCAACAACTACTACTACTGTTACTACTGATGATACTACTACTACTACTACAGCTACTACATCAACAACTACTACTACTGCTGATAATACTACCACTACTTCTACTACAAAAACAACAATAACTACTACTACAACTAGTACTTCTACTAGTACTAAAACTACTACTGCTACTACTACAAAAACTACTGCTACTACTACTGTTACTTGATGTATTAATTACATAATTTGTCTACAACCATAAAACAGAACAACATCATAAAATACAAGATTAATTTAAAAACAAATAGTTGTGTGTAATTTTACCACAATTTTCTCCCTTTTCTTTCCAGTTATTGACTAAAATCTTAAACTGAACCTCTCGATCTCGTACCCTGTCCATCAGACGGGTGTTTACTTCGTGTCGACTCCAGACAGAAGAATCAATGAGGCTCACTGTCACTTCCTCACCGCACCACAGGGGGCGCTCTACAGGCACAGCACAGCACGAACCCCGCAGATCCATACCCCCAGACCGACAGAGACGACACCGCGAGAGAGCATACGTCCAGGATTTTTACACTCATATGTCCTCGCCGTTTTTGGAAAGGCCATATGAAAAATAAATGTAAAACGCTAAATAATGTATCAGGTTTTAGCTCGGTCTGTCTATATTCATCACTTATGTAGTTTTTGACCCAGTTTGAAGTATTTTTTCCAATATACAGCCGCATCCTGTATTCAAGAGAGAGAATTGAACCATCAACCCTTGTTACTACACTATTATACTGTACGTTAAATCATTTGGTTTGTATTAAATTCTCAATTTTAAGTCATTTAATTTTTTGAAACTTGTCATATTGAAGTAACTCTGAGTAGTCCTGAGTTCAAAATGTGATTATAATCTGATTTCTGGACCTTTAAAGAAGAGCTGTTGTGCTTGTGTCTGATTTATACCGTATTTTTTGGAGTATAAGTCACACTTTTTTTAATGGTTTGGGTGTTTCCTGCGACTTATACTCCGGTGCGACTTATATATTAAAATGTCCACACTGACAGGAGAGAGGGCGCTTTAGGTTTGTTCCTCCTGTACCTCTGTCACTTCGCTCTACTGTGCATGTCTCCTGCAGAAAGAGCCTCTGTCCTGCTGAAAGTCTTGAAATATTCAGGCAAAAGCTCTGATCAAGCAGCAGAAAGAAAGTTTGGAGTGAGTGCGAAACTTGCGAGGGACTGAAGGAAAGCGGGGATGAACAACACAGCTTCATTTTATTATTCCCAATGCATCTGCTCACCTGACTGTGATGCTTCCTGCGTTGGTGTGGAGTGTTCAGACAAGAATCCAAAAACAAACTCTAATAGTGTAGTATTATTTATTACAAAAACAGAGTAAAAAGCCTAATTACAGACAAAGGTCCGGGCGAACTCTGGCCAATATGAGACACAGCTCTAAATCAGATATTCTCAGATTTTCTATAAGCCGTCCCCTTTCGCAACCTGATCACTTATTGAGTGCGTATACATGCACATCAATAACCCGGTTATGATCGGGTTTTTTGAGTATCCCGGTTTCTTGATGGTGCATGTATACGCAGTAACCCGGTTTCAGTAACCCGGTTATGGCAGTATCCCGGTTATTAGAAACCGGGTTACTGTAGCTGGTTTATTCCGATAGTAACCGGGTTACTTGTGGCATGTATACGCAGTATCCTCAGTTACTGCAACATAAAGTTGAGTGCGCATGCGTCCAAAAGACACTTTCCAGCCTTTCACCACAACAGTAGTCACATAAATAAATTGACCAACATAAATAAAGTGACCAAACGAGTGAAATGACTGTAAAATAAAGAGCTGCGCTAAACCTGCACACGTACAATCTGCACTCGTACGACCTGCACTCGTGTGACGCTGAAAAGCTAAAACATGAACTATCTCCTATACTCTATACGCACGGAACACACTTACCATCATTAGCACCTCTTCTGTCACAGAAATAACACACATAATCCACAGAGTCGTGTCATTTAGTCCAAAAGAAACTGATCGCATCAGCGGCGCAAGGAGCGAGTTGTTTTTATCGCCGCTAACAGTTTATGCTAATTAGCCAAACGGTCTTAAGTTTCGTTTCTGTAAAACGTAAACAAATGTGATCACAGCTGAATTATCTGATCAAACGGGCTGATGTGTCTATAGTGTTTATGGTTTATATGTTGTAAAGTTGAGTTTATTTATGCAGAAGATTTTAATGAAGAATCTGCACAGTGGATTGTGGGAGATCTCGTAGCTCCTTAGCTTCTTATGCTAAAGGAGCTCACGGTTTGTATTTTTCCTGGTTTATGAAATTGATTTAAGTTAATTTTTGCGCCTGCGCATTTGTAAGATTATGTCAAGAAACCGGGATACTCCATTTGATCATGTACACGCGGATATGAGTGTCCCGGTTTCTCAGTGCGCATGTAAACGCAGTAACCCGAATACTGACATAACCGGGGTATGGCTAATAACCGGGTTACTGATGTGCATGTATACGCACTCATTGTCCAAAGTTTTAAGAGTTTCCAGATTTGCCTATATGTTTATCTTACAGTTCTCGGAATATGGACCCCCTGAACTTAATTCCTCCATAAATTAAGACCTTATAGGAGGCTATGAGGTTCACAGGCCTCAAATGGAGAATATCAGTCACCACATTGGTAACCGGGAGGGTGCGCCATGAAACATTCCTGGAAGTCACTGGAGGGATCGACAAAGCCTGGACTTCAGTGACAATTTCAGAAAGGCTGGAATAATTCTAACTGGAACTGATGCTGAGTCTGACGACAGCGACGCAGAAAAGGAAGCGGCGCTCTGTTTACCTCTGGAGGTCTCCAAGTTCAATAGATTTAGTGATTTGGAGTGAGATGGAGAGTTTGATAAACTTGTTCTGTTCTGTTGTTTATGTTATATTTATCTGAAGAACTGTTCATATGAGACGTTAACAGTCTGTTGTTCTCTGTTCTATTGTTATTACTAGAACTTGACTTTCAAGAAGAAATGTCGGTTCCTGGTCTCTGGCTTTACAAAATAAATTTCCCCCCAAAACTGTGACTTATAATCCAATGCGATTTATATGTTTTTTTTCTTCTTCATTACACATTTTTTGGCTGTTGCGACTTATACTCTGGAGCGATTTATAGTCTGAAAAATACAGTAGTAACAGAATATCCCCAGGTTTGACTATCCCAAATTTAAGACTATTTTTAAACCTTTTTAAGAGCACTTAAATGAAAATTAAGACCAACATTGCACCCATTATGCGGGCGAAAAACACCAAGTCCAGTTCTAATAATGACCATTACTCAGTGCTTTAAATAACAAAAAATACATTAATAGTTTGTTGTACTCTGTTCTATTGTTATTACTAGAACTTGACTTTCAAAATAAATAATAAAATGTCGGTTCCTGATCTCTGATTTTATAAAATACATTTCCCCCCAAAAAGTGCAACATATGTTTTTGGTTTTTTTTCTTCATTACGCATTTTTTGGCTGGTGCGACTTATACTCCGGAGCGACTTATAGTCCGAAAAATACGGTAGTTATAATCCCTGACGTCCCTGGATCATTACGTTTTAATTTGGACATTTTAAAACACAATATTCATCTAAAACAACGTAAATGACATAAAAGAAACAAGTTCGCTGAGTTCTGTTTTCAAAAACTGTGGTGCCAGATGGGAGCTGAGAAGTAGATTTTTTTTTTTATTTGTACCAAAATGACTACGTAACGCTGACGGATCCTAGAAAATAAAACTGTAGACAGAAGTAAGTGGCCGTGAAACATGCTGAAATCACTCCAAAAACAAATACAAGAGGATAAATGAAAAAAAAAAACAATTAGAACAAGGTTAAAAACTCTGAAAAGTCGATTTTGCAGAATAGGTCCGCTTTAAGATTACATAAAAAAGAAAATAAAAAGTAAAATCGATCGAAAATAGTGATTATTTTCTGTCATGTTGGTTGTTTACTCTTGCTTTTCAGTTTTCTACTTAACCCCATAATTCCACTTCACAAAAACAGCAGGGCAGGCTTCAGGATACTGCAGTATTCATTGTACTCGCCTCGTTGTAGTAGGGGCAGTTGGTGGACTCCTTCATGGACGTGTACTTCTTCTCGTCGCCGATCTCCACGCACACCACGGGGTCCATGTTCAGGCCGATCAGCTGCCGGGCTTCGATGATCGTGATGCTGATCTGAAGAGAAATACAAACATGGGAACAAAAGTGAAGCGTTACGTAACTGTGTACGAGAAAGTATCTGTTATCTAAGGGCAAATACTTGAAGTTGTGTGTTTGAAGGGCAGGTTTGATAATGTTAATGAAAGAATTCTGATCTTTTATAGTTCGAAAACAAGCAATGTACCACAACAAATGTAAAAGAATGAAGAATATTTAACATTTTCGAAATATACTAAAGGGAATGTGCAGTGTATGTGCAGAATATTACAGATGTCAATGCTGAAAAATAAAAAAGTAACCTAACACCTGTATTCCTTGCATCTCATAACATGTAATATTTGTGAATTAAGGCCAGACAATACATTTTTTTCTCATTTTCTCATGATCTGGTTGTATAAAAATGTTATAGTTAAACAAACACCACATAACTTTCTAGAAATGTTACATCACCTGCGTCTATGAAAGAACAGAAAGTTAAAACCACACTTTTCTGGATTTTTTTTGACTGAGATGCCGAACTTTTGCGCTGGACTGATCCAGGTCTAGGACCACACCGGGACCAGACCGAGACCAGACCGAGACCAGACCGAGACCAGACCGAGACCAGACCGAGACCAGAGCGGAACCAGAGCGGAACCAGAGCGGAACCAGAGCGGAACCAGAGCGGAACCAGAGCGGACTCCGAGGTTTGACTCCGAGGTTTGACTCCGAGCCTCCGCAGGGTCCGAGCCTCAGCTCAATCCCGGTCTCAGTCTCGCTCTGGTCCCGGCCTGGTCCTGGCCTGGTCCTGGCCATGGTCTCAGTCCCGGTCTCAGTCTTGCTCTGGTCCCGGCCTGGTCCTGGCCTGGTCCTGGCCTGGTCTTGGTCTCAGTCCCGGTCTCAGTCCCGGTCTAAGTCTCGCTCTGGTCCTGTCCTGGTCCTGGTCTCGCTCTTAGTCCCTCTCTGGTCCTGGTCTGGTCTCAGTCCTGCTCTGGTCCCGGTCTGATCTCAGTCTCGGTCTGGTCTCGGTCTGGTCTCGGCTTGGTTCTGCTCTCAGTCCCGCTCTGGTCTCAGTCTCGGTCTGGTCTCGGTCTGGTCCCGGTCTGGTCCCGGTATGATCCCGGTCTGGTCCTGGTCTGGTCCTGGTCTGGTCTCGGTCTCAGTCCCGGTCTCAGTCTCGCTCTGGTCCCGGTCTGGTCCCGGCCTGGTCCCGGTATGATCCCGGTCTGGTCCTGGTCTGGTCCTGGTCTGGTCTCGGTCTCAGTCCCGGTCTCAGTCTCGCTCTCAGTCCCGCTCTGGTCCCGGTCTGGTCTCAGTCTCGGTCTGGTCCCGGTCTGGTCCCGGCCTGGTCCCGGTCTGGTCTCTGTCTCGGTCTGGTCCTGGTCTGGTCCTGGTCTGGTCTCGGTCTCAGTCCCGCTCAGTCTCGGTCTGGTCCCGGTCTGGTCTCAGTCTCGGTCTGGTCCCGGTCTGGTCCCGGCCTGGTCCCGGTCTGGTCTCTGTCTCGGTCTGGTCCTGGTCTGGTCCTGGTCTGGTCTCGGTCTCAGTCCCGCTCAGTCTCGCTCTGGTCCCGGTCTGGTCTCTGTCTCGGTCTGGTCCCGGTCTGGACCTGGATCAGTCCTGGTTCAGTCCGTCATCTCAGTCACGGGAGTCGCGTAAACGGGAAAACAACCCTTTTTATCCGTTTTTTCCGATGAATGAACGATTGATCCACAGATTCCTACGCCGCTGGCAGCCGTCTCACTGTCTGGATTCTGTGGACAGATTTAGGTCTGAGACGTGAGTCTGGTGTCTCCCCGGCCTCCGAGCTGCAGCGTGTGATGGACAAACTGCACGAGGAGGAGCGTCTCACGGGATTAATTAAAGCTTTGGAAACACGAAGAAGAAGGAGAAGGAGAAGAAAGCGTCTCTTCCACATCCCGACTTATCCTGCTTTCTTATTAATGAGGACACAAAACTAGGGCAGCAAAAGTTGTAAAAATAAACACGCTGGACTGAAAGAAGGATCACAGACCTGGTAGTCCAGCGGTCGACCTGAGCCTGGTTCCATCTTGATATCGGGCTTTGACCTGGAAGAAAAAAAAAGTTCATCAAAATAAAAGCAATATTTGATTTGAGGGTTTTAACTAAAAGAGATTTTAAAAGTCCAATATTACGCAAAATGGACCTGGAGTTTGTTTTGTTTTGTTTGTTGTTAGTCCTGTTTTAAATCCTGGTTTAATCCTGGTTTAGTCCTGTTTAGACCTGGTTTAGTCCTGGTTTTAGACCTGGTTTAGTCCTGTTTTAAATCCTGGTTTAATCCTGGTTTAGTCCTGTTTAGACCTGGTTTAGTCCTGGTTTTAGTCCTAGTTATAGTCCTGGTTTAATCATAATTAAGGCCTGGTTTAGACCTGGTTTAGTTCTGCTTTTTATTCCTGGTTTAGTCCTGGTTTTAGTTCTAGTTTAAGACCTGACTTAGACCTGGTTTAGTTTTGGGTTTAGTCTTGGTTTAGTCCTGGTTTAATCCTGGTTTAATCCTGTTTTAGTCCTGGTTTAGTCCTGGTTTGGACCTGGTTTAGTCCTGGTTTTAGAGTTTTGGTTTAGTCCTGATTAAATCCTGTTTTAGTCCTAGTTTTAGTCCTGGTTTAGTTTTGCTTTTTATTCCTGGTTTAGTCCAGTCTTAGTCCTGATTTTAGAGTCGTAGTTTAGTCCTGATTAAATCCTGTTTAAGTCCTGGTTTTGTCCTGGTTTTAGTTCTGGTTTTAGTTCTGGTTTAGTCATAGTTTTAGTCCTGGTTTAATCCTGGTTTAGTCCTGTTTTAGTCCTGGTTTAGTCCTGGTTTAGTCCTCATTTTAGTCCTGATTAAATCCTGTTTCAGTCCCGTTTTAGTCCTGGTTTAAACCTAGTTTAGACCTGGTTTAGTTCTGGTTTAGAGATACATATGAGAGAGGAGGTTTGTCCTTATTTGGCACCAGTCTCTTTCTATCTTTTTTACTTATTTAGATATATTTTATTTGATTTTTTATTATCACCACTTATATTATTTACTCTTTGTTATTATTCTACATATCTGTGATGTTTGAGCTGCTGTGTCCAAAATAATTTCCCTCGTGGATCAGTAAAATTCATCTAAATCTAAGTCTAAACACAGAGTCCAGTTCTGTATAACCTGTCCGTCTGTTTTGTTTCTCACACCTCTTGTTGGAGACGTTGGTGGTTACCGCGGTGACCGATGCCAGAGAGACGGTGTCCGGCTCCAGGCTCCCGGCGATCCTCACGGCCTTCCTGTCCAAGTCGTCCGTCATGTCCAACACCGCGGGCTCGTCTGAAACCCACAAACACACGGCTCGTTAACATGAAGTCCAGCCCCGAGCGTCCGGTCTGCTGTCACCTCCGCTTCACTCCGAGGGGGAACGAGAGACGACGTGTCCCCGAGCTCTTTCTGGGACACAAAAGTATGGATTTTTATGGTTTAGAAAGTTAAAGAACACATATATGCACGGTTTCTTTGTATTTGTGTTAAGCTTCGTTTCACGGTTTGGAGTCCGTCACCTTTGTTTTTCTACGGATATGTCATTCCTCTGCTTAGAATGTTCCACAGTATATTAGGTTGGAACCAAACCAAAATCCTGTTTTAGACCTGGTTTTAGTCCTGGTTTAGTCCTGGTTTTGTCCTGGTTTAGACCTGGTTTAGTCCTGGTTTAAATTCTGTTTTAAATCCTGTTTAGACCTGGTTTAGTCCTGGTTTTAGTCCTGTTTTAGTCCTGGTTTTAGTCCAGGTTTAATCCTGTTTTAGACCTGCTTTAGTTCTGGTTTAGTCCTGTTTTGTCCTGTTTTAGACCTGGTTTTAGTCCTGGTTTTAGTCCTGTTTTAGTCCTGGTTTAGTCCTGGTTTAGTCCTGGTTTAAATCCTGTTTTAGTCCTGGTTTTAGTCCTGTTTTAGTCCGGTTTTAGACCTGGTTTAGTCCTGGTTTTAGTCCTGTTTTAGTCCTGGTTTTAGACCTGGTTTAGTCCTGGTTTTAGTCCTGTTTTAGTCCGGTTTTAGACCTGGTTTAGTCCTGATTTAAATCCTGTTTTAGTCCCGGTTTTAGTCCTGTTTTAGACCTGGTTTATTCCTGGTTTAAATCCTGTTTTAGTCCTGGTTTTAGTCCTGTTTTAGTCCTGGTTTAGTCCTGTTTTAGTCCTGGTTTTAGTCCTGTTTTAGTCCTGGTTTTAGTCCTGTTTTAGTCCTGGTTTTAGTCCTGTTTTAGTCCGGGTTTAGTCCTGGTTTAGTCGAGGTTAAATCCTGTTTTACTCCTGTTTTAATCCTGTTTTAGTCCTGGTTAAATCCTGTTTTAGTCTATGGAAATGTTCCTGCTTTGTCTTCATAGAGACAAAACCAGACCAAGTTACAGGTCAGATCTGTGGAGAGGCGACCCCGCTCACAGTCAGAACGCCAGTTTTTCTATGCATTTTTTGAGCTATAAAACCACCTGTAATTAAATAAATGTAAAGTAGAGCTGTTTAATGTCACACTGTGGAACATTCCAAGCAAACTCACTACCGAAAAGTTACATAGTGGAACTTTAAACCAGCGCGGATGGAGAAAAATGCAGCGTAATATCTGTGGTCTTTAAATAATAAATGAAAACAGCAGCATTCATATGGAAAAAGACAAAAATCTCCCAGGAAAGTAATGTAATATTTCCCTGAGAAAGTTTCCATCACCTAAACCAGTCTCAGCAAGATTCAAGTTTGGTCCTATGTTAGTCGCAGTAGTAGCAGTAGTAGAAGTATAAGTAGTACTCATCATCGTATACACCCGTGAGCCTCCGTTCTGCTGCCATTTTAGTTTCACTCAGAGGAAGACAGCCGACCGCGCGCCGAGAGATATCATGTCTCCGAGCGCTTTCTCCGCTTCGAACTGATGAAATTTCACGGTTTATAAAGTTAAAATCATACTCGGTCGGTGTGTAAATTGAATACTTTTTTAAATCATGAATGGAAGCAGCAGCCACTGGCACCGATTATTAAATTAAATGGCTGCGGCGAGACGGGTCGGCGAAAAACCCCTGAGAATCTAATGTCATATTTTGCAGACATGTGTCCAGCCACCTCAGCAAGAGTCTCAATGCATTAGCGCAAAGTACGGTCATATATGAGAGTTAAAAAAGAAATAAACTCAATATTTAAACCGTATGTAACTGAGGCTATGTTCAGTCTGCAGGGCTTAACGCTCAATTCTGATTTTTTTGTCAAATCCGATGTTTTTGCGAGGTCGTTCACATTTCCAATTAAATGCGACTTGTATGTGACTCCAGTGTGAACAGTAAACGACCCGAAAGTGTCCCGCGTGTGCACTGGAGACACGACGACGTCAACCGCAGCGAGCGTCTCTGTGTTTACGGAAGTTGTCCAAACATGGACGCAGCATCGAGCACCTGGAGATTTTAAAGTTCCTCTCGTACCGGAGCCAGAACATGAACAACTTACTTGTTTTAAGGAGGAGATTGAGAAGGAGAAGGACGAGGTTTTTGGATGTGGTGTTTTGAAAGGAACGTGTGGATGTGGAGACGGAGCCAAGAGTGGTGAGTGGTGATGTGCTTCACTTCAGTGACACGGAGTTCATTAACAATTTTCGCCTACTTCAGCGCAGAATAGTGACGTTTGTGGTTTGTTGATAACGTGTAGGTCGGATGAATGCGCTTTGGCCGTTCAGACTGAAGTCGCATGTCAAAAGATCAGATATGTATCGGTTTCAGGACCACATATCCAAGTGTCCTGGGTCGCATTTGAAAAAATCGGATCTGTGTCGTTCAGACTGTTATTAAAAGATCAGATACAGGTCACATAGAGGCCAAAAAATCGGATTTGGGTCACTTCATGCTGCAGTCTGCACGCAGCCTGACTGATCTGAAGAGAGTGGTCCCTTCGCCAGAGAATGGGCAAGAGATCCCTAAACTCACTGGATACTCTCTTTACAGCCTATGTAGTTTAGATTTTATTGTTTGTTTTTAAAGTTTTGAATGGACTGGCCCCGCAGTACATCTCACCCCCGCACGCTCTGAGGTCCAGGTCCAGCTCCAGCTCATGGCGCCTAAAATGAGACTTTAAAACCAGGAGGACAGGGCCTTCTCTGTGGTTGGCCCCAAACTCTAGAACGTTCTACCCTCCATGTCCGAACAGCCCCCACAATGGAGTGTTTTAAGTCTCGTTCATATGTTGACAGTCTGAAAAGAAGACACAAAAGTGGCGTCGCGTCTTCACTTTTTATTCCGCATTTAGATGAGTGTCCTATGTTATTAGGTTCTTTTTTTCAGACCTAGAGTTTTGTTTCATACCTGACAGTTTCGACTGCTCACTAGCGTCTTCCTCAGAGTCACGTGATGTTGCTGTGACGTGTCCGGTCAGCTGATTTAAACAGGTTTTGGCGCTGTTTTCCTACCGGTGGAGGCAGGACGACAGCGCCACCTGCAGTCCGACTTCCTCAGGACAGTATCCCAGGTGTGTGAGAGTAAAAAAGCCCCTCGTCCCGGTTTATCGTCCCGTGGGCACGTTTCCGTATTTCGATTGCCTCTTTAATCCAGCGGCGATGTTTGTTTTCCTCTGTCCCAATGATGTTTTCTCCATCTCGGTCCATAACGTGGTTCTGTCTTTTACACTGGTCAGAAACGGCCGATTTGAGTTGTTCCTGTTCTGCTTTGTGTTTTGTTGCTCGTGTTTCGCCTTCGCTGTTTCCTTCTCGCATTCTGTTCTATGTTCCTTTTTCGTGTGCTGAACGCCCTCCCTGTTTCCCCGATGTATGTTTTATTGCAGGACATGCAGGGTATTTCGTATATGACATTACATTTATGCTCCGGTTCTATTTTGTCTTTCGGGTGGACGAGTATTTGTCTGAGTTTTCTGTACGGTTTCACTGGTGTGTTGATATTGTGTTTTTTCATCGCCCTCTGTACTTTTTCTGTTATGCCCCTGATGTATGGTAATGTTCCCATGCCTGTGCTCATTTTTTCTGTTTTGTTTTTGTTTCTCTGGTTCTGTTTTTCTTTCTCCTTAACCTGTTGTTTCCCTTTGTTTATTGCCCATTTTGGGTATTGGCATTGCCTTAGCGCATTGTGAATGTGTCTGTCTTCTTCCTGTTTGTCTTGTTCATCTGTTATGATGTTGGTTCTGTCATACAGTGTTCTTACAACGGAGAGTAGGGAGAGAGGAACATAGAATATCGGAAGACCAAATGAATCTCATTGGACTGTTTAGACGAGTGTTTCGGGAGGAAATCTGCGCGCATACGGAGACGCAAAAGTGTGTGGAATCCCAGGTCAGGTCGTCCATATCCGTCTGACTCGCCTGCGACGAACTGGTGCATCCAGAATTTGACAGAGGTGATTGCAGATCCTTCTCTGTTCACTAATTGTATCTCTGCATGTTCTGTACGTTTGTTGCGATGCCTCCTGTAAGTTTATTAGAGGTCTGACGCATGGAAATGATCCGACATGTTTGTGTCTGTGTACTGTATGTATGTGACGTAAACGTGTACGCGACCTGAGCAGATCTGACCAGAGTTTTGCGTCTTTGGCAGTGTAGACAGTGTCAGCAGTCACCTCCAGTCTCTCTCTCTAAAACCTTCAAATCAGGCAAGAAATCTCGGGGTAATAATGGACTCAGACTTGAACTTTAACAGCCACATCAAGTCAATAACATCTGCAGCCTTTTACCATCTAAAAAACATAGCAAAAATCAAAGGTTTACTGTCTAAATCAGACTTGGAGAAACTTATCCATGCGTTTGTCTCCAGTAGGTTAGATACTGTAATGTTCTGCTCACTGGTCTCTCCAAACGAGCTGTGAGACGCTGCAGAACATCCAGAACATCCAGAACGCTGCAGCTCGGGTCCTGACTCGAACTAGGAAGTACGAGCACATAAGTCCTGTGCTCAGGTCTCTGCACTGGCTCCTGTGCCTCAGAGAATAAACTTTAAAGCAGCTCTGCTTGTACAAGTGTCTCCATGGCCGAGCACCAAAGTCCATCTGTGACATGTTAGTGTCATATGAACATCTCACACTCTGAGGAGCTCAGGGACCAGCCTCCTGCTGGTGCCCAGAGTCACGACTAAACAAGGGGAGTCAGCGTTTCAGGTTCATGCAGCTAAAACCTGGAACAGTCTGAACATGTGAGACAGACTCTTCTGTGACGCTGTTTAAATCCAGACTCAAAACATTTCTGTTTAACTGTGCATATAACTGAAAGGTTTTCATTCCGCACTCTTCTCTCCAATTTATGTCTCTCTTTTTTAATTTTAATCTTCATGATTATTTATGTTTTGATTTGTTTTTATTATGATTTTAATGTATTTCTTATTCTGTAAAGCACTTTGAATTACTTTGTGTACGAATTGTGCTATACAAATAAACTTGCCTTGCCTAGATGGAAACACTACAGCGGAGTGTATTCAACTTTTCCACTCTGGAGGGTGGTTTCAGATTTTTGTGTTTTTAAGACCCAAAAACGCGTCACAGTTTAAATGAAAGGCACTTCTGATAAAATATTTTTTCACTTAAAAAACACTTTTATTCTCTGGCTTTTAACACTGCACTGAGTTGTGTGGTCCTCTGTGTCTTTTATTTATTTGATTTATTTGACTCATTTACTACTATTTCATGATTTTTATTTTTATTTGACTGGTTTTATTGTTTTAGGACTGGTATGCAATTTACCTTTTTGTTGTCTTCATTTTATGATCTCTGTGCAGCACTTTGGAAACTGCTTTGCTTGTAAAATGTGCTATAGAAATAAAGTGGATTTGGATTTGAATTATTACGGATGCACAAAACCAGCTTTTTCAGTTCCAATGCTGATTCTGATACTGTAGCTTTAAGGATCTGCCGATACCTGATATCAACCAATAAAGGTGCAGAGGCTTAAAACGGCATTTATTCCCTTAAAACAAAAATAAAATAAGACAAAACCAATCCAAATGTGTTATGTAACTGCTATTTATGTCTCAAATAACTACTAAACAATTTTGTATAAATAAAACTTCAAACATTATGAGACTTTTTGACCCAAATACAGCTAGTCTTATTATAAATATGTCAAAATGGGACCTCACCTGAAACAATATTTGGGAGTTAATATCTGGTCCAGCAAAATTTTCAATATTGGCTCAGATATCCTTTACCAGTATCGGATTAATACATCTCTATTAATTATGCAAGTCATTATGTCCTTAAAGGTTGTATGGAGGATTTTTTTTTTGTTTCAAGTTGTCAATGATAGATTATAGAGATGCAGTAGCCTTGTAATTATGATGACCAAAAAAAAGAGAATAAAAATTCATCAACTCTGGACGTGGTGGGGCTAAACATTTGCCAATAGATAACGACACTGCCTCGTTATCTGTGAGCTGACAGGCTGTCAATCAAACTCCCTACGTTTCTAGCGTAACTGACTTGCCTGCGCCGCCGGTACGTGGTTTACATACGCCTGTCACGCAGTCCACAGACGCAAGCCGCACAGACGCTGTTTACTCCACCAACGCAACAGTTCTTAGCGGCTTTTTTTGACCTATATCTTCCTCGCAGTTCACACAAAGTTTGTTGCAATGGCGACAAGAATCCAGGAGCAGTTCACCGTAAAAGAAAGTCCGTTTTTTGAGGTCGCTGAAAGAAGAAGACAAGGGGAAAAGCAGCGAAGCCAAACTAAGGTGATTCTTGTAGATTCATTCCAGCGATGGCGCGACTGAAGCAGACGCAGGGTCTAAAGACTGACGCATTGGTCCACAAATTACTCCTGGACAGGAAACTTCTGCTTATTATGAAAATGTACTTTTAAAAAAAAAATTATATTATTTTTTATTTATTTATAAGAGCTAGACAAACGTTTTCATGTGATATCCTATGTCTGAAAACGTAATTTTCAATGCAAAGAAAGAGCCCGCTTGCCACTGCGTGTTGTAGTAGTGGCTTCATTCGCACTGAATCTCTGCGCACTCTTCTCTGCAACCCTTACTGCTCCTGTCCCCGCTCCCCGCTTCGCTCTTCTCCCTGCTCCTCACTTCTTTTCCGCGCACGAAAATGTCCGCACACCCGCTCCCCCCGCTCCTCACTTCTCCGTCTTGCCTAACCAACACTGTAGTTAGTTGTTTACAAGTCATGTGCAGCTCACCGGCTGTAAACAAACCTGTTTCTGGCGTGTTTCTACGTAGGAGCTGTAGGGGAGGGGGGGTGGTTTCACGCATGCGCAACATTTGAAAAAGTACAAACAGTCGCTGGATTTCTCGTTCCTTGGAAAATCCTCTATACAACCTTTAATCAAGATTCTGTCCACAATGCATAATTTATAGGGCCCATATTACGCTGTTTTCTGATTTATGTTATAATGTCGTTTCCTCATCACAAACAGACCTGGAGCTGTTGAGTAGAAAAAAGGACGGCAGAGGCACTGTGTATTTATTAATGGTCACATCAGCGTGTTTCAGGTCTGATACAGTGAGCAGCAGGTGTGACTGGTCATGACCCCAAACACGTGACGATTAAAAACTAAATATCCATAAACAATATACATGCTGAATCCAAGCGTACAACATACCATTCATAACACAACAGATAAAAACACTGTTCTGTATAAGTTGGAGGATAGTCAGTGATACATATTTCCTTTAGGTCACACAGCACACTTCATCAAGAAATGTTTTAAGCAATTTTGTAAGAAAAGTTAATAATAACCTGGCTAATTAATAAATATGGGTATTTGGTGGCCAGTTGTCTTGTCTCCTCTTCACAATTGGCAACAATACGATATAAAGAAAGCATCTAAAGGCAGTAATTGACAAGAAGGTTTATATCTAGTTTCAATAGTATGGGAGCAGCTTTATAGTTCAAATAGTTTTTATGTGTGGCTTTACAGTTCAAACAGTTCATAGAAATGGAGGGGGAGCTACAGGAAAAGTGAAAAATCCACCTCTTCCAAAAAAAATCCACCAGGGTCTATGTATGGATCCAAAACGTCTCTCTTTGGAAAAGTCGTTTCAAACTGTCTCATCTTCACGGGTCCTGGGGGATAACCTCTGTTACCATGACCCTGGAGCAGTTTTTTGCTTAATTCCCACATGTTTAACGCACAAACCCTGCAGATTTACTTCTTCTCTCAAACGGAAAACGCTCACGGAGTTTAAAAACCAACATAAAAACAACTCCAGGTCTGTTTATGATGAGGAAACAAGGCGCTTAGGCAAAACCTGGTTAAAAATGTATTCAAAAGATCTCAATATTCTACAGAAATCAGCACTACCAGTATCGCTGAATTGATTACGACTCGAGGAAAAGGCGCTGCGTTCGGATTGTTCCACGTACCTCTCCTGTGGTCTTCTCGGGGGCTCCTGATCTTGCCGAGTTTCATGGCTGAGAACACTCCTTTGCCCGCTCTGCAGAAGAGAAACAAGCCTCATCAGAAACAGAGAAATCAATGAGGATCAGACCTGCGCTGGATTAAACTGTGATCTACTACTATCCACCCACGCCTCACACACATGTCAAGTATCCTGCTGGTTTACTCACCAGCTCATGGCCTGGTTTCGCATTTCTTTCTAACTTGATTTAAAAGTCTGATATTGTTTAAAATAATCTAAAATTTGTAAGGGTTTTGAGCTCTGTTGATACTTTGCAGTTACATTGAGCTGGAGTTGTCCTATACTCATCTCTATCAACCTTTAATGTTAGCAGCTCTAGTTCTTATTTCTACTTTGAACACCTTTTACGCCTTTGTGAACAGACTTTGTGGGGATTCATAAATATTTTTCGACAGAGCAAAAGGTGGGTAATTTGAGGATTTGGTTATTAAATGTATAATTTAAAAAAAAAACAAAAAAACTTTAGTATAGTTATTTAACTTTGCCACATAATTACATACATCTTACTTTATATATTCTTCTGTATCAAATGTACAAAGTAGTAACATATAGAACTGGAGAAGCAGCTTGGATGAGCTGTGAAATGTTTTCGACCAAAATAAACATTTGTTCAGTTGACAAATTTCTATGTTGAATTTCTATGGACGTCCATATCCGCCAGTAAATAAAAAAAAAAAGCCTCACAGTATTAAAACTCGTAATTATGACTTTACAACTTCTAATTATGACTTTTAAACTCGTAATTATGACTTTTAAATTCATAATTATGACTTTTAAATTCATAATTATGACTTTTTAACTCTTAAAACTCGTAATTATGACTTAAACTTCTAATTATGACTTTTATACTCATAATTATGACTTTAAAACTTTTAAAAATGACTTCTATACTCATAATTATGACTTTAAAACTTTTAATTATGACTTTTATACTCGTAATTAAGACTTTTAAACTCATAATTATGACTTTAAAATTTTTAATTATGACTTAAACTTGTAATTATGACTTTGAAACTTCTAATTATGACTTTCTCTGAGGCTTTTATTTTTTATTTACTGGTGGAAATGGGCTTCCATAAACTTCTCTTTTGCCATACAGGAAAAAAAAAAAAAAAAAAAAAACACTGAATGAGATGATGAGTCCAAATTTTTGACTATTAGGGTAAATAACCAATATGAAATAAATAAAACTAGAAAAGCACTCAGAGAGCGCAGACCTCCGCCAAGGACTACCCCCATTTTTTATATAAATTGCGATAAAATCAGTCTTCTGGATCAGATCCGGATCAGCCTTTGGAATATGAAAGAGGATCCCATTGTCCATCCCTGAGTCAAATTTCATGGGGTTTGGTCAATAATTAACCGAGATATTAAGAAACAAAATTTTTGGCCCCATTTACCACAATGTTAACTAAAATTTCAAAGTGATCCAGAATCCAGGATTTCTTCCGGATCACCCCAAAAAGTTCTTCCTTTTCACATTTCCAACAAATCCTGAAAATTTCATCAAAATCGGTCCATAACTTTTTGAGTTATGTTGCTAACAGACAAACAAACAAACAAACAAACAAACAGACAAACGCCGGCAAAAACATAACCTCCTTGGCGGAGGTAAAAAAAAACAAACAAAGGACATTATTTTTGGACTATTGACAATTTCCTAATACTATTTTCACATATATTTTCATTTTGCACAACAGAAAATCCCGCTGAAACCACCTCTGACACGACGCCAAACCAGAAGGGGAAACTGCTAATCAAACTGTAACTCTACACCACAGAGCCGCATGTCGCTGGTGACAAACGCGCTCCACACATTTGAAGACCCTCAATCACGAAACGACGGGATCCGATGACGCTCACATTCAGACGCTCACACTTTCCATGGCCATCTGCAGCTCGACAAATAAGGAGCATCAATTATTAAAGACATAGCGCAACCATCCAATTTGTGAAGGCGAACGGGACAAGGAAGCTGTGGAGCGAGGGAGCTTTATTTTCCACTGATATCAAGAGGGGAAGTCGGGCTGAGATGTGATCAGATTAAAATGTGTGGGGTAACTTTCATGGACAAGAAAAGAAGCCAGAAGGAGAGATTGTTGGAGATATTTGGTTTGACGGGCGAGAGCCGAGGGCGTTTGTGTACGGAGAGATGAGGCCGGAGGAATAGAAACGACGTGACGAGAGGTGGATGGTGATAATGCAAACAGACAACTTCAGAGTCAGGTTTATATGAGCTTTTATCAGAGTTATAATCCTCACAGCACACAGCTCTTTGACAAAGGACATCCAGGACATTACAGAAGAAGAGGTTAACAGGGTCGGCACAGGCTTTTTTAATGCCCTAGGTAAGAATTCTGATGGTGCCCCCTGACTCCACTCTACTAATAAATATAAAAAAATTGTGTTTTCTGTTAAGACTATGTTGGCTTTAGTCCAGATCTGGGCATCGTACAGCTCCCAGGCCACACACAGCCTTTTGGTTGACTCTGACCGTCCCGTTAAAGCTAATTTGGAATTACTAATAAAATGTTATAATTTTACCTCATGCATGGACTAACGCTGTACTGCTTTTACTTTAGAGGTCTTTTTTATGGTTATTTTTTTGTTAGGTAGCTTCACTTTTTCATTGCTTAGTCCTAACAGACAGTGTCATGGCCTGGAAAAGTCATAGAAATTGAAAATGTAATTTTCCAGGCCTAGAAAAGTCATGGAATCTCACACTCTGAGGAGCTCAGGGACCGGCCTCCTGCTGGTGCCCAGAGTCACGACTAAACAAGGGGAGTCAGAGTTTCAGGTTCATGCAGCTAAAACCTGGAACAGTCTGAACATGTGAGACAGACTTTACTTTTACGCTGTTTAAATCCAGACTCAAAACATTTCTGTTTAACTGTGCATATAACTGAAAGGTTTTCATTCCGCACTCTTCTCTCTAATCTATGTCTCTCTTTTATAATTTTAGTTTTTATGATTATTTATATGTTTTGATTATGATTTTAATGTACTTCTTATTCTGTAAAACACTTTGAATTACTTTGTGTACGAATTGTGCTATAAAAATAAACTTGCCTTGCCTTGCCTAAGTTCAATGAAAGTTTTTGAAAAGTCCATCCATATCTACTTTCTTCCGCTTATCTGGGCCGGGTCACAGGGGCAGCTGTCTAAGCAGGGACTCCCAGACTTCCTTCACCCCAGACACTTCCTCCAGCTGCACCGGGGGGGCATCGAGGCGTTCCCAGGCCAGCCCAGAGACATAGTCCTGGGTCTTCCCCGAACATGCGGGGGGGGGGGACTATTGGACCATTTGGAAAAGTCATAGAATTTTAATATCTCTTTCACGCAACTACAGTGTTCTGTTAAGTTCTCATTAGGCTATGATGATTATTTCTAAACCTTTTGTTTAAAAGAGACGACAATAAATGCACTGACAGTATTTTGAATGTTAAAGAAACTATAATACCAAACCATTAAAGTGAGTAGAAAGGGTTAACATTTCATATTTAGCCCTAAAAATACAATCAGTTCTATACATGTAGGTGCTGTAAAGTCATGGAAAATTCACTTTAGGTCATGAAAATGTCATGGAAAAGTTTTGAAATTTTATCAGTGAAAAAGAGTGGAGACCCTGAACATGTACTGTTACCAGTCTTACCAGCACGTCAAAACAATGCTATTTAATGCTTTTTTTAAATTAAGAAATACAATTAATATTCTGCAGAATTGAGTTATTGGCTCGGCCCTCCACAACATTTTCTGTTTTTCATGTGGCCCCATGGGAAATAATAATTGCCCACCCCTGCATAAGTCTATTAATTACGGGCCCTGAATCAATTTCTTGATTGATTTTGTAGCTGGGATACAAAAAATAAATAAATAAATAAAAAATAAATAAAATAAGTACTGCCTTTAGTGGATGTACAGCATTATTTTTTGACTCCAAACTGTTTCTTTGTGTATAGACATTTCATACTATACACCAGTGATTCCCTTTTTTTTTTTTCTGGGGACCCATATTTTAAACGTCATAAACCTTCACGACCAAAGTCAATAGACATTATTCGTAAATCACAAAATAAAGGTGGATTTGACACATTATTGAACATTAATAAGGATATTTTATTGTTGATCGTGTCTCTCTGAACAATTTATATTGCTCAAGTTTTAAACAATGAATAACGGTCACTGAACCAGCAATAAAAAGATCCATAAGTCGCATTTGGACATTAAAAGTGGCCCATTTCTTTTTCTTTTCAACATCCAAAGGAACCAGCAATATTGGAACAAAATAGTCAATAAAATAATTACAACACTTCCAGCTTCACTGCTCGCTTCCCCTGATTTATTACCCTTCTTTTTGGACAACCAAGTAAGAATTTCTCAACTTTAGCGGCAGGAAAACGTGTTCAGTGCAGGCAGGAAGGATTCGCTGACTCGCTCGATCTCTCATGTGTCAGATCTGTAAATTGCAGATCGTGACAGAGCGAAAATCTCTCTACACTGTTCATGATGAAGCTCACGTTCATTTGAAGTGAAAGCACACGGGGCCCCTCCATCATCACCGTGCACCCTGAGCATTTGCCTGAACGGCCCGTGCCACACGCCGCCTCTGTTGTGCGTAACCACGTGAGGCCGCGCTGCACAACAGAATACGCACAAATCACAACTGCAATTCGAGACGGTGCAATTATCAAATCACAAAGGATGCAATTACTTAGGTAACGGAATGTCTCCTGAACGGTTTGAATGGTGTATATCGCAAATCTAATTCCAAACTGCTACTAGATTTCGTTCCAAAATCGAGCTCCCCGTGAGGCCTTATTTCTTATACATTATTAAGTATATCAAGTATTGAGTATCAAGAGTCTATTCTTAGGCTGAAAAACAATGTTGCTGTAATTAATTAACAACAACACCACTATCAGTAATGACATGAAGAACGTTAAGAGTCCTCACTCACTCAACAGCAATAATAAACCACTTTACTTTTGAGCTTTAAGGCTACATTCAGACTGCAGGGCTTAACGTTCAATTCTGATTTTGTTGTGAAATCCGATGTTTTTGCGAGGTCGTTCACATTTCCAATTAAATGCGACTTGTATGTGACTCCAGTGTGAACATTAAACGGCCCGAAAGTGTCCCGCATGTGCACTGGAGACACGATGACGTCAACCGCAGTGAGCGTGCTCTGTGTTTACGGAAGTTGTCCAAACATGGACGCAGCATCGAGCACCTGGAGATTTTAAAGTTCCTCTCGTACCGGAGCCAGAACATGAACAACTTACTTGTTTTAAGGAGGAGATTGAGAAGGAGAAGGACGAGGTTTTTGGTCGTGGTGTTTTGTGGGACAGCGGCAGCGACGTCCGTAGAAAGGAACGTGTGGATGTGGAGACGTAGCCAAGAGTGGTGAGTGGTGATGTGTGGTGATGTGCTTCACTTCAGTGACACAAGAGTTCGTTAACAATTTTCGCCTACTTCAGCGCAGAATAGTGACGTTTGTGGCTTGTCGGACAAATGCACTTTGGCCGTTCAGACTGAAGTCGCATGTCAAAAGATCAGATATGTATCGGTTTCAGGAGCACATAACCAAGTGGCCTGGGTCGCATTTGAAAAAAATCGGATCTGTGTCGTTCAGACTGTCATTAAAAGATCAGATACAGGTCACATAGGGGCCAAAAAATCTGATTTGGGTCACTTCAAGCTGCAGTCTGAAGGCAGCCTAAGTAATAATCTGTTCTCCCTCATAAACTGGCCCATATAGGAGTCACTTCTGTAGCATTGCAGTTGTGCAGTCTGCATTAATTACTATTTCCAGTGCCACTGTAATGCGTTGCAGACTAGGCAGACTGACTGCAATAGACGAACTTATCAGAAATAGATTCGCAAAGGAGCCTGAGGGTAAGTGAATGAAAACGGACACAAAATAAAGTTGGTAATATGAAGAATAGTATTGTTAGGTTGGCAATAATACGAATAATATAGACTTATTTATACTTTGATAGACAGATGTATTATAAATCGAGCATATATGATTGATTATTTATTTCGGTCACAGGTATATTTTGACATAAATTCACAGACAGTCATATTTAACATACACAGACCGAAAAGGTGCAGGCTGAAGCTTAATCTTATTATGCCCTTTACCCTTTATTCCTTTGTCAGAGCATCATCTTAACACCAGTTCATCTTCATAAATACAGCAAGAGGAAACAAACAAACCAGAAACAATACAACAAAGTACTACAGCACACACTGAGTATCATAAATAATAATATATATATTAAACAGAGCAGTCAGGAGATATTAGGTTCGACTCCTGGCTAGCTCGCCAATTGTAACCTCAGTCCGTCTAGCCTACAACACGTTACACCAAAATAAGCCTCTCTTTTGTGTTGTATAGATTTGTCTTCATACAAACAAGTATTTTCTCAGTCCTCAATTTTCAATATGATATCAACAGGGCAGCAGTGTGTCGTGGTCATTATTTTCGACCAAATATGTGATTTTAAAGTAGGGATGGGAATCACAGGGTCCCTCACGATTCGATACGTTGCACAATACGCCGCTCATGATGCAATATTATCACAATATGACGATAATCGATACTTTGTGATATATTGCTGTTTTTTAAGAAGCAAATCCATTTTAGCAACAATTTCTTCTTTGTTAAACCACTACTTCACTATACTACTACTTACTTCACTACACTACTACTTATTTCGCTACACTTCACTACTACAAAATTAATATGAAATACATCTATTTGAATCATCAAAACATTGAATATGCCAAATATATTGCATAAACTTCTACTAAATAAGAAAAAAACAAAGCTAAAAGATACAGTATTGTTATTGCGGACATTGTGTCACCAAATTTAGTATCACAATATATCGATATTTTTGCACAGCCTTATTTTAAAGTGGAAATGGGACAATATGTAATAATTATTCATGTCACACTGTGTATAATATTGATCACCAGCAAAGATAATCATCATTTTATCACCAGACAGCACTGAAAAAAAAAAAAAAAAAACTCTTCTAGGGCCTGTTTACATGAGAACGCTTGCTGGTAAAAATGACAAAATATTTTATCAGAAGTACCTTTCATTTAGACGGCGATGGTGTTTTTGGAGCTTAAAAACGTCTTATGTCACATGCCCACATCTGGTCAGAGTACACAGAAACCTGGAAAGCATAACCAATTGAATTCCACACACTTTTGCATCACCGTACGCACACAGTTTTCCTCCTGCAAACGCTCGTCTAAATGCAGAATAAAAAGTGAAGACGAGACGCCGCTTTTGCATCACCTGTTCAGACCGTCATCATATAAATGTAGCCCTAGTCTAGATTCTTGTTTCTACTCAATTATTCTTGAACACCTTAAAATAATAGTATTTTTAGTTTGATTCTTTCTTTATTATTAGTCTGTCTTCATCTACAAATGCATTTCCACCTTGTGATGTCATGAAGCTTTTAACTTTTACCTTTTGTTTAGCAGAGATCGGCAATTCCAGGACTGAAATTATCCAAATGATTCTAGTGAAGGTGTACGGAGTTTAAAAACACAATGGAGCACTTCCTGTATTACCACATGACATCACAAGGTGGAAACAGAACGTTTTTTTTTGTTTGCGAGAAGCCTAAATATGCAGAGTTTGAGAGTTAAAAATGTGTGAATGAAACAAAACACAACTCCAGGTCTGTTTGTGATGAGAAAACAACATTATAACACGGGACCTTTAATCATGATTATTTTTGCCAAGATAAACATGACACAAAAATTTCGTCCCACGCCTATTTTAAAGTATTTCCTCATTAAATTATTACTCAAGGACAAGTACACAATTTGCAAATTTAAATTAGACTCCAGGAAGCACAAAGGTGTTTTCCCATACGTACCAAAACGTATCAAAAAATGCCAGAACTCTGAAAATCCACTGAAAATAGGTTCTCCCTTTTATAAATTGCTGTGTATTCCCATAGCAGTGGTGGTGGCGGCAGTAGTAGGTCCTGACAGGAGTGCAGTATTGGTACTTTGGAGGATGGAGAGCTGCAGGGGAGGCAGAGGCACCTGTTTAGGGGGGAGGAAGAGGAGGAGGAGGTGGGGAGGGCCTCACAACAAATACTATTGTTCAGAGACATATGACACCGCGCCTACAGTCATCTGGGTACAGTGAGAGGGCAAGTGTCTGCGCCGAACTGAAGAGACCGATGAAAAAAGACAATTATGCACACAAAATTCAGATATTTATGATCAGATAATACACTAAAATGTCCTTTGGTTCATTCATTTAATTTAAAAAATGCTCTGGTTCAATATTTACTCAACCCGTGTAATTGTTTTTGATCATTTTGTTGAATTTTGTTGTTCATTTTCTGGCTATATTTGAACTCTGTCTTAGTTTTAGTGTGAGTGAGTGTGTGTGTGTTTTGTTCTTTTTTTGTTTATTTGAACTTATGTAACCTCCTGTCTGCCTTACTGTATCTGTCTTTTGCTTTTATAACTATGAGGAAAACGAGATGGTGCGACATCTCAAGGGGCTTATCCTCCAAATAAGTAAAATAAATCAAATAAAAATTAATGAAATAATGGTAAAATGGACAAAATGAGTTAGGAGGTGTTCGCGATTCTCTCTCCCTGGCTCCAACAATTTGCTAAATGTCTCTCTCCACTCACTTCTCACAGTAAGAAGAAGAATAAGCGATTCTTTTTGTCAAGAGCAATAAAAGAACAAGCAGAGCAGGAAAATCTGAAATCAGACATACAAGACGACTGCAAGAGACAAAAGCAGATTATGGGCTTGAACAACGCCAGGGTCATTTGAGCTGAAGGCAACAAATACCAGCGCTGGATCAGAGAAGCATCGAGATCCACAAACCAGGTCCGAGGATGAACTGTGGAGTTTGGAGAAGGCGTCAGACAGTAGGGGCCATAAGCTTCTTAAATTGCTTAAATTACTGTTTTGAAGTTGCAGTCAGGATCAGCTAATCTTGCACAGCAACCTGGATTCTTGCAATATTTATGAGTTCACAAACTCATGTTGAGAATCCATTTTGGTATACATTCACTGGTGCGATAACGTCCAAGAGGTGTGGGCGACCAGTCACGTCACAGCATTGAGGTTTGTGCGAAAGCCAAAGGGAAAACACCAAAACTAACCAAAACAAACATGGAGACGCCGACAGATATACTTCAGCCTTCTTAGTACTGTTCAGTTTGTTGAAAATGTGCAGAAAGTAAGAGCTTTGTGCTTTTGTGGTGAGAGAAGATGTCTGTGGCTTTTCTCTCATCTGAATGTAAAAAAAAGTTCAATTTTTTTGGCTTGTTCCGCTGTTGTGATGCTTCCACCAATCAGATTTAAAGACCATATTTTTTGGACAATAATGTTGAATTCTCTCGTCTATTTTCATACATAAGGTGCACTGGATTATAAGACGCATTAAGCAAAACAAACGGACGACACTTGAGACTGATCCTTAGTCCAGGCGTCCACGATCCATTGGCAGATCGTGGTGTAATTCGCCCGGCGTTGCCTCCCTGTCTTGGTGAATGTGAATTATGAATGTGAATGTGGGTGGATAATTTAAGTTTTTTTTTTTTTTCCCTACAAGAGAACTCAAATATACATTGAGTAATAATGTGTTTAATTCAGCTTTGCGCACATTTGTTTACGTTTTACAGAGACGAAACTTAAAACCACATGGATAATTTGCATAAACTATAAGCGCTGAAAAAACAGTCCGCTCCCTGTGCACTGATGCGGTTCAGCTTCTGTCGGAGGCTCCTGACTACGGTAGCCGTAATGCTCCAGCAATCCATCAAGCGGTGCGGCTTCGTAGTTTACCAAAGTCGTACTAAAACATTTTGATACAACCAGAATTAATACACAAGTCACACTAGATTGTTGAGAAAATTAAAGGATTTTAAGTGCGCCTTATAGTCCGAAAAATACGGTACTCGCCATGACATTGTGCCTTTTCCCATCTCTTTCAGCGAGAGCCATTCCAGATTTATAATGTGTAGAGCTCCATCCAGAGTGACACACAGATCAGTCTGTCAGCAAAATAATACAACCCCAGTGATGATGGTGACTGCAACTTCCCGATTATGGTTGAATAGTAAATAAAATAAAAAGATAGACACACCATACTGTGGAGCATAGAGACAAGCAGACTCTCCACCAGAAAAATTACACAGTGCCTCTTTCCATCTTATCCAAGTGATTAAAACAGAAATGTCAAGTTCTCTGCATGAACAATAATTTCTCTGTAACAATCAACAATACACACTCATTTCTAAAACTATTCTTGCACTAATCTTACAATCATATCAATAATCTACCAAATCACAAACCTCTAATTCAACTACTGACGGACATAATAAATAAAAAAAATGATTTCTTTCTTTTTACAAGGACACAGATGAAAAGACCACATTTTCCACTCAGAGCCAGAACCGCACGCCAGCCTGCCCCAGCCCCGGTTTAATGATCAAATAATAACTTTACAAGAAGAAAAAGAGAGAAGCGAGAAGAGAGGGTTCACAAGGGCAACTTTTAATTAGACAACGCCACTATTCAGATGATTAAAAAGAAATCAAATCAATTATAAATGACTGGAATTATTGCCTGAAAAAGATGAAAAAACGGCCCAAGAGAGAAGTATTTTCTCACACTGAAAATGAATTGATAAATGAGTCAAGCAGTGGTTTGCTATAGTTGCAGATTTTATTGCAAATTAATAGAATCGTACTCAGTGTTGGGGAGTAACAGATTACATATACCGGAGTTATGTAATCAGAGTACAAATTATGAATGCCTGTATTCAGTTACAGTTACTGTTTCAGTGAGTGGTAATTGGATTACAGTTACTTTGTTAAAATAAATGCATTACATGATGGTATTTTCCTGTTTTCACATTTTGGGCTATATCCCATTATTTTTTTTTATTTTATTTTAGTAATTTCCCTCACTGCCAGAAACCCACACAGAACGCGTCCAATAAGAGCCACATAAACATCTTGTTAACGTTGGTGGCGTCAGTCACACAATGATGAAATCCTGTGCTCTACAAATCGGCCCCCCTCCGGCCCCTGACTGCACCTAGAAATTCTGTCCATAAAAACAATGAACAGAACCGGTGACAAAGGGCAGCCCTGGCGGACTCCAACATGCACCGGGAACAGGTCTGACTTACTGCCGGCAATGAACACAGCTCCTGCTCCGGCATACAGGGACCGGACAGCCCTTAGGCCCCGGACCCCATACTCCCGGAGCACCCCCCACAGGACACCACGAGGGACACGGTCGAATGCCTTCTCCAAGTCCACAAAGCACATGTGGACTGGTTGGGCAAACTCCCATGAACCCTCGAGCACCGATGGAGAGTGTAGAGCTGGTCCAGTGTTCCACGACCAGGACGAAAACCACACTGCTCCTCCTGGATCCGAGGTTCGACTATCGGCCGGATTCTCCTCTGGAATGTTCCATGGTATGAAATTTAACACATCTACCTAACATTTAGTCATTACTGTTGTTTCCATTGCTCAAAAACACAATCATTCTCTCTGTGAACAGGCTCGCCTCTCCACACATCTGATCTGTAAAGTAGCCTATAGTTGTCTCTCTTAAAGTTGCACTGTGTAACGTTTCCAGCGAAGCGTCCATCAAATGCTTTTCTCCATGAAGATGTTATTGCGTTGTCTGGAATGTTTCACAGTATGGCATTAAACGTTTCTATCTTAGACCAAACCAGACCAAGTTACAAGTCAGATCTGTGGAGAGGCGACCCCGCTCACAGTCAGAATGTTGTTTTTCTTGGTATTTTTGAGCCATAAATCCACCTGTAAGTTGAATAAATGTAAACTAGAGCTGTTAAAAGTCACACTACAGAACATTGCAGGCATAGAAACAAGCAGGTGGACCCCGAAGTGAAAAGTTACACAGCGCGCCTTTAAGTTTAATCTCTACCGTGGAACATTCTAGACAAAGTAATAACATCTCTACCAGAAAAGCCTGAAAAATCACTATTCTGTACAATATTTTCCCCTGATCTGCTCTTCGAAGACTGAAGTGTACGGAGACAAAAACGTGGTTATGTAACACGGGTTTATAAAAATGTGCAGTGCATAAATGTTTGATCGTGAGTCGGAGTAGAGTCTTGCATTTTTCACCGTGTTATTGCATCAACCGAGCGGGAACAGGGCAACCCCTATTCTCCTCCTTCAGCTCCACAAGCCCGTCTGTGCTTTTGAAGACGCCGTGTTTCATTCAAGACGTAACATACTGTTTTTTTAGAGCATTTTTGTGTGGAAAGATCTAAGTTGTAATTGAATGTAAGTTTCACTTTACCCCTATCAGTCAGTTTAAGTGTCTATGACAGTTTGGACTATTTTGTTTTTACGAAGACGCAGTTAAGATCATTATATTTAAGATTTTACTAAAATAATCCCTGATATCACCTTGTACACTGGGCCCAAACTCCTCTAATGTACACAAAAGTTATTATTTCACAAATACAACTATAAGAAAACACTTTTATTTTGTTGAATTCATGTATCACAACAGCGTGTTTCTTTTGTGTAAACTGTGTCGAACTTTTGGGCAGAATTCCCAGTGCGTCTTTCTACGTCCTGTAATTTTCAGCATATTTTTGAACTTTTCTTCTTTATTTGTGTAAAACTATAATTTATATTCACAACAGGTATTGTCCTAGCCTATCATCAGCTAGTTTCACTTTGTGGAAACCATCTGACCTCGCAGCATTAGGATTTGTTCGCTCGACAGTAGGCGGGTACTTTTTTTATTTAACCAATCGCTGCTATTTGGTCGTGACGTATGTAATGCGCCAAATCCCGTAGGAAGAAGGACAGTAACATCTTTCCCCTGTGGGCTTCTACCCTGTGTTTTTAAAGTTTCATTCATATGTTAATACAATTTGCCCTGTTAATGCTGTGTATGTCTTTGTCTGCCAGTTGTTATGGGACACGTGTTGGGACAAAGTGCTTGTATTTTTCCATAAAGATGTTAACTCAACAGTTATGCTGGTAAAAAGGCATCCAGTTTTTCTGTGCATCAGTCCCGTTGTCGAGGGACGACCGACGCACAGAGAGACGCCGCGTCAAAATCATGTGAATCAACTTGAATCTTGAGACCTGAACCTGCCTGACTCAAATAAAGAGACATGTGAGACCTGTTCTAACTCTCCAAGCCTCTTTCTTAACATCCTCTGTTCAGGCTGCCTCCAGGAGAAGCTGACACCCCCTTGTTAAAATTCACCAAACATTCTTTGTGTTCCGGCTTTAAATCCTCGATCTCAGGAATCGTTGCCAACACAGAATGTCTGTCTTCGTCTACATCCATCTCGACCGCTTTGTTTACTGTTGGACCCAGACAGGTGCTTGAGTTTGACGTCATGACTTCACAGCTCTTCGCTGATTGGCCGGTGTGCGGTCTACAACTTCCGGGGTTTTTGCAAACGTCTAGTGTATTCAGATTCCTCACCTAGTCGCTGGAGAGAAATTAAATTGAGCGGCAGCCTGGCTATTATTATCCCACGAGGTTGAGTAGAAAATAGAGAATTGTCAAAACCTGTGCACTTTTTTAAACACACTGTAGTTGATTTAAACTAAAAACGTAAAAACAGAACTAGTTCATTTAAACATTTTGCAGTGGTCCAAAGTTATTCCTCACTTTTATGCATTCAGAACATCCTAATTATTCACCACGACGAGTTTATAAGCGCTATTCACAACACCTTTTAAGACATACTTTTCAAAAACATTGCACAACGATGTATATTCATTAATAGGGATGTAACAATAACCGAAATATCGTGATATCGTATCGTCAAAGTTCTCACAATAACATCGTGGACCATCACAATATATCGAATTACAAGTCTCTTTGCTTAAATTAAGAGTTATGGTGCAGCAATAGCTAAAAAAAAGACAGAGGGAACTACATAGACCATGATCCTTTGCTCCATTTCAGTGCAGACTACAAGAAGAAATAACAGTTCTAAGCACTTTTAAGTCTTAGTTCAAGGCATTTTACGAGGAAAAAGTAGCATATTCAGTTTTGTTCGCCTCCACAAAATATCACAAAAAATATCGAACAGAGAGATTTGGATATCGTTACATCCAATACAGCTGTATACTTTAATTTCCCTTATTTTTAATTTATCATAATCACCTTTTTTTGGTTTTGACGCTACAGTTTCTACTAAGAATGGTGGCAGAAGTGATCCATGTTTGAATAATTTAATACAAGTGCCTCAATCAATCGAAAAAACACCAACTACAAATGAGTTACTTCGGTATTATGACAATTTTGGAAGCATTTGTATCAAAAACTTGTGTTCAGCTTCGTTTTAGACTACGCAGGGGTCACCGTAGTCTCCTCATCAACTTTTTTTATTTCTTTGATGAAAACTTCAAAAAAAAATCAATTACATAAGCAACAGCGGAAAACAGGCCACTGCACTCTAGAGTGAATGTCAACAGAAACTCACCGCTGTCCTTGGAGAAAAGGGCATCCCCAGAAATGTCAAGTAAGAAAAATGAAAACACATTGACCATTGTGAGAAATTGTTTATCCAACTGCTTAAAAAAATATCTACAATAATAATAGGCCATCAGTGGTCGTGTCGCGTCAGCATTTCCGCTTCGTTGGACTTATATTTTTTGATGTCCATTTGTCCAATTCCCTCCGACAGCTGACCTCAGCACTGAAATGGACGACTGATTCTATCTAACGATTTCCGATGTGAATTTAGGAAAAACACGGGTTCAATTGCAGCTGTTTAAAGGTCCTAGATTACACTAAATTAATAAACCATTCAAACCAATTTAGGACATTGTTACCTTCTCAAAAACAGAGCTGGAGTTGTTTCAGTCACCCACACTTTTTTTTATTAGTCTGTCTGCATCTCCAAACCTCAAAATGCTTTGTTCCACCTTTTTATCTTTAACTTTTTATCTTTAGTTTAGTAGAGATTGGCAGTTCCAGGGATGAAATTAAACGAAATGAATCTATAGTGAATGGTTAAGAGTTTAAAAACACAGTGGAGCACTTCCTGTATTACCACATGACATCAAAAAGTGGAGCAATGTTTACAGAGAACTCTACACTACAGGATTTTTGTGTTAAACTTGTGTGAATGAAGCAAAACACAACTCCAGGTCTGTTTGTGATGAGGAAACAACATTATAACAGATCAGAAAATAGCGCAATATGGGCCCTTTAAAGGGACAGTCCAGAATTTTGGACATAGGACCTCATTTCCTAGTGAGCCAGAGTGTTGGAGACGTGTGGAGACACTTTTAAAAATATTCTATTCAGTCCTTGTATTTGCAGAGGTCGCTGGTGTTAGACTAGTGCATGTCAATGGTCATAGTTCTCCTGCCATTAAAAACAGTCTTACCCACTCCACAAAACACCCGAAGAAAATCTATTATTACACCAGACTGTCCATGTAAATGTCTGTGTCGATAGAATAATGTCTGAAATAAAACTAACCTTGCATCGTATGAACTGTTGCATGTTGAGGGACTATTTTCTCATATATCAGTCCGCAGCTGCCAAACTTTCTATCAGGAAGTACAACTCACTGCTGCTCAGGCATAAATCCTTCAAATACAAAGTTGGTATACCATCCCTAATTGCAATCAAATCGCAATACTTAAATCATAAAAATTGCAATTATGATGTTGTTTTTTGCTAAAATCTTGCAGCCCTGTAGCAGACTACCAATATGTCAACCACAAAATATAAGTTTAAAGTGTATTACGTAACTTTTTGGTTGGGGCTCCGTTGTCTGCTTTTTATGGTATGATATTGCTCTGCCTGGAATGTTCCACGGTATGACTTTAAACAGCTCAACCTTACATGTATTCAATTCCACGCAGAGGCGGTGCTACCATTAGGCAAAGTAGGCGGCTGCTTAGGGCCCCCAAACCTGGAGGGGCCCCCCAACCAACTGCCCTCAGTGTCACTAATCGCCGAGACCTCAGAGCAATTTGATTTTCTCTCAGTGTGACATTAAATGAGAGTAGTTTTACTTACTTTATTAAACAATAATCATGAGAAAAATAATAATAATTATAGCTAATGGATGTAAACAAAAATGTAATTGTACAAATAAAAAAATAAAACTACTTTCAGCTCCGGTTATTAACTAACTAATAAGACAAGTTTCCAGTCCACCATAATTCAAATAAATAGAGATGTGCATGTCTCAAGAACAATGGGGAAAAACAGAAAATAAATTTAAAAGTGCAGTAAAACGAAGGCCTCCTAAATTGTTAACTCCCCACTGATTCCAGGTGGTATTATTGCGCAAAAATATCTCAAAACACAGGCATTTCAACTGTGAACGGGGTCGCCTCTCCACAAATCTGACCTTTAACTTGGTCTGGTTTGGTCTCCACGAAGACAGAAAGGTTTAATACCATACTGTGAACCTTTCCAGCCCAAGCAATAACATCTCCAAGGAGACTTTTCCACCAGAAAAGTTTCACACCTTTCAAACATCTCAGGTAGAAAAAGCAAAAAAAAAAAAAAAAAATTGACAGTAAACAGCTGCTCTATGCTGCTGAGATTCACTTTAAGCTGTGTTTGGTTGTTTAAAATTTAAGAAAACAAGTCAAACTCATCTTTCTTTCTCGGGGTGGCATGTTTTTCTTGCAAAGCTGCGCCCTTTTTAACTTTTCGCTCGACATCCCCGCGTTACGGCCGACTACCCGAGTTAAGAAAACGAACTGAGTCTCCGTTGACCGTGGCATAAACAGCAGTCGGAGCAGAAGGCAAAGATGTAAACCAACATTTGTTCAACTCAATTCTCGTCTCAGCTGCTCTCCCATGCTCTTCTAACAGAGGCTTCATGCATTTTTAACGACCACAGAAACACACTCACGGTTTGTAACAATACTGCAAACCTTTTCCGTGCACACAACTGAAACCAATTTAAATTCTTACAATGATCAAATAATTTCTACGCCTCAAAAAATAAAGGTTGGGGTCCGTCACCTTTTTCTTTTTTGATGGATATGACATTACGCTGCTTTGAATGTTCAACAGTATGACATTAAACAGCTCTACCTTACATTTATTTGATTCCAGGTGTTTTCATAGCTCGGATCTGACCTGTAACTTGGCCTAGTTTGGTCTCCATGAAGATAGAAAGGAGTAAACGCACAATGGGAAACATTTCAGACAAAGCAACAAAATTATCCATGGAGAAAAGCAGATGGCGGACCCTCCATGAGTAAAGTTACACAATGCACCTTTGAAACTATAGTAATCTTGTGACCACAGCTGCCCTGGGGTAAACGTGTGACGGAAATGTATTACCAGACCTTTTTAAGACCACTTAAATGAAAATTAAAACCAACATCGCACCCTTATGTGGGCAAAAAACACCAGATCCAATTCTAAAAACGACCAAACAACTGCTATATCTAGACTCTAAGAGCCTCAGTGGATTAAACTGACACTTCCAAGATTCATCCAACGTCTTCCTCCACTCTACTGATGTTTACTTATTGCCACCAGCACCAGAAACCAAAGTATTGTTTGTGCATATTTCAAATTAGACGTTCATGTTGGTTGTACTGATGCCTAATTGGGTTTGTCACAAAAAAGAGACACCAGGCATTAAGGTTTAAGGCACTTAGATTATATTGTCAGTGAACTCTATACATAAATCTGTGGTTGTCATAGTTGTGGTTGGCTGTTCTAAAGCTAAACTTTAAATTTTTTTCTTTTATTTTTATGTTACATTTTAAACTTAATATTTCATGATTTTGACCAACTAAGCGGTATAGCATATACAGTTCAAAGGAAGGAAGTTAAGGACAGTTAAGACTACTGGATTGTGTTATTTGAGCAGTTTTGTTTTTACAATAATGTAATTGGCTTTCTACAGCAAAATTGGCAGAAGGCGTTCCAGGTGGATGTCACGTCTCATCAACGACATGCAGAAGAAAAAGAGAGAGAGGGTAAGGGGAGGCTTTCCTGTTGTGTCTCCAGAGCTCGTGTGGCTCCCCCTTGAGGCTGCTGTGACGCTGCAGGACACAAAGAACATGCAGGAAGGGCACTTTTGTCATGAAGGCTGTTACTCTCCTCAAACTGCCCTCACAAAGGACCTGATGACTCTACCTGTTTGAGCAGCACTGAGACTTTAGTTTGAGCTGTTCTATAGTTATTGTATATTACTGCTCGAAGTCCTTAAATTCTAGCCTGATTCATCGGACGGTTTCACTTTGTGGAAACCGTCTGACCTCGCAGTGTTAGAATTTGTTCGCTTGACAGTAGGCGGGTACTTTTTATCATTTAACCAATCGCTGCTATTTGGTCGTGACGTATGTAATGCACCACTAACAGGCCTAACTGGTATATTAAGCTTTTTCCAAATCCCGTATCAAGAAGGACAATAACATCTTTCCCGTTGATGAAATTCATCAAACATTCTTTTTATTCTGGCTTTAAATCCTCAATCTCGGGAATCGTTGACAAAACTGAATATATGTCTCTTCGCTGATTGGCTGGTGCCCGAACTCGCACTTCCAGGCTTTTTGCGAACCATCTATTGCATTTTGATTCCTGACCTAGTCCCTGGAGAGAAATTAAATTGAGCAGAGGCACTAGGTGGTGCCAGCCTGGCTACTTAAATTCCCCCTCAAGGACAAATAAAGTGTGTGATTGTAAATATTGATTGATGAAATAATAATTACTTTTTTGATGAGGTACAGGAGCACCTCCAGACTCACTAACAGCTTCATCCATCAGGCTGTTAGGATGCTGAACTCTCCCCCCTCCCTAACCACTAGGCGACCAGTAAGATAGGAACCTGCCTCCTACTTTTAATTATCATTTAATTAGAAGATTGATTTGAAGTTTGTATATGTTCATACGGAAATTTGACAAACTTTTTGAATTGAATTGAGTTGAATTGAATTATAGTTTGATGACCACATCTAAATCCACATACGTTTAAAATAACAGCACTCTCTCTCCTCTCCCCGTCCTGCGTATCTGACTCCATGCACTATTCAGACGAGCTCTGCCTGAGCCACTAAAGCCACGCACTGGTGATTTATTTATTAGGAATAACAAAAAACCCTCCAAAGCCTGCACACTGTGACTGCTGCAGATAGGACACAATGAACCAGGCAATAAATCAAGCCTGCAATGAGAAAAGTTTGAGCGAGCAGCAGCAGCAGCAGAGTGTGGCCAGAGACGGGCGAATTTAGGTCCCATTACGGTGAAATTATCAGAAAAGACGTGATCCAATTGGGCGTCCAGTTTTAATAATGTGTGACTGTACTGGTGTAATGAAAACCAATAGCCAGAGTGGGGCTATGAGAGCAATTCATTTCTGTAAGCAGCCCGTCTGACCTTTACACCGGGTAATATAACACGAGCAGACAGTGGGCGCTGGCACAAACTAATAATGTGGGTTTTGGTTTTGTCCAGGGAGGATTGCACAGCCTACCTGCTTATTTACTTTTCTGTTTTTCGTAAATGTCATATAGGAATGTGAAGGTACCTCAACTAAATGATTATTTTTTGAGAGTGACTGTCCGTAATTAGTTTCAAGTCAGTGAGATTAAATAATACCACTATATTTTGTTTTCTTTTTTATGCAAAAGCTGTTTTTTTAAGTGCTCTATTAGTGTCGTAATGTTGTTTCCTCATTAAAAACAAGCCTGAAGAGGTTAAATATGTCACGACATTGAGTCTATAACGTGATCAATACAAATATTTACTTTAAAAATGTATTAATATTTTAAATATGTCAGTAAAACAAAAGGATTGTATGAAATAAATATGAATCATAGTCTGAACCAGGACTGAACCAGGACTGAACCAGGAACTGAGAACCAGGATTTAAAACCAGGATTATAACTGGATTAACCAGGACTGAACAAGGACTAAACCAGAACTAAACCAGGATTGAAGCATTACTACACCAGGACTAAACCAGAACTAAACCAGGACTAAACCAGGACTTGAAGCATTACTACATAACCAGGACTAAACCAGAACTAAACCAGGACTAAACCAGGAACTAAACCAGGACTAAACCAGGACTGAAAGCAGGACTAAAACCAGGGACTAAACCAGGACTAAACCAGGACTAAACCAGGACTAAACCAGGACTGAAGCAGGACTACACCAGGACTAAACCAGAACTAAACCAGGGCTAAACCAGGACTGAAGCAGGACTAAACCGGACTACACCAGGACTACACCAGGACTGAACCAGGACTGAGCCAGGACTTAACCAAGACTGAACCAGGATTAAAACAGTACTGAACCAGGTCTAAACCAGGACTAAAACAGGACTGAACCAGGTCTAAACCAGGACTAAAACAGGACTGAACCAGGTCTAAACCAGGACTGACCCAGAACTGAACCAGGACTGAGCCAGGACTTAACCAGGATTATAACTGGACTAAACCAGGACTGAACAAGGACAAAACAGGACTAAACCAGGACTAAACCAGAACTCAACCAGGTCTATACCAGGACTAAACCAGGACTAAACTAAATACTGGACAGCGTTCTCCCTCTGGGTCCCAACCAGTGCACAAACTTCGTCCATCTTATTTCCCAGCGACCTTACGTTCCCCATCAGGACGGACGGAACTGCAGACTTGCAAACCTTCTCCGTGTTTCACTTTCACACCCGCACATCCTCTGCACGTCCACCGGAATATGAGGCTCAACTCCAAAAGCACCGGGGACTTGGACTGTGACAGAAGACGCTCGCTGGAATACACAATGAGCTGACTCTTCTGCTGGACCACACACCCAAGAACAAAGAGGTCAGCCAAAAAAAAAGAATTAAAAAAGGCCTCCAAAAAAGTGTTTAATTAGACGGATAAAGTTTACAGGAGCTACTGTGACCTGCTGCCACCGTCTCGGCCATTCGTTCATTCGTTTTTCAATATAAACCCAAAAATGAGTAAATGAAAAAACAACAATTTTCTTCATTATTTGTCTCCAAATCCAAACTGAAAAAACAGATAACGATTCATTTTTTTCAGTTTTCGATTTTGTGTGTAAATGGAAAAAAAAAAAACGGATAATGACCATTTCCCGTTTACGTGACTTCTGTGACTGCGATGCCGGACTTTTGCGCCACAGACGGACTGAACCAGGACTGATCCAGGTCTCGGAGCTTTGACTCCGAGCTTCCGCAGAGTCTGAGCCTCAGCTTCGAGTTTTGGCCCTGCCGTGGGCTCTGAGCCTCCGGTCTGGTCCCAGTCTGGTCCCGGTCTCAGTCCCGGTCTCAGTCCCGGTCTCAGTCCTGGTCTCAGTTCCGCTCTGGTCCCGGTGTCAGTCCCGGTCTGGTTCCGGTCTGGTCCCAGTCTCAGTCCCGCTCTGGTCCTGGTCTCAGTCCCGGTCTCAGTCCCGGTCTGAGTCAGGGTCTGAGTCCTGGTCTGGTCCCAGTCTGGTCCCGGTGTCAGTCCCGGTCTGGTCTCGGTCTAAGCCCCGCACTCCAGGTCTGGTCCCGGTCTAAGCCCTGCACTGGTCCCGGTCTGGTCCCGCTCTCAGTCCTCTGGTCTCTGGTCTCTCAGTCCGGGTCTGGTCCCGGTCTCTCAGGTCCCGGGTCTCGGTCTCGGTCTGGTCCTGGTCTCAGTCTCTGGTCTCTGGTCCCGGTCTCAGTCTCTTCCGGTCTCCCAGGTCCTCTGGTCTCAGTCCTCTCAGTCCTCGGTCTGGTCCCCGGTCTCAGTCCTCTGGTCTCTCAGTCTCAGTCCCGGTCTGGTCTCGGTCTCTGGTCCCGGTCTCAGTCCCGGTCCTCAGTCCCGGTCTGGTCCCTGGTCTCGGTCCCGGTCTCTCCAGTCCCGGTCTGGTCTGGTCCCGCTCTCAGTCCCGGTCTGGTCTCTGGTCCCGGTCTCAGTCCCGTCTGGTCCGGTCTGGTCTGGTCCCGCTCTCAGTCTGGTCCCGGTCTCGGTCCCGGTCTGGTCTCGGTCTGGTCCCGGTCTCAGTCCCGGTCTGGTCCCGGTCTGCCCGTCTCGGTCTCAGCCTCAGTCTCAGTTCCAGTCCTGGTTCCAGACCTGAATCAGTCCTGGTTCAGTCCGTACGCGGCACAAAAGTCCGACATGTGCAATCACGGAAGTCACGTAAACGGGAAACGGTCGTTATCCGTTTTTTTCCCATTTTTTCATTTAAACACAAAATCGAAAACTGAAAAAAATACACAGATTCCACAGATCTGACTTGAATCGTGGCCTGGTGACTTTCTTTTCTCTGTGGAAATGCACGTTTACAGCCACACGTGGAATATTCTAAGCAAAGACGGCAATAAAAATCTCTCCGGAGACGAGCGGGTGATGGAGTCTACAGAAAAGTTACATCATCCACCTTTAAAGTATTTATCATATACAAAAATGAACAGTATACATTCGTGAGCATCTGCCTGTCTCTGTTTAAACGCTTAAAATTCATCAAGGATCTGAAAACCTGCGTGAAGGTTTCTGATGTGGATTAAAGGCCTGTCTTCAGCGCTCTGGTTTTTTGGTATTTTCGGAGCATTTCCATATTCACTTTCTTGTCTTTTTGAGGTTTAGCCTGCAGCAGCTTTTCTCCATCCTGACAGACAGCAGCGAGCGCCTCTGCAGACAGGTGTCCTCTCTCTCTCTCTCTCTCTCTTTCTGTCGCTCTCTTTCTCTCTTTTCTCTCTCCACGAGGGTACAGCGGCGGAGGGGGGGGGGGAATAATGCTAATGTGACAGTGATACAGCCAGGCAACGGTTTGACATGTGCTGAACCGCATTTCATTTACATTTTTATAAGTTTTATAATTATATACTGTAAGGCAATTAACTTCTTGTACTGCATATTCATCAAGACTTTTAAATGACCTTTGTGTTGTAATAAAAGGGCTCATATTACGCAATTTTCTGATCTGTGTTATAATTTTGTTTCACTCACGCACGGTTAACACACAAACCCTGCAGATTTAGGCTGAGTTCTTCTCTCTGAAAACTGAAAACTCTGAATTTTCCCTAGAATCATTTAAATGATTTCAGAATAATTAAATAGCTGGGTTTCACGTGACGTCACAGGACTGCGTTTGTCAGCGCGCGTGAAATCCAGTGTTGGGAGTAACGCGTTATAAAAGTAACAAATTACAGTAATGCATTACTTTTTGCTGTAACGCAGTAACATAAGGCATTACAGGGGAAAAAATAGTAATATTTTACTCGGTACAAATGTGAGTAACAGCGTTACAATGTTTGTTTTTTTTAACCTGGATTGAAGTGGTGGGTTTTCTTCAACAAATTCGCTAAAATCACCTCGATATCAGAGCGGTGAACGCCGGAGACATGCGCCTCAAGACCTTCAGGTAACCGCGGGCGAAAGGACTGACAAAGAACTACCACGCTGTTTAACTGTTTAGACCTGGGTCAGTTGGTTTAAACCTGTTTAACTCGTCTCCCTCTATCGTGCTTCACTTTTCACGGTCTCGCTGTTTCGCAGTTTTTTATTTTTTTTTGTGTGTGCAATTTTGCATGCCCTTTTTCACATGTATGAATGTGTATTGCGTTCCTCCGCTGCATCCTGACTCTTAAGGGACTGTCTCCTGTACTCCTGTGTCCAGGCCAAATTTAAATACATGTTCAATCTCTAGCAGTTTCTGAAGTGCTGTACGGTTGCAAGTTTTCTCCCGAGTCGACAAAGTTCCACCGACAAAGCTTTCGCACAAAGGCAGAGGAAGATGCCATCACACAAAGTTGGACTTTGGACACGCTGAAGGAAGGTAGAAGTTACGCTGTAAAGAATCTTGCACGTCCCTGAATAGTTGCTGAAATAGCCGAGCCCGAGGCAGGGTCCATAAAGAGCGATCAGAACAGCCGCTCTTAAGGTGAAGCAGAGCGCTCCTTTCTCCTGCGTCACCTTCGAGCCCGTCAAGTGAGTCCTGTTAGTCCTAGTTAAAGCAAATACAGTGCAAAAGTTATTTTGGTGAGTAACAAAGTAATGCAATAGTAATGTAATGCCTTACATTTAAATGCAGTAATATTGTAATGTAACGAATTACTTTGAAATGACAGTAATAGGTAATAAATAACGCATTACAGTTTCAAAGTAACTTGCCCAACAGTGGCGAAATCAGATGGAGGGCAGGAAGTGAACTGACTGGAGGAAACTAGTGAAACACGTCTTTGTCTGGAAAATGCCTACGTGTTGTGTAGTTTACGGCTGCGTCAATCGTTCTAACCGAGAGAAGGAAAAGCGATTTTTTAGAGTACAGAAGATAGTCGTCCACGAAGGTCAGAAATGGGAAAAGCTGAACAATGCCGTAAAAAGTGGATTACAAACCTACGTCAGCAGAATCCGCAAATGCTCGTGTCTGCAGTGACCACTTCGACAAAGGTACGTTACAAAGCTAAATCATTTTTTGTGGTTTACCTAAACATAAACGGATCATTAACGACTAACGGCTAACGACGTTTGTTGACATTAAATAATTCGGATAGAGGTTATTGCCGATACACTGCAGTTTTTTCCATAACGTCTATACACATAAAATAAGAGAAACACCGAGGTTGAGGACCCATCCACTGATAAAAAAAAAAATATATATATATGCCTCCAAACTTTTGTACGCCTTCATCTGTTGTCTGGTGTAGAACGATGTCTGGAGAACTCGGTAGTTTGTGATCTCCTCTGCCTCGATTGTTGGCAAATCTTTTACTTTGGGTTGAAAATTCACTCATTTTCATAAGATCGGGGTCACGCCCAATATATTTGTCGACTAACTGCTCGTACTTTTGCCGCTACTGGCTCTAAATCCAACAATCCAACAATAACAACTCTTCTCTTCTCCATATCTGTGTTCGCCAGAGTTTTGTTTTTTGTTTGTCGTCTTTATCTTCACTTCCTGCCCTCCACCTGAAATTCGTGCATCATTGTGATCACGTGACTGAAACCCTTCTATTGCCTCTACTGAACGAGCTGTTAATTTGAAAACTACCGCCTCATGACATCACAAGGTGGAACAAAGCATTTTGGGATATACATATAGACAGACTATTAATCAGTAGTGGGGATTTTTTTGAGTGGGAGTACGTGATTCATCGATGTGATGAATCCCGCCGCCCACTTGCCCCTCACTTTCAGTACAAACATAAAGGTGCCAGCCCAGTAAAAATCAGTAATATTTGATGTTTTTTTTTTTTACTCAAAAGGATGCAGAATCATGTTATTAACATTAACGCCATTCATAATCACCAACAGAACATAAATCATAGACTACAACACATGAACCAGCTCTGAACCAGGACTAAACCAGGTCTAAACCAGAACTGAACCAGGACTAAACCAAGACTACACCAGGACTACACCAGGACTAATCTTGGAGAGAGAACCTTGAGCCCGTGGAGCAGGATGTCCACAAAGTGCAATTACGCGTGAAGCTCTGCGTCCGTCCTTTCGCCTGCAGTCATCTGACAGTCTACGTGGGCGCACCTCCGGGACTGTCCTGACACTCAGTCCTGGTTCAGTTCTGATTTAGGCCAGGCTTAGACCAGGTTTAGTCCTGGTTCAGTTCTAGTTTTGGCCTGGTCCCTCATGTCTCAGGTCACTGTAGGACAGTTCTGCAGAGATCATGAGCTTGTGCAGATTGTTTTCACCGTTGCCAATAGCTCCAGTTTGACATTTAATTTGTAAGTAATTCTCAAATCGGGAGAAGTGGATGGACGGAGTACTCCTGTGTACCACGCCCACTACACCCCTTCTAATAATAAAGACCGACTCAAATATGTGTGTGTGAATGAAACAAAACACAACTCTAGATATGTTTTTGATGAGATGACAACATTAAAACACATTTCTCAAGAGTGATTTATTTATTTATTCTATTAGTTTCCTTATGGTTGAAGCATAATTCTGAATTTTTGTTGTTTCTATTTTTTTTTTTTTTTTAAGTAAAATGTTTTGCATTTCTATAGGGAAGCACTTTGAAAACTGTTTTGTTTATAAAATGTGCTGTAAATATAAAGTTGGATTGGATTGATTATGTTTTTGATGAGGTGACAACATTAAAACATGGTACAAAAGAGTGAATTTTGTGTAAATCTGTGTTCAGACCGTGGATGTCTCTAGACTGACACCTTTGCATTTGAGGACAGACGCCTCCGACACGCGTCATGGAGGCTGTGGGTGAATGTAGACAAACGTAGGAGAAAAATACTTGATGCACGTCGAGGGTGACTGTTGCGATCTTTGAGTGCCTTTTCTGTTTCTTCTCATTCTTCTGGATAATTCCGTTGCTTCCTCACTAGAGAACAGTGCTTGATTGATTGATGAGGCACGTCCGGCACCAAAAGTTAAATTTTTTCAACTATAGCAATCACTATAGGCGAGTTTCATTGTTGACAAAAGCGAGCGTTGCATGCAGGGAATTATTTTGGTCGGCGGCAAGAAACACTAATTCAACATGACGGACGGAGCGAGAAAGCACGTAAAGGGTATTGATCCCGGTTATTTATCCACTCTAACGGCAGAGGACCCAAGACCATTTGACCAGAAATTGGTCATAAGCATCGATGGACGCCAAATCACCCTTTTCAACCCCGACAAAAGGTGGACCAAACCAAATTTCTGGTCTGAATCGCCAACTACCTGGACAAATATTCACTTCGGCGATATCCACAATGACTTGGTGGAAACTCCTGGGCCATTCACAGCAGAAAAGATGAAAACCTCCAAGAGTCTCGATGTGTTGTTGAACTTGTTGGAGTCCACGGTTTGTTAGGATCTTCTACGTTTGCTCTGCGGATGTTTGAAAGCCGTTTAATTCACCGTTAGCGGTTCTTTTCACTCAGAATACGAAAAAGACATTTTCCTTCTTCCGTGCTTCTATTTGTGCATCCGATAATGCAGCAGGAATTTACCATTATCGGGGATAAATACGCGAGGTTACACACTGTGTTTGACGCTATCGTGTTTCTTGCCTCCGACCAAAATATTTCAACAATGACGTCAGCTGAAACTCGCCTATACTCACAGTAACTTTGTATTTCACTAACAGAGTCGGTACAGAGAGGATGGATGGGTAAGTTTAGGCTAAGGTTTTGAATACTCTCCAGGAAATGAACGCAAATCAATATAATCGCCCCCAAACACCCCCAAAGTCAATACACAAGCCTTATCTAAATAACACTTTTCCTGCCAAATTTCTATTGCTGCCATGTTGTCTTTTCTTAATCTGCTTGGTAAAAAGATAGAATGTTTGAGTAGAAGCAGCCTAGTTTTCCCTCCTTCTGTTACGTAACTCCCTTAGGACTCGGTAAAAGTGTGTTTCCGCTCTTCGGGGCGCTACACAATGTCTGAATGTTAAATGGCTCGCTTTAAGACATTGCCTACTCAGTATTTAGTATCAACAACAAACAAACCGCATGCACAAAACGCGACATAAGCCTCCTGATTCTTCTATCCCAAATGCACGAATGGGGGGTGGGATGGGGGAGTTTGGGATCTGGCAACTACGGGGCTAGGCTCAGTCTGAATTGATTCCTCCCACAGTGTTTTCTATATGGGATTCAGCAGAGTATGTCCAAGCGCGATTGTGCAAGAGGAGCAATAAGAAACCAGGTCTGACATAGCGAATCGATAAGGATGTTACCTTCTTAATAAAGCGGACCGAGCAATGATGACGAGGCTGTAGGTCAGACGCGGCGAACGTACGGAACAGGGAAGCGCTTTGTAATGATGTTTGTAATAGTTGAAAGGTTTTAATAAACGGTGTAAGTCCTGTTGGAGCGATCATGCCTCAGGTTTAGAGATGCACCGATACTATGGGTGTAACGACCAGTGTTGGGAAGGTGACTTTTAAAATGTATTCCCCTACAGATTACAGATTACATACCCCAAAATGTAGTTTGTAACGTAATCCATTAAATTACTTAAAAGTGAGTAACGTAATCTGAATACTTTGGATTACTTGATTTGCGGGAAAGTAGCAAAGACGAGGAAATCTTCACGTAAGATTTTTTTTTTGTCTGATAAAAGAAAATGAAGCCCAGTCTTTAGTTAACCAAATTAAAAGTATTATTAATAGAAGAGGAGGAGAGGTTTTGTCCTGGTTTTAATCCTGGTTTAGTCCCGTTTAGACCTGGTTTTAGTCCTGGTTTAGTTCTGGTTTAGACCTGGTTTTAGACCTGGTTTAGACCTGGTTTAGACCTGGTTTGGACTTGGTTTATTCCTGGTTTTAGACCTGGTTTAGACCTGGTTTAGACCTGGTTTTAGTCCTGCTTTAGTCCTGGTTTAAACCTAGTTTAGACCTGGTTTTAGTCCTGGTTTAGACCTGGTTTAAACCTAGTTTAGACCTGGTTTTAGACCTAGTTTAGACCAGGTTTAGAACTGGTCTGGATCTGGTTTTAGACCTGGTGTTAGACCTGGTTTTAGTCCTGCTTTAGTCCTGGTTTAAACCTAGTTTAGACCTGGTTTTAGTCCTGCTTTAGTCCTGGTTTAAACCTAGTTTAGACCTGGTTTTAGACCTAGTTTAGACCAGGTTTAGAACTGGTCTGGATCTGGTTTTAGACCTGGTGTTAGACCTGGTTTTAGTCCTGGTTTAGACCAGGTTTAGAACTGGTCTGGATCTGGTTTAGACCTGGTTTAGACCTGGTTTAGACCTGGTTTTAGTCCTGGTTTAGTTCTGGTTTAGACCTAGTTTAGACCTGGTTTTAGTCCTGGTTTAGACCTGGTTTAGACCTGGTTTGGACTTGGTTTATTCCTGGTTTTAGACCTGGTTTAGTCCTGGTTTAGACCTGGTTTAGACCTGGTTTTAGTCCTGCTTTAGTCCTGGTTTAAACCTAGTTTAGACCTGGTTTTAGTCCTGGTTTAGACCTGGTTTAAACCTAGTTTAGACCTGGTTTTAGACCTAGTTTAGACCAGGTTTAGAACTGGTCTGGATCTGGTTTTAGACCTGGTGTTAGACCTGGTTTTAGTCCTGCTTTAGTCCTGGTTTAAACCTAGTTTAGACCTGGTTTTAGTCCTGCTTTAGTCCTGGTTTAAACCTAGTTTAGACCTGGTTTTAGACCTAGTTTAGACCAGGTTTAGAACTGGTCTGGATCTGGTTTTAGACCTGGTGTTAGACCTGGTTTTAGTCCTGGTTTAGACCAGGTTTAGAACTGGTCTGGATCTGGTTTAGACCTGGTTTAGACCTGGTTTAGACCTGGTTTTAGTCCTGCTTTAGTCCTGGTTTAAACCTAGTTTAGACCTGGTTTTAGACCTAGTTTAGACCAGGTTTAGAACTGGTCTGGATCTGGTTTTAGACCTGGTGTTAGACCTGGTTTTAGTCCTGGTTTAGACCTGGTTTAGTGTCCGGCAATGAGTGGAATTACCGAGAAAAAAAAAAAAAAAAAAAAGGGAATAGCCCAAAATGTGAAAACAGGAAAATACCTCTGTGTAATCCATTTATTTCAACAAAGTAACTGTAATCCAATTACCACTCACTGAAACAGTACTCATACTTACTCATAATTTGTACTCTGATTACGTAACTCCGGTACATGTAATCTGTTACTCCCCAACACTGGTAATGGTACATGTATTTGTACTGAACCGATTTGATTCGATTCGATTCGGTTTGATTCGGTTCAGTTCGGTGCAGGGCTGTGCATGAGTGAATATCTGCAATTTGTGTGTGTTTACATTCAGCCACTACATGTGCAGGTACACGGCGGCTCGGCTCTTTAATATTGATGAGGGAACTTGTCCGTGATTGGGGTGTCAGTGTTTCCTGCAGCGCTTTATAGTTTGGGCAGCCACCTTGACAACAATTGCCCCCACCTTGACTACGTCCCTCTGAACCACGTGAACCTCGCAAAACTACGATCGTCGTGCTGTGGTCCTCACTTTCACCTTTTGCTGGCACAGAATCACACCTCTGTCCCTAACGAAAGGTATTTTCATCCTCTGGGAACATTGTGACTACAGCAGATCTGCACTTACTCCAGACAATGTGAATAAGTTGTTTTTTTGTGGCCAGAAATATGAAGATTGAGTAAAACTTCATGCTGGAACTGTTAGTGCTGCGCTTTACTTTTTGAAAAGTTTTGTTTACTGTTTACAAGGAATTTATTTTTTATAATATTTCATACATTTGTTGCTTACGTTGCATTTATTTTATTTTCCCGTTTGTATAATGTTAAAACAAATTGTTGATTTAATAAACATACAAATTATTTTCCATTTTGTTCCCACACTGTACCGAAAATTAACCGAACCGTGACCTTAAAACTCACGTAGGAACTGAACTGTGATTTTTGTGTATTGGATTTCATACAGAACATTTTGCTGGATCGAATATTGGTTGCCAAATATTGGTTCAATCAATATACTGGTTGGTCAAATAAATCCATGGGGCGACAGTAGCTCAGTTGGTTGAGCATTTGTACACTGATCCAGAGGTTGGTGTTTGAATCCTGCTCTTGACATAAAAATCATTGGTTGAGCGGCAAAGTCCATTGGATTTGTTGTGCGATTCCAGCTCCCACAGATGAATGCTTAACCCTCCTCGCCCCCGATGTCTGCGTACACTCGTGTGTGAATGTGTGAGTGGTTTCTCGATGTAAATATCTCTGAGTGTCTTGAAGGTCGAAAGCGCTGTATAAAAGAGAGAGACCGTTTACCATAAAACTATTTCCCCAGAAGCTCTCAGCATATTTTAACTTGGACTTCGGCCTATACAGAGTTGATCTATAGTAGCTTGAGAGATAAATAACACATTTGGATCAGTTTTGTCTTACTGTAGGTTTGTTTAAAGGAAATAAATGCTGTTATCAGTCTACGCGCCGTCGAATATCAGCAGATACTTAAAGCCATAGCATCACAACTGGTATCAGAGCTATTTACCTACCATATTTTCCTGACTATAGGGCTCTTAAACCTCCAACCCCATCAAAAAACGACTGCGCCCCCCTCAATCCAGAGCGCCCTATACACAAATCCACTCGGGTGTCCCAGCACGACTTTAGTAAACTACAAAGCCGCACCACCTGAAGAACACGCAAACACACACACGAGGAACAGAAAGGAGGAACGAACCAAAAAAGCGAGCGCGATGTGCCGCTTCTAGACAAAACTGAACAACTGAGTCACTGCGAACACGCCGACAATCCGTTGGTTCCAGACAGCACCCTCCCTACACGCCACAACTGAACAAAGCCCAGAGTCACCGTGAACGAACAAACAAACAAAACCACTCACCCATCACACTGTTGTGTTTCGTTTAAAGTCCGGCGCGGTTTATTTGTGAAAAAAGTTCGAAAATAGACCATTTAATGACAGAGCGCCTTATAATCCAGAGCACGAAATACGGTACTTAGGTTCGGGGTTGTGTTGTCACGTTACTAACATTTCAAACTTGAATTTGAAGACCAGTTCTGTACTAAAGACTCTATTCAACAACTGTAATCAAAAACTTTTATTGGTGGGTCAGCTGGTGGTCAGGTGTGGAACTCAACCTTTCATGTCCAGAGAAGAGTTTGGACTGAAACGTCACATTGTGGTGTCATTGAAAAAAAAATTTAGAAGCTTCGGAGAACTGCAGTGTGGATCTTCTTCCTTTTTTTGCACTGTTTTTGTCTTTGGACCCAGAATGTAGCCACAATTTTTGTTGGATGTGCATGTCTCTGTCTTCCAAACTTGATTTTGATACAATTGATTTTATTTTTTATTTTTTTTATTCCCATTCAGCCTTAAATCTGTGTGATCCCTCAGTTGGTTCCATAGTGGTCCATGGGCGTTTTACTCTAAAACTATAGGAAAGGCTCATTCCGGTCCTGTAAATGTGATTATTTTTGTATTTGCTCAAACAAGTATCTATTTTTAGCATCGATTAGTATCTGACTTTCGATAACCCTCGTTTGGGGAAGCAATAAATAAACCATACACTATACTTTAATCAACACATCTATAGGGCTAAAATGAAAATACTAGTGCTGCTGTAAGCTTTTTGGAATATTTTTTTCATAATATATTTTCATTTGATATTATATTTTTCATTTTATGTAAATCTCTGCCAGAAAGGAAGCCAACCACAGTGTTACGTGTGTTTGCAGTACAGATAAAGTACTGATCATACATTCACCATATGTACCATGGGCATATGTGGATGTTGTATTTGCTGCATTATTCATACAGTCTGAGAGCAAATCACAGCACTGGAATAAAGCAGCAGCTCATTGCCTCAGTGATTGAATACACAATACATCTGTTTGAATCCACAATGTAAAAAAAAATTAAATAAAATACTGTATTTTAAAGGGGCAGTAGCTCAGTTGGTAGATTTTGTCCACTGATCCGAATGTTAGAGGTTTTAATCCCGCTCTTGACATAAAACATCACTGGCAGAGTCAAATCCACTGACGCACAGGTTGGAATGAACGCTGTTGTTGTGTTTTTTGGCAAGACACTTAACCCACTTCGCCCCCTAGTGTCTGCGTAAACTGGTGTATGAGTGTGTGTGAATGGGTGAGTGGCTCCTTGTTGTAAAGTGCTTTAAACAAATGTGACTATCATATATTAAACTATTTTCAGATTTTGATGTTGTGTTTTTATTACAAACAGACCTGGAGTTGCGTTTTGTTTCATTCACATGTTTAAGACACAAACCCTGCAGATTTAGGCTGAGTTCTTCTCTCTAACGGAAAAAAATCTTCAATGATTTCAGTCCTGTGATTGCCAAGTCTCCTGAACTAAAGGTAAAATGTTGCTGTTAACTTGAAAAATACAGCTTCATGACATCACAAGGTGGAAGAGAGCGTTTTGAGCTTTGGAGATGCAGACAGACTGAGGGACGGAGAGAGAAAAACAACTAAATATTTCATCGGAAGTGCCTTTTGTTGACGGTGACGGCGTTTTTGGAGCTTAAAAACGAAAACCCTCTGAGCCTACAGAGTGGAAAATTTGAATACGCTCCACTGTAGCGTTTCCGTTTCAAAACACAAGACACAAAACTCTGGTGAGATCTGCTCACATCGCGTACACGTTTACGTCACACACATGTGCCTGGCATGCATACGCAATCGAATTCTACACACTTTTGCGTCACCGTATGCACGCAGATTTCCTCCCGAAAACACTCATCTAAACGTGGAATAAAAAGTGCAGACGCGACAGTACTTTTGCGTTTTCTGTTCAGACCGTCATCATATAAACGTAGCCTTTAACTCCATACATTTTCTCTGTAATCATTTGGATGATTTCAGTCCTGTAATTGCCAAGTCTTGCTGTTCGAACTAGGAAGTACGAGCACATAAGTCCTGTGCTCAGGTCTCTGCACTGGCTCAGACATAGGATATCGCTTTCGTGTCCTGAAAAAACGTTTTGTCTCGCTCTTGGAAATAAAGTACGTTTTCATAATAAGCAGAAGTTTCCTGTCCAGGAGTAATTTGTGGACCAGTGCTCAGTCTTTAGGACCCTGCGTCTGCTTCTGCGCCAGAGTCCACGCTGGAATGAATCTTTCAAGAATCACCTTAGTTTGGCTTCGCTGCTTTCCCCTTGTCTCTGTCTTTCAGCGACCTCAAAAATGGACTTTCTTTTGCGGCGAACTGCTCCTGGATTTTCTTGTCGCCATCGCAACAAACTTTGTGCGAACTGCGAGGAAGATATTTAATCATTCAAAAATTTAATGGAAAAAAAATTGCCGCTAATGAACTGTTGCGTTGGTGGATTGTAAAGCAAGCGTTGTGCGTCTTGCGTCTGTGGACTGTGTGAACAGTCGTACGTAAACCACGTACCGGCGGCGCAGGCAAGTCAGTTACACTAGAAACGTAGGGAGTTTGATTGACAGCCTGTCAGCTCACAGATAACAAGAGCAGTGTCGTTATCTTTGGCAAATGTTTAGCCCAGACCACGTCCAGAGTTGATGAATTTTTATTCTCTTTTTTTGGTCATCATAATTACAAGGCTACTGCACCTCTATAATCTATCATTGACAATTTGAAACAAAAAAAATAAATAAAATCCTCCATACAACCTTTAAAAACGCAAAAAATCTGAAACCACCCTCCAGAGTGTAAAAGTTGAATACGCTCCGCCGTAGCGTTTCCGTCTACACTGCCCAAGACGCAAAACTCTGGTCAGATCTGCTCACGTCACGTACACGTTTACGTTACATACATACAGTACACAGAAACCTGGCATGCATACACAATCGAATTCCACACACTTTTGCGTCACCTCCCGAAAACGCTCGTCTAAACGCGGAATAAAAAGTGAAAACGCGACGCCACTTTTGTGTCTCTGTTCAGACCGTCATCATATAAGTCCACACATCTTCTCTATAATCATTTGGACGATTTCAGTCCTGTAATTGCCAAGTCTTCTGAACTAAAGGTAAATGTTGCTGTTAACTTGAAAAACACCACTTCATGACATCACAAGGTAGAACAGAGCGTTTTGAGCTTTGGAAATGTAAACAGACTAATAATAAAAGATGACTTAAACATGTGTGAATGAAACAAAACACAACTCCAGGTCTGTTTTTGATGAAGTAACAACATTTTAACATGACTTAAAGCTCACAAGAGTCCATTTTCCATAATATATGACTTTTAATGTGTAAACTGTGGAATTCAGTTTCTAATTTAGGCTTCACAATTTTTTGATTAATGTCATTTAATATTTTTGTCATAAAAACGGGTGATTTTGCCTTTTATTAATTAGAATTTTAATAGGTTGCTTCATCTACATTTTGCTGCTGTGCTGAGAGCCTGTCGGAGGAGACACACACCAGGACAGGTGCATTAGCAGAGGGAAAAGCAAAAGCACATCGTACTGTGTGTAATGAAAAATGTCAGTCAGAGCTACAACTGTTCCGCTTCAGAAAACACAGAGGAGGATCGGCCCGAGTGATGTGGCCTCTGTTGGACAAACGTTGTATTTGCTTACACAACATTTGGCATTTCAGTGGAATTAATATTGAGTTGTTGATATTAGAGTCTGTGACTGTCGGGCTCCGTGTTTACAGTGTGAATCGTTTTAAAGGGATATGAAGGAAACAAAACAGAACTGCAGGTATGTTTTTGAGGCGGTAACAACATTCTAACATGTCTTAAAGATAAAAAGAGTGTATTATGTGTGATGTAGGACCTTAAAATTTGGCAGTATTATATAAAGAAAGAAGAGCGGGCTGTACAGTGGTGCTTACTTCCTGAAGGTGGGTATAGATCCGTGCAGGGAGCGGCCGGGGGAGGTGCCTGAGCCGTGGCTGGACAGGAGGCTGTCTGTCTCAAAGGTGAAGACCCCGTCTCTGTCTTCAGGGACCTCCAGGAACTCCCCCTCGCTCCAGGAGCCCACGGTGCCCTCCATGGGCTGGTACCGGATCTCCACGGTCACACTGGTCTGAAACACACAGACAGGTTCTCAAAGTGCTGTTCAAAACATTTAAAGTCTGTGTGTTTGACATGGACAGGGCCCCAAACACACTTGAGTGATCAATAGAAAATGCAGCGAGTCTACAGTACGTGCTTGTCTTCAAACAGTAATTTGTTCTGTGGCCTCCATGTTTGTTCACAAGGAGAGCAATTAAACTGGACTCAAGGTTGTGTGTATTTCAGTAACTCCCAAGACACAGGTGCAGACCTTTTTCAGAATACATTCATCTGCAGCTTCATAAATCATAAAAAGTCTCAAAGGGAAAAGAATGTTAACTTTAACCCTGAAACCAGTGGTCCTCAACCTTTTTTGCTCCACGGACCCGTTTTATATCTGTCAATATTTTGCAGACCAGAGAGGGGGCGGCATATAGACAGCATGGTTAAGTCCTGACTAAATCCTGTTTCAGTCCTGGTTTTAGACCTGTTTTAGACCCGGTTTTAGACCCAGTTTTAGACCCTGTTTTAGGCTACGTTCAGACTGCAGGGCTTAACGCTCAATTCCGATTTTTTTGTGAAATCCGATATTTTTGCGAGGTCGTTCACATTTCCAGTTAAATGTGACTTGTATGTGACTCCAGTGTGAACATTAAACGGCCCAAAAGTGTCCCGCATGTGACACTGGAGACACGACGACGTCAAACCGCAGGAGCGTCTCTGTGTTTACGGAAGTTGTCCAAACATGGACGCAGCATTGAGCACCTGGAGATTTTAAAGTTCCTCTCGTACCGGAGCCAGAACATGAACAACTTACTTGTTTTAAGGAGGAGATTGAGAAGGAGAAGGACGAGGTTTTTGGTCGTGGTGTTTTGTGGGGCAGCGGCAGCGACGTCCGTTGAAAGGAACGTGTGGATGTGGAGACGTAGCCAAGAGTGGTGATGTGCTTCATTAGTGACAATTTTCACCTACTTCAGCGCAGAATAGTGACGTTCATCGTGTAGTCGTTCCAGACTGTCGCATGTCAAAAAGATCAGATACAGGTCACATAGGGACCAAAAAATCGGATTTGGGTCACTTCAGGCTGCAGTCTGAACGCAGCCTTAGACCTGGTTTAGTACTGGTTTTAGTTCAGGTTTAGAGGCGCGGTCCACACAACATATGGGAGGAGGAACGTTCCATGCGTCGTATGGGATGGGGACACGGTCTGCGCGGTGTGCAGGAGGGGGGGGGGACGGTCCCTGCAGCGTACGGGAGGGGGTTCACCCTTTCACGGCCTGGTACCGGGGACCCCTGCCCTGAAACTTTAAATGATTAGCAACACATTTAGTAATATTTAGGTTTCTGAAAATGTTTTTGATGAAAAACCCTTTTTCCATCCATCCAAATCTCACAAGAGCATCTACTGACTAATCAATCAAAAACATAATCATTGCCAGAGTAATTAGTTAATTAATCAGCTTTAAATGTTTGTTACAGTCTAGTGTGGCGTTGTTGATAAGAATGCACCAGTTTTTCAGTTCCGATACTAGAGTTTTAAGTATCTGCTGACACCCAATATCCACAAATACCAGTGCAGAGACTGAAAACAGCATCTTTAAACAAAAATAAAATAAAACAAAACTGACCTGTGTGTTATGTAAGTGTTATTTATCCCAGGAGTAATGACAGAACAAGTTTGTCTAAGTAAAAGTTCAAACATTCTGAGACTTTCTGGGCCGACCATGATCAGTAAACTGTGTTATTACATCAATTTATTTGTCCAACCAGGATATCAGCTGAATCAATATTTGGAAGCTGATATTTGATCTAGCCTTTTTTTTTTTTTTTTTTTTTTTTTCATTATTGGCCCTGATATTCAATACCAGTATCAGATTGGACCATCCCTTTTTTTTTTTTTTTTTTAAATATGTAGTATTTTTTTATTATATTTTTTATTTCTTTATTTAATTATTATTGTTATTATTATTATTATTATTTATTTTATTTATATCATTTATTTGTATTTATTTATTTTTATTATGTCTATTTTCTTTTGTCATTATTTATCGATTTATATCATCAGTACTTATCATTTAGTTTTGTACAGTTGAATTTTCCTCATTAAAAATAATCTATTAATGAAAAATCCAAAATGAATCGTCAGTACTTTACATAACTTCTAGGCGTGTGCAGGTACATTTACGTGTTTGTGTGGAGTTACGGTGAATCCAAGAGTTTAATCATGAAGTTTAAGAGATCTCCAATAACCCCCCGCAGCGTGTTTGAATGCTCATTTAATCACGTTCAGAAAAAAGTTCTCATCTCCACGGCTCATAACTATAAATCACGTCAGTTTTCAAGCTGCTGCGGGGACTTGCGCTCGTCAGCGGCCATTACGCTGCCCGGGCCGAGGAGCTGCAGTTTGTCTTTGACGTCTTCTGGGACTCTGAATTTGGACAAACCGGGCGCCCCTGATATTGCCTTGATCTTTATTACAGCCCGGGCTATTTATTTCTCTGACAGAGATGGATGTGTTGCATACTTGCCCCGAGCTCCACAGGCCCACTGACGGTATGAGAATCACACTTGGATTTGATGAGTTGGAGCTGTTACCGAAGAAACAAATCTGTGTCTACTGAAAGAAGAGAATAAAGACGTCATTTTAAAAGTCCTTGACAACTTTATCTTTCCTTGAAACTAGCTGAAGGTTTCATAATTCCTCATATACTATGAGTTATTGTGACCATAATTAAAGTTATAAACAGAGTGGCTGGAGTCAGTGACTATTTAAAGTGTCAGGACTTGAACTAGCAGCTGTTGTTTTCCAGAGTTTGTGGTGCATGTGCTTTTTGTTACAGCGGGTGTGGAAGAGTCTGGAGAGCTGGAGCTGTTGGTTTCTCTGTTCACACAATTAAGTTCCGCCTGTGTCAGAAGTGAAAAACATGGCATGCTGGGTAATAAAATCAAGTGCACGAGGGGGGATCTGTTGGACCCTGCAGTCAGTGCCAAATCTGAGAGCAGCCTGACCTTTGACAGGAACATGAAGCAGCAGATCACATAGGCTACGTTCAGATTCAGATTCAGATTCAGAAAACTTTATTGATCCCATAAGGCAATTCATTAGCAGCATCTCAGAGCAAACCCAAACACAAACAAACACAAAGTGTGTCAGACTGTCATTAAAAGATCAGATACAAGTCACATAGGGGCGAAAAAATCAGATTTTGGTCACTTCAGATGCAGTCTGAACATAGCCACAGTGACTTGTGCATTTGGTGATTTGATATATGGTGATAATTTGATATCAGCTCTGATCAGTTAAGAAGGGAAGGAAGGAAGAGCAGTTCAAAGGGTAAATACAAAAGTAAAAATGTTATTTTAATGTCAGTTTAATTAATAGTTACAAAAGTAATCACAAGTCACAAATGTTGAATGTGTATAGTTTCTGAGCTTTTCAATATCTAATTACTATTAGTATTACTGCCCCATATGATCATTTTCCCCAAATATCAGATTTTTCCTGTGACTAAAACTTAATTTGAGTCTGAGAGGGGGTTACGTTTGGGCACTTTTGGTTTTTCCCTGCTTTCTTTTTATTGTTCATATTTTTGTAGCATTTCTGCCTAGTTTTGTTCTTATAAGTTAATTATGTTTTTGTAGTTTTTTTGTCCTCATTTCCGGCAGGAGGCCTTAAATGCGCGAGCCCGGCGCCGCCTCACTCTCTCTCGCTCTCTCCTCCTCCTCGTCCGCCGCAGGTACCGGAGCGCACACGCCTCGCGCTGGGAGCCGCCCTGCTGGCTCTCCTGCTCCATCGTTTTGGTAGCTTGTGTTAGCCGTTAGCCTTTTGTTTGACCTGGTGGGACCGGCTGTACTGTTTTCGCTTTTCTGTTGGGTTTAGGTTGTTGGGTTTTTTGGTCTTTAGTTACGGGCGCTGGCACCGGCTCCTACGGCCCTGTACGGGGTTGTCCCGGTGTCGCACCCTTTTGTTCTTTTGGGCCGGCTCACCAGGTCCACCTTTCTGTTGTTACTTTTGGTTTGGGCACGGGTAGGGTTTTTTTGGGGGGTTTAAACATCTTTGCACAAACTAAAATAAAAACTCTTTGGTTTCCGTGTCCTTTCCTAAATATGTTGGGACTCCAATCTTTTGGGTCGTAACAGAGGGTTAAGAAAAAAATAAGACTTGGACAACATCATTTAAGACTTTTTAAGGCCTTAATTTAGGAACATGAAATTTAAGACCTTGTTAAGACTTTTAAGACCCTGTGGCTGCCCTGGTAAAGCAACCTCACTTTTTCATTGCTTAGTCATAACAAACTCTTACCAGTCTTAGCAGCTCGTCAGAACAATGCAGCGGCCACACCAGTTTGTCTCAACAGATCTCAGAAGCTCAGCAGGGCCGAGTCTGGGCAGTGTTTGGATGGGAGACCACTGGGAAGTCCAGGTGCCAAAAACAAAACACTTCAGCCACATTGCCTAGTGTGAGAGTGGAGTGTGAGTGATGGTGTTGGTCAGAGGGGCTGATGGTGCAGATTGGCAGTTTCGCTGAGAGTGGAGTGAGTGAACAATGAACCGTGAAGCGCTTTGGGTGTCTTGAAAGGTGCTTTATAAATGCAGTGATTAATTATGCTATATTTACCGCTTTTTATAACAAAATACAATTCATATTATGCAGAACTGAGTTAAGCATTTTGGCTCTCCTCAATATTTTCTGTTTCTCATGTGGCCCCATGGAAAAAATAATTGCTCCTGCTCTATGCTCAATACTGATTAACATTCCCAATTAAAAACAGACTTTCTTTAGACAATAAATGTCAGTGAGGTAACACAAATGTATTTTCTGTCATTATGAGCATGTTTTAAAGGTTGTGTAGAGGATTTTTTAAGGGAAGAGAAATACAGCGACAGTCCTTGTGCGCATTCAGAATTACTGTTGAAGTTTCCTGTCTAGAAGTAATTCACGCGACCGACGCGTCAGTTTTTAGACCTTCGTCTGCTTCGGTCGCGCCATCGCTGGACGAGATCTCCAAGAATCACCTCAGTTTGGCCTTTGCTACTTTTTCCACTTCTCTTCTTCTTTTCAGCGACCTCAAAAACGGGACTTTCTTTTGCGGCGAACCGGTCGTGGATTCTCGTGCCGCCGTCGCGACAAACTTTGTGCGAAATGCGAGGAAGCGACAGTTCGAAAAAAGCCTCTAAGAACCGCTGCGTAAACCACGTAATCCCCGCGCTCCGACGAGTCAGTTACACTAGGGAGTTTGATTGACAACCTAACAGCCAATAGAAAATGAGGGAGCCCTCGTTTTCTATTGGCTGATGTTTATCTGGCCTCAACACGTCCACTGTTGATAGATTTTTGTTCTTTTTTTTTTTGGTCATCATAATTACAAAGCTGCTGCGTCTCTGTAATGGTATTTTAATCTTTCACTGACAGTTTGAAACAAAAAAAAAATCCTCCATACAACCTTTAAGAGTCTGCAAAGCCTCCACAGTCTGAATTTATTCTGCTGTGAGTGTAGCATTAGTATTAGCCCCAGACGTCGACAGTGCCTCATTCAGAAAAATACAGTGAGTGCGTTTACATGCACATCAGTATCCCGGTTATGTCAGTATTCGTGATCCTGCTTATACATGCTGAGAAACCGGGATACTCATACTTGTGTGCACATGATCAAATAGAGTGTCCAGGTTTCTTGACATACTCTTACAAATGCACAGGCGCAAAAATGTATCTAATTTAAGTTAACAAACCAGGAAAAATACAAACAGGAAGCTCAGGAGGTTATTTTAATAGATCCGTGGGTTCTAACCAGAGCTGTGAGGTATCCCACAATCCACTGCACAGATCAAACCCAACGTGTAGATGTTTTATTTAAATATTCTGCATAAATAAACTTTATAACATATGAACCATAACCACATCAGCCCGTTTGATCAGATAATTCAGCTTTGTCACATTTGTTGTGCCGCTGATGTGGTTCAGTTTCTCTCGGAGTAAAGGACACGACTCAGTGGAATATGTGTGTTTTTTCCGTGACAGAGGAGGTGCTGATGATGGTGAGTTTGTTCTGTGCAGTTATCTTACAGGAGATGTTTCGTGTTTAACTTTTCGGCGATCGTACGTGTGCAGGTCGTACGAGTGCAGGTTTAGCGCAGTCATTTCACTCATGTATGCTCACTTTATGTCGCTGTTGTAGTGGTGAAAAGACTGAAAAGTAGTTGTCTTTTGGACACAGTAACCGGGATACTGCGTTTATATGCCACAGTATCCCGGTTATGTCAGCTTCTCCTGGAGGCAGCCTGAACAGAGGATCTTACGAAAAGAGGCTTGGAGAGTTAGAAAAGGTCTCAGGCATCTCTTTATTTGAGTCAGGCAGATTCAGGTCTCAAGATTCAAGTTGATTCAGCATGATTTTGCCTACGCGGCGTCTCTCTGTGCGTCGGTCGTCCCTCGACAACGCGGTCGGCGTTCCCCCACTGATGCACAGAAAAACTGGTGCCTTTTATACCAGCATAACTGTTGAGTTAACATCTTCATGGAAACATACACAGCACTTTGTCCCAACACGTGTCCCATAACAGGCTGGCAGATGCTAAAGGTTGGAGATACACCCCTTATCTGTCCCATATACATTCACCATTGACACTCCAAAGTCCAAAAACATACACAACATGTCAAGGAACACAGAGATTAATTACAGGGCGTATTAACATATGAATGAAACTTTAAAAACACAGGGTAGAAGCCCACAGTTACTACGGAAAATACCAGCTACGGTATCCCGGTTTCTCATAACTGGGATACTGAAACCGTATACATGCACTATGACGAAACCGGGATACTCAAAAAACCCGATCATAACCAGGATACTCATGTGTATCAGAACAATCCTAATCCCTACTATCTACAAACCCACATATGGACACAGAGGTTGATCCGTCCCTCTTCTCTCCTCTTCCTCTTCCTCTGCCTGTATCTTTGTTCTCCATCTCACCACATCCTTGTACCGCGCTCCCCCTCGTCCGCCGTACGGTTTGAAGTGCTCATGAAAGAACCATGACATATGTTGCGGATGTGCGCGCCCTAAAGCCCTCTCCTGCTGCGTCCACCCCTCCTCCTCCTCCTCTTTTTCTTCCTCCTCCCACCATCATCTGTGGATCATCGCATCAGCAAAACCCCGTAATGCGCTCTGCACCCCGGGGCTCTCTCCCTCTCGCCTCGGCCTGTCTTTTTTTTTTAACGAACTGTCTTCATATCTTCGCGAATTCACTTTTAAACTCGACTCAACACCCGGTACTCATTAGATAATAGTTAAACGTGCAGTAATGCGACGTGTTTTGGGCTGCGATCCTACAGGAGGCGCCGCTTGCTGTGTGGGATCGTAAAAAGGCGTCGCGTTTTATTGTCCCGCGGACGTCGGTAACGTGATGGATAGAGCTATTACGTTCCCGTATTTGCCGGCCGTGCTCGTACAAGTCCGTATCCGCTCTGCCAAACAGTCCCGACAGTGAATTTTCTAAAGCTTATGTCGTTTTAACGTGTCTGATGTGCTCCGGCTTTGCATAATTCATACAGGATTCCAAGGGACGTCTTTCCAAGGATAAAATTAGCATCCGCCTTCACAGTCTTTTATGGTAAATAATGTAAAGTGTAAAGTTGCGTAAAGTTAAAAGGTTCATATGAATTTACGCCGTTTTTGAACTGTTGTGATGTTTCCTCAGACCCGGAGTTGTGTTTTGTTTCATTCGCGCAAACCCTGAATCCGTGTGTCATTTGTTCGTTCGTTTTTCAAAATAAAACCAAAAATAAGAAAATTAAAAAACGACAATTTTCTTCATTATTTGTCTCCAAAACGGATAAAGATTTGGGTTTTTTTTTTCGGTTTTCGATTTTGGGTTTAAATGAAGAATGGAAAAAAACGGATAATGGACGTTTCCCGTGTACGTGATTTAAACTGCGATGCACAATGGACTGACCAGGACTAAACCATTGTTAGTCCTGGTCCAGTCCCAGTCTCACTCCTGGTCTCAGTCCTGGTCTGGTCCTGGTCTGCTTCTGGCCTGGTCCCGGTCTGGTTCTGGTCTGGTCCCGGTCTGGTCCCGGTCTAAGTCCTGGTCTCAGTCCTGGTCTAAGTCCCGGTCTGGTTCTGATCTGGTCCCAGTCTCAGTCCTGGTCTGGTCCCCGTCTCAGTCACTGTCTGGTCCCGGTCTGGTGCCGGTCTAAGTCCTGGTCTAAGTCCTGGTCTCAGTCCTGGTCTCAGTCCTGGTCTAAGTCCCGGTCTGGTTCTGATCTGGTCCCAGTCTCAGTCCTGGTCTGGTTCCGGTCTCAGTCATTGTCTGGTCCCGGTCTGGTCCCAGCATTAGTCCTGCTCTCAGTCTGATTCTCAGTCCCGCCCTCAGTCCTGGTCTGGTCCTGGTCTAAGTCCTGGTCTCAGTCCCGGTCTGATTCCAGTCTGGTCCCAGACCTGGTTTAGTCCTGGTTCAGTCCTGGTTCAGACCTGGTTCAGTCCTGGTTTAGTCCTGGTTTAGTCCTGGTTTAGTCCTGGTTTAGTCCTGGTTTAGTCCTGGTTCAGACCTGGTTCAGTCCTGGTTTAGTCCTGGTTTAGTCCTGGTTCAGACCTGGTTTAGTCCTGGTTTAGTCCTGGTTCAGTCCTGGTTTAGTCCTGGTTTAGTCCTGGTTTAGTCCTGGTTCGGTCCGGCATGACAGTTTAAGTAACGGAAACGGGAAATGGTCGTTATCAGTTTTTTCCATTATTCATTTCAACAACAACAAAAAAAATCAAAAACTGAAAAAACAAATTGTTATTGTTTTTTTCATTTTGGTTGTGGAGACAAATAATGAAGAAAATAGTAGTTCTAAGCCAGGACTGAAATCAGGACTAAACCAGGACTAAAAACAGCTCTAAACCAGAACTAAAACCAGGTCTAAACCAGGTCTAAACCAGAATTAAAACCAGGTCTAAACCAGGTGTAAACCAGGTCTAAACCAGAACTGAAACCAGGTCTAAACCAGAACTAAAACCAGGTCTAAACCAGGTCTAAAATCAGGACTAAAAACAGCTCTAAACCAGAACTAAAACCAGGTCTAAACCAGGTCTAAAATCAGGACTAAAAACAGCTCTAAACCAGAACTAAAACCAGGTCTAAACCAGAATTAAAACCAGGTCTAAACCAGGTCTAAACCAGAACTGAAACCAGGTCTAAACCAGGTCTAAACCAGGACTAAACCAGGTCTAAACCAGAACTAAAACCAGGTCTAAACCAGGTCTAAACCAGGTCTAAACCAGGTAAACCAGGTCTAAACCAGAACTAAAACCAGGTCTAAACCAGGTCTAAACCAGGACTAAACCAGGTCTAAACCAGAACTAAAACCAGGTCTAAACCAGGTCTAAACCAGGTCTAAAACCAGACTAAACCAGGTCTAAACCAGAACTAAAACCAGGTCTAAACCAGGTCTAAACCAGGACTAAACCAGGTCTAAACCAGAACTAAAACCAGGTCTAAACCAGAACTAAAACCAGGTCTAAACCAGGTCTAAACCAGGTCTAAACCAGAACTAAAACCAGGTCTAAACCAGGTCTAAACCAGAACTAAAACCAGGTCTAAACCAGGTCTAAACCAGGTCTAAAACCAGGTCTAAACCAGGTCTAAACCAGGACTAAACCAGAACTAAAACCAGGTCTAAACCAGGTCTAAACCAGGTCTAAACCAGGACTAAACCAGAACTAAAACCAGGTCTAAACCAGGTCTAAACCAGGTCTAAACCAGGACTAAACCAGAACTAAAACCAGGTCTAAACCAGGACTAAACCAGAACTAAACCAGGTCTAAACCAGGTCTAAACCAGGACTAAACCAGGACTAAACCAGAACTAAAAACCAGGAACTAAAGGTCTAAAAAACAGGTCTAACCAGAACTAAAACCAGGTCTAAACCAGGTCTAAACCAGAACTAAAACCAGGTCTAAACCAGGTCTAAACCAGGTCTAAACCAGAACTAAAACCAGGTCTAAAACCAGGTCTAAACCAGGTCTAAACCAGGACTAAACCAGGTCTAAACCAGAACTAAAACCAGGTCTAAACCAGGTCTAAACCAGGTCTAAACCAGGACTAAAACCAGGACTAAACCAGGTCTAAACCAGGACTAAAACCAGGACTAAACCAGGACTAAAATGAGGACTAAAACCACATCTAAACCAGGTCTAAACCAGGATTTAACCAGAACTAAACCACACCGTGCAGACTGCATCTCTTTCCTAAACCACCGGTCCATGAAAATATTGAAAAAGAAAACCACCACAATTTAATAATTATATTTTGTGTAGAAATGTTGACAAAAAGCTATTTATTATACATTATTATTTTGTGAGACCTGCTGAAAAGGCTGAGCTGTTTATTTGTAACACGTTCATAACTTGTGTAAATAAAATATAAAAAAAAATACAGCTAGAAAAAAAAAATCTATTCTATTTCTGTTGAACAAAATTCAGCACAAATCTTTTTCAAAATCACTACATTTGAATATTTATAAGACCTCAAAATCGGCCCAATATATTTTACTTTTTACTCTTTAAGTACATTTTTAAACAGGTACTTTAATATATTTACCGAAGTTGATTTTTCATGTGATACTTTTACTTTTACTTGAGTATTTTTTTGTTTTTTTGGTTCTTTATCTGTACTTTTACATAACATTATCGAGTATTTCTACCACCACTGGAAACAAAACGCAACTTCAACAAATATACACCACTGAGCCAGGCCTAAACCAGAACTAAAACCAGGTCTAAACCAGGTCTAAACCAGAAGGTCTAAACCAGGTCTAAACCAGAACTAAAACCAGGTCTAAACCAGGTCTAAACAGGTAAACCAGGTCTAAACCAGGTCTAAAACCAGGTCTAAACCAGGTCTAAACCAGAAACCAGTAAACCAGGTCTAAACCAGGTCTCTAAACCAGGTCTAAAAACCAGGTCTAAACCAGGACTAAACCAGGTCTGAAACCAGGACTAAACCAGAACTAAAACCAGTCTAAACCAGCTCTAAACCAAGACTTAATCAGGACTAAACCAGAACTAAAACCAGGCCTAAACCAGAACTAAAACCAGTCTAAACCAGGTCTAAACCAGTCTAAACCAGGTCTAAACCAGAACTAAAACCAGGTCTAAACCAGGTCTAAACCAGAACTAAACCAGGTCTAAACCAGGTCTAAACCAGAAACTAAAAAAACCAGGTCTAAACCAGAACTAAAACCAGGTCTAAACCAGAACTAAAACCAGGTCTAAACCAGAACTAAAACCAGGTCTAAACCAGAACTAAACCAGGTCTAAACCAGGTCTAAACCAGGTCTAAACCAGAACTAAACCAGGTCTAAACCAGGTCTAAACCAGAACTAAAACCAGGTCTAAACCAGGAACTAAAACCAGGTCTAAACCAGAACTAAAACCAGGTCTAAACCAGGTCTAAACCAGAACTAAAACCAGGTCTAAACCAGGTCTAAACCAGAACTAAAACCAGGTCTAAACCAGGAACTAAACCAGGTCTAAACCAGGACTAAACCAGAACTAAAACCAGGTCTAAACCAGCTCTAAACCAAGACTTAATCAGGACTAAACCAGAACTAAAACCAGGTCTAAACCAGGTCTAAACCAGAACTAAAACCAGGTCTAAACCAGGTCTAAACCAGAACTAAACCAGGTCTAAACCAGGTCTAAACCAGTCTAAACCAGAACTAAAACCAGTCTAAACCAGGTCTAAACCAGGTCTAAACCAGAACTAAAACCAGGTCTAAACCAGGTCTAAACCAGAACTAAACCAGGTCTAAACCAGGTCTAAACCAGAACTAAAACCAGGTCTAAACCAGAACTAAACCAGAAAACCAGGTCTAAACCAGAACTAAAACCAGGTCTAAACCAGAACTAAAACCAGGTCTAAACCAGGTCTAAACCAGGTCTAAACCAGAACTAAACCAGGTCTAAACCAGTCTAAACCAGGTCTAAACCAGAACTAAAACCAGGTCTAAACCAGGTCTAAACCAGAACTAAAACCAGGTCTAAACCAGAACTAAAACCAGGTCTAAACCAGAACTAAAACCAGGTCTAAACCAGGTCTAAACCAGAACTAAAACCAGGTCTAAACCAGGTCTAAACCAGAACTAAACCAGGTCTAAACCAGGACTAAACCAGGTCTGAGCCAAGACTAAACCAGAACTAAAACCAGGTCTAAACCAGCTCTAAACCAAGACTTAATCAGGACTAAACCAGAACTAAAACCAGGTCTAAACCAGCTCTAAACCAAGACTTAATCAGGACTAAACCAGGACTAAAATCAGGTCTAAACCAGGTCTAAACCAGGACTAAACCAGGTCTAAACCAGGACTAAAACCAGGACTACACCAGGACTAAAAAACAGGACTAAACTCAAGACTAAAACCAGGACTAAAATCAAGACCAAAACCGGGCATAAACTAGGTCTAAACCAGGACTAAAATCAGGTCTAAACCAGGACTAAACCAGGTCTAAACCAGGTCTAAACCAGGACTAAAACCAGGTCTAAACCAGGAGAAAACCAGGTCTAAACCAGGACTAAAACCAGGACTAAAACCAGGTCTAAACCAGGACTAAAACCAGGACTACACCAGGACTAAAAACAGGACTAAACTCAAGACTAAAACCAGGACTAAAATCAAGACCAAAACCAGGCATAAACTAGGTCTAAACCAGGACTAAAATCAGGTCTAAACCAGGAGTAAACCAGGTCTAAACCAGGACTAAAACCAGGTCTAAACCAGGTCTAAACCAGGACTAAAACCAGGACTACACCAGGACTAAAACCAGGACTAAAATCAAGACTAAAACCAGGACTAAAATCAAGACTAAAACCAGGCGTAAACTAGGTCTAAACCAGGACTAAAATCAGGTCTAAACCAGGTCTAAACCAGGACTAAAATCAGGTCTAAACCAGGTCTAAACCAGGACTAAAATCAGGTTTAAAACCAGGTCTAAACCAGGATTTCACAGCACTAAACCAGGACTAAACCAAGATTAAACCAGGACTAAACCAAGATTAAACCAGGACTAAACCGAGCCGTGTGGACTGCGTCTCCTTCAGACACCGCGAGTCCCTGAAAAAATAGTCTAGAAAAGAGCCGCCATGTGTGTGTGAATGTTGACAAAAAGCCATTTATTGTTTATTATTCTTATTTTGTGAGACCTGCTGAAAAGGCTGAGTGTTTTTAAACAGATACTTTAATATATTTACTTAAGTTGATTTTTCATGTGTTACTTTTACTTTTACTTGAGTATTTTGGGTTTTTTTTGGTTCTTTATCTGTACTTTTACATAACAAAACTGAGTATTTCTTCCACCACTGGAAACAAAACAACTCCTGAAATATTTTTAATGAAGAACCAGCATTATTACATTGACACTGAGTTTTACGTAATATAAAAAGACCTTTTAAATCTTGAGTTAATTAGGCAGATGTGGTCGAGATTAGAGAGCAGGACATAAGGACATAAAAACTGAGAATTTTATGGCACTTGGATCCGGCAACACTTTTACTCTAAACACTAAAAAAGTTTTATCTGTTTTACTTTTTATGCTATAATACAGTTTTTATTGTTCTTGTGTTCATATATTTCATGTATTAAGGTTAGGGTTTGCTTTACGTTGCGATTATGTGCGCACTAGAATCTGGAATCTGTTTTGTTTATAAAATGTACTATTAGTCGGGGAGAAAAAGTCTCAAAAATGGGTTGAACCTGACATGATTTGCCAAACATTTTATTTGTGTTTTTTTTTTTTTTTTTTTTGTTAAATGTGACCAATAATTAAAGGTTCTGCTCTTCCAGAAATATTGCAAAAAAAAAAAAAAAAAAATTTTATTGTATGTGACCTTTCATTTTTTTATAGAAAATTTTGAAAAATAAAAATTTCCTGAAATCCTCAGTGGGCTGGGTAGACTGTCAATAAATTTATTCCAGATGCAAAGAACACATGTGGTGACAACATTCAGTAAAAAAAATAATTCCTGAAACACATTTCTACATGATTTTGGCTCAATTTAATGCAAAAAAAATACAGCGTTTTTTCACTTTTTTCCCCCAATATTTTCATCTTTACCTCATTGGCAATCAACTATTCACCCAAGTTATGACATAAGTAAATATGCCATTATTTTCTCCAAACAGTAATCTCATTTCACAGAAAAAAATATAAAAATCCAACTAAAATCAACAGATCTGTGATGATTTCATTACTAGTCGGCCGTCAACAGGCCCGTTAGAATGTCAGGCGACTCTCAACGTTCCGAAATCATCACATAGGAAGAGTCGATTGCCAATGAGGTAAAGATGAAGATTATTTAGAAATGTGTTTCAGGAATTACCACAATTTTCATTTTTCTAAATTTTCTATCAAAAAATTAAGGTCACATACACTAAAATGGCCACAGTTTTGTTTTTTTTTTTTTTTTGCGATATTTCCAGAAGAGCAGAACCTTCAATTATTGGTCCTTAGGGTCACAGTTAACAAAAAAAAACACAAACAACAAAAAGTACGGCAGGTTCAACCCATTTTATTGAGCTTTTGAGACTTTGAGACCATTGTCCTTAACAAAAAAAAAAAAAAAATGTCTCACGTGTGTCTCATTCGTTCGTGTGCCCTGTATTCTCCCTTTGCCTTTTGTTGGTTCTTTTGTCATTATCAGTTTCACGTTTGTTTGGATTTTTGTGTTTGGTCAATCTTTGTTTTATTTAACTACTTCAGAAATGCAGTCTTGCATTTTTGGGTCCTACTTCTGCTCTAAACGTGTCAGAGAGTAAACTGAAGAGAAACAATCCCAAATGTCTTTTGCATAACACTCTTCATATGTTTAATGTTAAAGGGATAGTTCAGGTTTTTTGACATGAATCTGTGTGTCATCCCCGTCAGCAGTGTGGTGCATCCACACTGACTTTACCTGCGAAAGCGTCCGGTGAGCCCAGATCCTGGCCGGTTTTGGTGCTGAGGAAAGTAGTTCTGCAAGTTGGCTGGGGACAGTCTAATAAAGCGTTTTTCTCCTCAAAACAAAATGTGTTAAAAAGAGTGATACATTTGCACCACAAAACCTCCGTCCTCTAAAAAGTCAGCCCTCATAATCGCTTGGTGCTATTTTCTCTCCGTACGTATCACTGCTCGCGGCCGCCAGGTGACATTTTCTTCAGTTGTTCAGCAGTGTTTACTTGTTCAGACCGGTGTCCGCCGTGACACGAGAGACCTAATGTCAGAGCTGGCGTGACAGGTATATAAGCTTGTATAAGATACATAACTATATATCTAAAAAATGGTGTGAACTTGTGATTTTCCGGGCTGTAACAACAAAAATATGTCTGAATCTCCGCACAAATTTCACCGTTTTCCTGTAACGGACGTATATTCGGGTCCAAAAAGATCTCCCATTGGCTCTGTGCTAAAATCAATTTCTTCATCATCTGTGTCGTATTCAGACATGTTGTTGCTCACATTCCGAGCAGTTAACAAAGTAAAACAGGCGCAGGCTGTCACCTGGCGGCCGCGCGCAGTGATACGTACGGAGAGAAAATAGCACCAAGTGATTATGAGGTCTGACTTTTTAGAGGACGGAGGTTTTGTGGTGCAAATGTATCACTCTTTTTAACACATTTTGTTTTGAGAAGAAAAACGCTTTATTAGACTGTCCCCAGCCAACTTGCCGAACTACTTTCCTCAGCACCAAAACCGGCCAGGATCTCGGCTCACCGGACGCTTTCGGAGGTAAAGTCAGTGTGGATGCACCACACTGCTGACGGGGATGACACACAGATTCATGTCAAAAAACCTGAACTATCCCTTTAACTGACTGCTTAGAAATGTGGATTGTAGAAAATAAATCACAAACCAAAGTTAAATGAATGATTTTTGTGAGTTTATTACCTTGACATGAGTAATTTAGTTGCTACGTAGCTACAATATCTGACATTTAAACAGTCAATCTGTAAACGTTATGGGGCTTTACAATAAACTCTCTTTACTATAAACTTTCACAAACATCTCCAAGGACGTGTTTGGATGAGACCTGAGACCCTCCCTCCTCCTCCTTACGCCAGAAACAGGTTTGTTTACAGCCGGTGCGCTGCACATGACTTGTAAACAACTAACTACAGTGTTGGTTAGGCAAGACGGAGAAGTGAGGAGCGGGGGAGGGGGTGTGCGGACATTTCGTTCGCGGACGAGAAGTGAGGAGCAGGGAGAAGAGCGGAGCAGGGAGCAGGGACAGGAGCAGGAAAGGGGTACAGAGAAGGTTGCGCAGAGATTCAGTGCGAATGAACTAGCTACAACACGCAGCAGCAAGCGGACTCTTTCTTTGCCTTGAAAATTACGTTTTCAGACATAGGATATCGCTTTCGTGTCCTGAAAAACGTTTGTGTAGCTCTTGGAAATAAAGTACGTTTTCATAATAAGCAGAAGTTTCCTGTCCAGAAGTAATTTGTGGACCAGTGCGTCAGTCTTTAGACCCTGCGTCTGCTTCAGTCGCGCCATCGCTGGAATGAATCTATAAGAATCACCTTAGTTTGGCTTCGCTGCTTTTCCCCTTGTCTTCTTCTTTCAGCGACCTCAAAAACGGACTTGGATTCTTGTCGCCATTGCAACAAACTTTGTGCGAACTGCGAGGAAGATATAGGTCAAAAAAAGCCGCTAAGAACTGTTGCGTTGGTGGAGTAAACAGCGTCTGTGCGGCTTGCGTCTGTGGACTGCGTGACAGACGTACGTAAACCACGTACCGGCGGCGCGCAGGCAAGTCAATTACACTAGAAACATAGGGAGACTGATTGACAGCCTGTCAGCTCACAGATAACGAGGCAGTGTCGTTATCTATTGGCAAATGTTTAGCCCCACCACGTCCAGAGTTGATGAATTTTTATTCTCTTTTTTTTGGTCATCATAATTACAAGGCTACTGCACCTCTATAAACTATCATTGACAATTTGAAACAAAAAAAAATTCTCCATACAACCTTTAATTACGTTACATAAGCCCATAACTCACCTTTATAGAAGTATTGTTGTCGTCTATCAGTGTGTCTGTGAGCTGCAGATGTCCCTCGTGGGCCACTTTCTGCAGAACCATGCTGAAGGTCCCCACAAGTCTGTAAACAAACGAGACACAAACAAACAAACAAACAAAAAAGGCTGGTTAATTTCTTTGAACAACATGAAATATTATTGTACATATTGTGTGCAGTAGTACAATTATGCTCAAAAAAGAGTAGAAAGAAGCCATTCACTGACCGTTAGTTCTTTTGCAGTAATTGCCTACATACTTTCCTACTTTTTTTTGTTTTGTTTTGTTTGTTTGACACAGTTTAACAGATTTACTGTTAAATTTTCATTCTTTTTCTTGTTCATCAACTCATCCTCCTTCTGCATATTTTCTAGAAGTTATTTTTTTTTTATATACTTAAGCAACTTTTTAATTCTAATGTTGTTTATTATAATTATGGTTAAGCCTGTACGTGATTTCTTTCCATGTATTTCGGCAAAATATTCTTCCTCCAGTACAGTCCCGCTCTGGTCCTGGTCTGGTCCCGGTCTAAGCCCTGCTCTGGTCTCAGTCTCGGTCTGGTCCCGGTCTGGGTCTCAGTCCCACTCTGGTCCCGATTTGGTCCCGGCCTGGTCCTGGTCTGGTCTCGGTCTGGTCCCGGTCTCAGTTCTGCTCTCAGTCCTGGTCTGGTCCCAGTCTGGTCCCGGTCTGGTCTCGGTCTCAGTCCCGCTCTGGTCCCGGTCACAGTCCCGCTCTGGTCCCAGTCTGTTCCCGGTCTGGTCTCGGTCTCAGTCCCGCTCTGGTCCCGGTCTCAGTCCCGCTCTGGTCCCAGTCTGGTCTCGGTCTCAGTCCCGCTCTGGTCCCAGTCTGGTTTCGGTCTCAGTCCCGCTCTGGTCCCAGTCTCAGTCCTTCTCTGGTCCCAGTTTGGTCCTGGTCTGGTCTCGGTCTCAGTCCCGCTCTGGTCCTGATCTGGTCCCGGTCTCAGTCCTGCTCTGGTCCCGGTCTGGTCTCAGTCTCAGTCCCGCTCTGGTCCCAGTCTGGTGCCAGTCTAATCCCGGTCAGGTCTCGATTTCAGTCCCGTTCTGGTCCCAGTCTCAGTCCCGCTCTGGTCCCAGTCTGATCCTGGTCTTGTCATGGACCTGGACCCAGTCCTGGTTCAGTCCGTATGCAGCGCAAAAGTCCGGCATCGCAGTCACGGGAGTCACGTAAACGGGAAACGGCCGTTATCCGTTTTTTTCCATTTTGGTTTTGGAGACAAATGATGAAGAAAACAGTTTTTTCATTTTCTTATTTTTGATTTTATATTGAAAAACGAATGAACGAATGACACACGGATTAATGAACTAACAAATTTCACGTTTTTAAGACACAAATAAATGGTTCACGTTTTATAATCCCGTCATTCACACGGTGCACTTTGTCCAAAACGTCTGTATCGACTCATCACATCTATATTTTTGCAGCTTCCCCGTGAAAAACCCATCGACTGAACAAAAACACTCTGCCTCTCCTCGTGTTGGTTTGCAGGCAGGTGTGTCGGTAATGGAGACCAGAGACCTTTGAAATTGAAAGTGCCCGTGTCAATCAATCCCGCTAAAGCTAATGGCATCCTTTCAACAGTTTTTCTCTCTCATCGCACAGTTTTTTTCTCTTTTGTATCGAGCACCAAGGACGAAGCAAATACAGCGTGAAGAGTGGGCTGCTTTTGTTTTCTCGCGAGCTCAAACGAGGACAAAGTCGAGGAGAAGAGCAAATACTGAGAGAGTTTTGTGACGCAGGCATGAAGAAAACTGTTTCAAAGTCAGTGTTGGGATGAAGTGTTCAGATGCTCTTCAAAAACAGACCTGGATTATGTTTTGTTTCATTCACACATGTTCAACACACAAACCCTGTATGTTTCGTAGTTCTTACAACAATCTGTTCCACCTTGTGATGTCATGTGGTAATACAGGAAGTGCTCTGTGTTTTTAAACTTCATACACCTTCACTAGAATCATTTGGTTACAGTATTTTTTTTATAAGACGTACATGGCGCTCAAAAATCTGTCAAAATGTTTTAGTACGACTTTGGTAAACTATGAAGCCGCACCGCTTGATGGACTGTCGGAGCATTACAGCTACCGTAGTCAGGAGCCCCGTGGTGTAACCGTGCGTTCGATTATCTTCCGACTCCCACTTGGACCTCGGATTGACATCACGTCCAAGTCTGAAGCGTTGAACTACGTGGATTATGATTATGACTATTCCCTTGCTACTACTTTGATTAATTTAGTATTTAAAATTTGCACTTCATTTTATATTTTGATTTCTCTTCCGTTACAACCTTGGGGACGTTAACACCCATTAAATCAAGTAATTGTTCAATATTGGCCTCACTACAACACCAACTACCAAACCCACAGGCAGTGATATGGACGTGGTCAAGTCCAAAGTGACTGAAACTGTCATTTAAACCACAAAGTGTCCAGACTAGAGATGCGCGGATGGCGGTTACAGCCGCGTACTCCGCAGGTTGGGCGGATGACGTGACGAAAAATAATATTTTAATAAAATTCGTGCGGGTGGCGGTTTCACTACTCAAATAAAAAACTCTGAACTCGGAGCAACTGGGAGGAGACTGAGCGGATGGCGGCGGGTGCGGTTTTGAAAACTGGTCAAAAACTGTGGTTGCAAATGGACAGCGGGCGGATGATGAGTTTTGCGATGTGGTTGCAGATGAAAAAGTAGCACATCCGCGCACCTCTAGTCCAGACACAATGAAAACACTTCATATTTACAGGTCATAGTGGGCGTAAACGTCTTAGATTCTGACTCGGAATCCTTGCCCTGTCTACTTTTTCCGCCACCGAGGTCCATGTCTCGCCATCCCAGGAAAAGGGGCATGTCACATGTGTGAGGCAACTTCCTCGGAAAACCAGTTCGAAAGGATAATGGAATGCAGGGACAGTCCGACAGAAGCTGACTGCGTCAACGCACATAGAGCGAGCTGTTTTTTCAGCACTTATTCAGCACAGTTTTGTTTCTGTAAAATGTAAACAAATGTGCGCAAAGCTGAATTAAGCTTTATTAAACTAAACATTATTACTCAATGTATATTTGAGTCGACCTCGTAGAAAATAAAACAAAAAACTTAAATGATCCACCCACATTCACATTCATAATCCACATTCACCAAGACAACGAGGCAACGCTGGGCGAATTACACCACGATCTGTCAATGAATCATGGATGTTTGGGCTAAAGGATCAGTCTCAAGTGTCGTCCGTTTGTTTCGTTTAATGCTCCTTATAATCCACTGCACCTTATGTATGAAAATAGACGAGAGAATTCAACATTATTGACACTGCGCTTTATAATCCGTCCAAAATAATCAGAAAAATACGGTAATAGGCTCTGCACACATTAGCACTCAGCAAGCTCACTGTTAGCGTCACTACTTCCTGTCCAAGTTCATCTCTGTGGGTTTTTGCTGAGTCATGTTAAAATGAATAAATATTTAATTAAAGATAAAGCAGTGAACTGGAAGCCGTGGGTGGATGTCACTTACAACATGTTAAAAAGTACACAAATATAATGAATACTTCAGTGGCGCAGGGTGATTTACCTGGGACAGTCCCAGTTTTGAGCCTGTGTCCCCTGTCCCAGCAGATTTATACAAAACTAATGATTTGTCGAAGTTTTATACAAGAACTGTCCCAGGTGTCCCTATTTTTCAGCAGCGGATTGATGAACACCAGCCAACAGTAAAAAGAGGAATATTTGTCATTTGTTTAACGTTTGCTGAAATACAGAAAACCGAGGTTGAAAATGACCATGAGGCAAAAAAAAAATCCACCAGTTGTAATCCCTCGGTAGGTCCTGTACACAGAACCACGGGTGATGCCAATTTCAGTCCTGGAATTGCCAATTTCTACTGAACTAAAGGTAAAAGGAGCTGTTAACTTGGACCGCTTCATGATATCACAAGGTGGAAGAGAGCGTTTTGATTTTTGGAGATGTAGACAGAAATAAAGCGTTACTCAAACATGTGTGAATGAAACAAAACAACTCAATACAAAAATATATTGTAACATGTCTTAAATAATTTTTTCCCAAAGACTGGGCCGCGTTCCCCAGGTGGGCCATAAGAGATTTTTTTTGGGTCGCCTTGTCACGATCTGCATGTACGTCTGAAATATGCGAGTTGTGCTTTTCTCCTACAGCTCAAACAGGAACGAGCTACAAAAACGCAGACAGGCCCACCTATCTCATTAGAAATGTTGAAATGTTTTGTATAATTTCTAATCTTTTTATAATAATTTAATTGACTATTTTGTTCCAATATTGGTGGTTCAGTTGAATGTCGAAAAGAAAAAGAAATGGGCTTCATTTAAAGTCCAAATAGGCGACTTAGGCTTTGTTTATATGATGACAGAAGACGCAAAAGTGGCTTTGCATCTTCACTTTCTATGTTTAGACGAACGTTTTCTGGAGGAAATCTGTGTACTGTATGTATGTGACGTAAACGTGTACGTGACATGAGCAGATCTGACCAGAGTTTTGCGTCTTGGGCAGTGTAGACGGAAACGCTACGGCGGAGTGTATTCAACTTTTCCACTCTGGAGGGTGGTTTCAGATTTTTGCGTTTTTAAGCCCCAAAAACACCATCATCGTCTGAACGAAAGGCATTTCTGATCAAATATTTTGTTGTTTTTACCTACAAGCGTTCTCGTGTAAACAGGCCCTTATGGATCCTTTTATTGCTGGTTCAGTTACTGTTTTTCATTGTTTAAAACTTGAGTCATACTAATTGTTCAGATACACGATCACTCAATAAAATTTCCTAATTAATGTTCAATAATGGTCAAATCCACCTTTATTTTGCTATTTACAAATAATGTCTATTGACTTTGCGAACGTTTGTGACTTAAAATATGGGTCCCCAGAAAAAAAGTTTGGGAAACACTGTTTTAAACCTCTCAAGAGTCAATTTTGCGTAATATAGGACTTTTAAAATGTATTTTGTATTGGTGTATTCCATTACATGGTCCAATGAGAGTACTACGCTGTAGTGAGTAGCCAAAATTACCTCGTAGAGAATATCAGATACTAATTTATACTAAAACTAGTACTCGAAACTTGAAACTAGATACTCATTTGAACAGTTATCACTCACTCAGGTCAAAAATTAGTACATAGACTAGTATATGCCCATGAACCAGCAAATAGTTTCTTAAACGGGCAGGTTTTAACGTTCTGGAATTTTACGGGCAGTTATGTGGGCGGCTAGTGATTACACACAGGTGGGTCAGGTAAATCAAATGAACGACGAACGGGAGAAAAATACCTGACGTGTCCAGAACATCCGTTGCCCTGGAAACAAGAGCCATTTCCCAGTCTTTTCCCAGAATGATGGACCAGGCTGAGAGAGACTTTAGTGTATTTGCTACATAAAACCATCAGCGGAGGTGATCGCTGATGCACACCTGGTTTAGACCTGGTTTAGTTCTGGTTTAGTCCCGATTTTGTCCTGGTTTTGATCTGGTCCAGTCCTGATGTAGTCCTGGCGATCGGCTCGGTGGTTTCGGATGGTATATATTTATGTTAATGCCACTGGTTCAGTCCTGGTTCAGTCCTGGTGATCGGCTCTGTGGTTTGCGGCGTGTATAGATTTATAATCGGCTAATGACACAGCGTAGGTTCAGTCCTGATTGAGTCCTGGTTTAGTCCTGGTTTAGTCCTGGACTACTGGGCTGTCAGACTAATGGGCTGACCCTGATTTATCACGGGCACGGACAGGTAATGGATGGAATGTTAAAGGGTGCGGATTTAACTTTGATATAATCAGAGGGATTACACAGATATAAGACCACATGGTAATACAAAAGAAAATACTACGACTTAATGTTGTAAATCACATTCTGTTGTCTAAAGAAAGCTGGATCAAGGCACAGTTGGGGAGCTGCTTTGTGTTTGGGTTTGTCTTTTTGTTTTTGCTCAATTCCAAATAACAGGACGAAACATTAAAACGCAGATACTGTAACTGCTCCGCTGGGCCGACTCTGCAGAGACCAACCACCGCTCCAAACCACACTCACCGCAACAATTAGCTCTGTTGAATAATTCACATTGTTTCCCCGAAAACTGTGCTCCAACATCTATCCCGCTTCACTGTCTGCAAAACAAAACAGCAGCACGTGTCTTTAGCAACGTTATAGAACATTCATCTTTGTATGTCGTACGAGGCAGAAGACAGTTTTCTATTTTCATTGGTTTCAACTTGCTTTTTTTGTTGGTGACATTTTGACACTTCATCTTTCATCATAAGGCGGAGCAGAGCACGGACGAATAATAAAGAGTTACTCAAACGTGCGTGAATGAAACAAAACACAACTCGAGGTCTGTTTTTGAGGATGTAACAACTTTCTTCTTCAACATGGCTTAAAGCTGAAAAAAAACATAAATCTATTTTGCAAAAACCTTTGAGAAGGGGGCAAGATTTCATGAGACAAAACTATCAAGATTGTGCATACATGTCTAAAAGATGTATTTTTTCTAATGTTTACGATTGGCAAATAAAGTTAAAGGTTGTATAGAGGATTTTCCAAGGAACGAGAAATCCAGCGACTGTTTGTCCTTTTTCAAATGTTGCGCATGCGTGAAACCACCCCCCCTCCCCTACAGCTCCTACGTAGAAACACCTCCTCCCTCCTCCTCCTTTACGCCAGAAACAGGTTTGTTTACAGCCGGTGCACATGACTTGTAAACAACTAACTACAGTGTTGGTTAGGCAAGACGGAGAAGTGAGGAGCGGGGGGGAGGGGGGAGCGGGTGTGCGGACATTTCGTTCGCGGACGAGAAGTGAGGAGCAGGGGGAAGAGCGGATCGGGCAGCGGGGACAGAGGAGCAGGGAAAGGGGAGCAGAGAAGGTTGCGCGGAGATTCAGTGCGAATGAACTAGCTACAACACGCAGCAGCAAGCGGACTCTTTCTTTGCCTTGAAAATTACGTTTTCAGACATAGGATATCGCTTTCGTGTCCTGAAAAACGTTTGTCTCACTCTTGGAAATAAAGTACGTTTTCATAATAAGCAGAAGTTTCCTGTCCAGGAGTAATTTGGTGACCAGTGCGTCAGTCTTTAGACCCTGCGTCTGCTTCAGTCGCGCCATCGCTGGAATGAATCTATAAGAATCACCTTAGTTTGGCTTCGCTGCTTTTCCCCTTGTCTTCTTCTTTCAGCGACCTCAAAAATGGACTTTCTTTTGCGGCGAACTGCTCCTGGATTCTTGTCGCCATTGCAACAAACTTTGTGCAAACTGCGAGGAAGATATAGGTCAAAAAAAGCCGCTAAGAACTGTTGCGTTGGTGGAGTAAACAGCGTCTGTGCGTCTTGCGTCTGTGGACTGCGTGACAGTCGTACGTAAACCACGTACCGGCGGCGCGCAGGCAAGTCAGTTACGCTAGAAACGTAGGGAGTTTGATTGACAGCCTGTCAGCTCACAGATAACGAGGCAGTGTCGTTATCTATTGGCAAATGTTTAGCCCCACCACGTCCAGAGTTGATGAATTTTTATTCTCTTTTTTTTGGTCATCATAATTACAAGGCTACTGCACCTCTATAATCTATCATTGACAATTTGAAACAAAAAAAAATCCTCCATACAACCTTTAAGTACTGGTGAGTTATACTTCAAAGTAAAAAAAACTGTGCTACAATCACAAAAATATTAAATATAATCAATAAATAAATTTTAAAGACAAAATTAGGACCTGGACTGACCAATTTACTTATGTCCGTATCTCATTTTGTCTCATTCTCATGGACCCAGTCTTGTTTATGTTTCTCTTGTGAGAATTCTATCTAATCCCGGCCCCTAAATCAATTTTAAACCAGCAGGCTCCAGTTCACAGTGCGCAGTTTAACCCTGAGGCCTTCACATTAGGGAGCTGCATGAAAACTCTGCTTACTCTGACAATATTCCAGAACATGTTAGAGATCTAAACTACCCGGTTTGCATTTTTATAAGACCCTATGGACCCAGGATAACTACATTAATAAAACCCATTGAATCACTCTATAAACAAGCTCTAAAAACACTTGACAAAAAACACCACCATTGCCACATTTTGCAGAAATACAAATTAATGACCTGGGACAATCTTATTAAATTAAAAAAATATCTGTCTAATGTACAAGATTAAACATTCACTTTGTTCATTTCAGATCTAGTGAGGGCAGAGTGACCAGAGGAGCAGTGAGGGAAGTCAGCATTATTCCTCATAGAAAAACTCTTTGGTCAGTCTGAATGCTAAAAAGTGGCTTTTAAAAATGCAAATGTGTGAACACTAAAACTATTATTGTATTTTTGTAATCTTATTGTACATTTGTGTAATTTTTGATGTGTAACTTCTAAGTGTATTTTCTTTTAGGATGCCTTTTTGACATCTGGCAAAGGGACTACGATGCAAAATACCTCTTATCAGTGAACTCGGACACATTTACATTGTTTTGATGTTGATTGATGTGCATTGTCCCTTTTCAAATAAATAAATTACTGCATAGTACTTTTTTACAACCCTAGGAGAGATACTAACCGATACCAAAACTAGAATCAAAACTAGATTCTCATTTGAGCGAATATTGGTAGTAAAAAAAGTCACATTCACAGAACAGAAATGAACCCCATGGCAATGAAGTTGTCGAAGTAGTAGTACTATTCTTTTCTGATCCCATTAGATCTCAAAAACTCAGCAAGGCCGGGCCCGGTTAGTACTTGGATGGGAGACCACGGGGAAAATCAGGTGTCACAGTGGAGCGCCAGTCACGAAACTGTTGTTGTTTCCTTAAAGGTTGTATGGAGGATTTTGTTTTTAGTTTCAAATTATCAGTGAAAGTTTAAAATACCATTACAGAGACACAGCAGCCTTGTAATTATGATGATCAAAAAAAAAAAAAAGAATGAAAATCTATGAACTGTGGACGTAGTGAGGCCAGATAAACATCAGCCAATAGGTAACAAGGCTACCTCATTTTCTATTGGCTGTTAGGTTGTCAATCAATCTCCCTACGTTTCTAGTGTAACTGACTCGTCGGCGTGCGGGGATTATGCGGTTTATGCAGCAGTTCTTAGAGGCTTTTTCAAACTGTAGCTTTGTCGCAATTTGCACAAAGTTTGTTGCGATGGCGGACGAGAATCCACGACCAGTTCGCCGCGAAAGAAAGTCCGTTTTTGAGGTCGCTGAAAGAAGAAGAGAAGGGGAAAAGGAGCGAAGACAAACTGAGGTGATTGTTGGAGATTCCTTCCAGCGATTGTGCGACAAAAAATTCACATTTGCTAAATTATTTCTTGACAGGTCACTTCAACAGTAATTCTGAACATGCACTGGATGTAAACAAGCGTGATTTCTAGAGTAAAGAGACGGGAGGAGGTGTTTCTACTGAGGCTGTGGAGGAGGAAGGTGGTGTTACGCATGCACAATATTTGAAAAAGGACTGTCGCTGTATTTCTCTTCCCTTAAAAAATCCTCTATACAACCTTTAAGCAAGACACTTCACCCACATTGCCTAGTATGAAAAACGTGTGTGTATGAGTGTTGGTGGTGGTCAGAGGGAAGTATGATGCAGATTGGCAGCCTTGTTTCAATCAGTCTATGGAGTGAATGAATAATGATCTGTAAAGTGTTTTTGTGACATGTCTGTGAAATGTGCTATATACAAAAAAACAAAAAACAAAAAACACGGTAACACTTTATAATAACTACACCTTATTTAACCTTAATAAAGCATGAACAAAGATTTAATTAATAATGATTCATGCTTAGTAACTACTTAATTACTACCTTAATTAGCACTTGCACTTCATTTGCCTGTGCTGTAAATAGTTACTCATAATTATTTCATACTTAATTACTCATGGACTAACCATTTGAGCATTTAATAATCATTAATAAGCTATGAGAGAATGATTTACTAATAATGGATAATAGAGAGGAGTGGGTGCACGGAGATTCCGTGCCCGGAGAAGTGAGGAGCAGGGGGAAGAGCGGAACGGGCAGTGGGGACAGGAGCAGGAAAGGGGTGCAGAGAAGAGTGCGCGGAGATTCAGTGCGAATGAACTAGCTACAACACGCAGCAGCAAGCGGACTCTTTCTTTGCCTTGAAAATGACGTTTTCAGACATAGGATATCGCTTTCGTGCCCTGAAAAACGTTTGGCTAGCTCTTGGAAATAAAGTACGTTTTCATAATAAGCAGAAGTTTTCTGTCCAGGAGTAATTTGGCGACCAGTGCGTCAGTCTTTAGACCCTGCGTCTGCTTCAGTCCGCCCATCGCTGGAATGAATCTTCAAGAATCACCTTAGTTTGGCTTCGCTGCTATTCCCCTTGTCTTCTTCTTTCAGCGACCTCAAAAACGGACTTTCTTTTGCGGCTAACTGCTCCTGGATTCTTTCGCCATTGCAACAAACTTTGTGCGAACTGCGAGGAAGATATAGGTCAAAAAAAGCCGCTAAAGAACTGTTGCGTTGGTGGAGTAAACAGCGTCTGTGCGTCTTGCGTCTGTGGACTGTGTGACAGACGTACGTAAACCACGTACCGGCAGCGCGCAGGCAAGTCAGTTACGCTAGAAATGTAGGGAGTTTGATTGACAGCCTGTCAGCTCACAGATAACGAGGCAGTGTCGTTATCTATTGGCAAATGTTTAGCCCCACCACGTCCAGAGTTGATGAATTTTTATTCTCTTTTTCTTGGTCATCATAATTACAAGGCTACTGCATCTCTATAATCTATCATTGACAATTTGAAACAAAAAAAAATCCTCCATACAACCTTTAATACCAGATTGTGAAACATTCCAGACAAAGCAATAACATCTCCATGGAGGAAAACGTTTGACGAACTCTCCACCAGGAAAATTACACAACGATGCACCTTTACGGAAATAAGTGCCGTTTATTTATTTTCCACCTAAACTCTGTTATAATGTCGAGTACTGGCAAATACTTAAAGGTTGTATGGAGGATTTTTTTTGTTTCAAATTGTCAATGATAGATTATAGAGGTGCAGTAGCCTTGTAATTATGATGACCAAAAAAAAGAGAATAAAAATTCATCAACTCTGGACGTGGTGGGGCTAAACATTTGCCAATAGATAACGACACTGCCTCGTTATCTGTGAGCTGACAGGCTGTCAATCAATCTCCCTACGTTTCTAGTGTAACTGACTTGCCTGCGCGCCGCCGGTACGTGGTTTACGTACGACTGTCACGCAGTCCACAGACGCAAGACGCACAGACGCTGTTTACTCCACCAACGCAACAGTTCTTAGCGGCTTTTTTTGACCTATATCTTCCTCGCAGTTCGCACAAAGTTTGTTGCAATGGCGACAAGAATCCAGGAGCAGTTCGCCGCAAAAGAAAGTCCGTTTTTGAGGTCGCTGAAAGAAGAAGACAAGGGGAAAAGCAGCGAAGCCAAACTAAGGTGATTCTTGAAGATTCATTCCAGCGATGGCGCGACTGAAGCAGACGCAGGGTCTAAAGACTGACGCACTGGTCCACAAATTACTCCTGGACAGGAAACTTCTGCTTATTATGAAAACGTACTTTATTTCCAAGAGCTAGACAAACGTTTTTCAGGACACGAAAGCGATATCCTATGTCTGAAAACGTAATTTTCAAGGCAAAGAAAGAGTCCGCTTGCTGCTGCGTGTTGTTGTAGCTAGTTCATTCGCACGGAATCTCCGCGCAACCTTCTCTGCTCCCCTTTCCTGCTCCTGTCCCCGCTGCCCGATCCACTCTCTCCTCTCCGTCTTGTCCTAACCAACACTGTAGTTAGTTGTTTACAAGTCATGTGCAGCGCACCGGCTGTAAACAAACCTGTTTCTGGCGTAAGGAGGAGGAGGGAGGAGGCGTTTCTACGTAGGAGCTGTAGGGGAGGGGGGTGGTTTCACGCATGCGCAACATTTGAAAAAGGACAAACAGTCGCTGGATTTCTCGTTCCTTGGAAAATCCTCTATACAACCTTTAAAGCCAGAACAGTTTTGAGAGCTTTTGCCACGCCCCTTTTCAGTCAACTAACTTACTCACTTAAGTGTTTTCGTCAGCTACAGGCACTGACATGAGCCAAGTGGGAGAAATACGACCAAAAAGCAAACAAGGAAATAAGATCAATACACCAGCCAGCGCACACACACACACTCAGACTTACTCGTCCCTCTTTTTCTCTGAAGACATTCGAAGCTGCACGTCGGCCTTCAGAGTTTTAACCTTGCAGCCTTTCTCCTAATGGCCTCCCTCACCCCGTTTGGCCCACGCTCCCATTAGCGCGAGTGTTGGTGCGCTCCGTGTAGCGCTCACACACGGGGCCGCGGATCCACAGGGGAACGGATAATAATGACAGCAGCTCAACGGCACCGTGAAATCCGTGTTAAGATGAAGGGTTTGGGACTCTGCGCGCCTCGGTTTTTGAAAGTGTGGAAATGTTTCGAGCTTGAGGTTGTCAAAAGTCGAAAATCAGACACTAATGGATGCGAAAACTAGTATTGAAACTTGATATTCATATGAACAGGTGATACTGAAGCTTTAAAATGATCCGGAGCTGTTTCATAACAAGTATAAGAGCACATAGACAGTGTTGGGAAGGTGACTTTTAAAATGTATTTCCCTACAGATTACAGATTACATGCCCCAAAATGTAGTTTGTAACGTAATCCATTAAATTACTCAAAGTGAGTAACGTAATCTGAATACTTTGGATTACTTGATTTGCTGTAGAGAAGCAAAGACTCGGACACTTAACCGTATTAAAAATATTGATAGAAGAAGAGGAGACACGTCCGCACAGCATGGTTTAGTCCTGATAAATCCTGGTTTAGTCCTGTTAAATCCTGGTTTAGTCCTGGTTTAGTCCTGTTAAATCCTGGTTTAGTCCTGTTAAATCCTGGTTTAGTCCTGGTTTAGTCCTGTTAAATCCTGGTTTAGTCCTGTTAAATCCTGTTTTAGTCCTGGTTTAGTCCTGATAAATCCTGGTTTAGTCCTGGTTTAGTCCTGTTAAATCCTGGTTTAGTCCTGGTTTAGTCCTGATAAATCCTGGTTTAGTCCTGTTAAATCCTGGTTTAGTCCTGGTTTAGTCCTGTTAAATCCTGGTTTAGTCCTGGTTTAGTCCTGTTAAATCCTGGTTTAGTCCTGGTTTAGTCCTAGTTTAGACCTGGTTTAGATCTAATTTAGACCTGGTTTTAGTCCTGGTGTAGATCTAGTTTAGACCTGGTTTAGACTTGGTTTTAGTCCTGGTTTAGTTCTAGTTTAGACCTGGTTTTAGTCCTGGTTTAGTCCTGGTTTAGACCTGGTTTAGATCTAGTTTAGACCTGGTTTTAGTCCTGGATTAGTCCTGGTTTAGACCTGGTTTTAGTCCTGGTTTAGTCCTGGTTTAGACCTGGTTTAGATCTGGTTTAGATCTAATTTAGACCTGGTTTTAGTCCTGGTTTAGTCCTAGTTTAGACCTGGTTTTAGTCCTGGTTTAGTCCTGGTTTAGACCTGGTTTAGATCCAGTTTAGATCTGGATTTAGTCCTGGTTTAGTCCTGGTTTAGACCTGGTTTAGATCCAGTTTAGATCTGGATTTAGTCCTGGTTTAGATCTAGTTTAGACCTGGTATTAGTTCTGGTTTAGTCCTGGTTTAGACCTGGTTTAGATCTAGTTTAGACCTTGTTTTAGTTCTGGTTTAGTCCTGGTTTAGACCTGGTTTTAGTCCTGGTTTAGTCCTGGTTTAGACCTGGTTTTAATCCTGGTTTAGTCCTGGTTTAGACCTGGTTTTAGTCCTGATTTAGTCCTGGTTTAGACCTGGTTTTAATCCTGGTTTAGTCCTGGTTTAGACCTGGTTTTAGTCCTGATTTAGTCCTGGTTTAGATCTAGTTTAGACCTGGTTTTAGTTCTGGTTTAGTCCTGGTTTAGACCTGGTTTTAGTCCTGGTTTAGTCCTGGTTTAGACCTGGTTTTAGTTCTGGTTTAGTCCTGGTTTAGACCTGGTTTTAATCCTGGTTTAGTCCTGGTTTAGACCTGGTTTTAGTTCTGGTTTAGATCTAGTTTAGATCTGGTTTTAGTCCTGGTTTAGTCCTGGTTTAGACCTGGTTTTAGTCCTGGTTTAGTTTCCAGCAATGAGTCGAATTACAGAAAAATAAATAAATAAAAATAATGGGAAAACAGGAAAATACCACCATGTAATCCATTTTTTTCAACAAAGTAACTGTAATCTGAGTACCACTCACTGAAACAGTAACTGTAACTGAATACAGTTACTCATAATTTGTACTCTGATTACATAACTCTGGTACATGTAATCTGTTACTCCCCAACACTACACATAGACGAGTACACGCCCATGGACCACTGAGGGATTACACAGATATAAGACCACATGGGTATGATTTAATTTTGTAAAACACAAACTTCTGTCTTCTGTTTTTTTTATTATCTTCATGGTAGAATCAGTATTGAGTTTATACCTTTCGATTTTCAGTCGGGATGTAACAATAACCAAAATATCGTGATATCGTATCGTCAGAGTTCTCACAATAACATCGTGGACCATCACAATATATCGAATTACAAGTCTCTTTGCGTAAATTAAGAATTATGGTGCGACAGACAGAGGGAACTACATAGACCATGATCCTTTGCTCCATTTCAGTGCAGACTACAAGAAGAAATAACAGTTCTAAGCACTTTTAAGTCTTAGTTGTTTAAGTCTTGTCAAGGCGTTTTAAGAGGAAAAAGCAGCACATTAACAGTTTTGTTGACCTCCATAAAATATCACAATAAATATCATACTGTGAGATGTGTATCGTGAAAATATCGTACTGAGAGATTTGGATATCGTGAGCTTTCCCACGATATCGCAATAAACATCGTACCGGGAGGTTCATACCGTCGTGAGACTTGGATATCGTTACACCCCTGATTTTCAGGATCATGACAATGTTACGAAGCGATTCCAGCTTTTTTTATGTTGCATTATTTAATTCCTCACTGGTTAATAAAAGATTGAAAAGAAAATATATATATTTTTTATGCGTTCAATGCTGCAGGGGCATTCTGAGCAGGCCTTAGAACAGAGCTTGTTGAGCTGAGTTCAGAGTCAAAAGTAACTACAGAAGGTTCACCCCGGGCTCAGACGGCGTGCGGCGCAGCTCTGGTCCTGTGGTTATTTGGAATGGTTAAAAGTAACAGAGGAGCTCAGAACAGAGGCCGTGCAGTTCGGTGGTGCTGGACGTCGGAGCGACCGCAGCATTTTTCTAAATTAACAGTTATGGTGTGAGCACGTGGTCTCTGTGCAGCCTTCAAAGGCGGTGACACAACAGCCCACAGAGCTCCAGTCCTCGTGTGAGCGTCACAGTAATAAGACCAGACTCACGCTGAGCTGCAGCTGGACCGGGGGCAGTATGAACCCGGGGTAATTGTGCTCGCTTTAAGTTGGTGGAGACACACAAAGGCTTTACACACAGACTCCATAGACCAGTGGTCACCAACCTTTTTCAGACAAAGATCTACATACTTGGTCCGAGAAAAGAGCAAGATCTACCAACATGGACGTAAATAACAACAACAAAAGTGATCGTGTTTATAGTTCCACACAGCTTTATTTTTATTTATTTTTTCTTAAGGAACACTCATTACAGAATGGGGACTAAAACACTCTATACAATACAAACAAAATGCAAACCAAATGCAGTGAAAGCAACCAAAATAGTGCAAATTTGATCACTAAACAGCATTAAGGGTCAATGAGAGAAGTTCTATTATTATCAAACTCGGGGTGATGGGTGAATCTGAATTTCCTTGGGTAATGTTTTGAAGTTTGGTTTATAGTTTATAGTAAGCGCTCACTTTCAATGCACATCTAGTATCACAAATTGTTGAATTCAGCTGGAGATCTACCGGGGACACGGCAAAGATCGAATTGTTGATCGCGATCTACAGGTTGGGGACCACTGCCATAGACTGTATATATAAAAACAATATTTTTAAATATTGAAAAAACGTCACTCCTCTCTCTGCAGCTGCTTCTGTCAGGCTCCATTTTGGTCTTAAATGTTCATACTAAACTCCTCCACATGATCCTGGTGTTTTTATTTTGCTGTTTTGTCCATAAATAAATTCCTATTCCTAATATGAGAATTGGCTCCAAAGTAGGCCTGTAACGATAAAACATTTTGCTAGACGGTTAACTGACCAAGAATTTATTGCGATAAACGATAATATTGACATTTTGAGACCAATTTCAACTAATATAATGACCATGGAATAAAAATGCAAATACATCCCGTCAATGATCAATAAACCTTTCTAAAGAACATTTAACACAGGAACTGCAAGACAACCAAAAACAATAGATCTAAATAAAACAGATTTAACATAGGACTAGACTTGTTCACAAAAATACACTTGAATAAACCACTGTTGAACCAAATACAAACAAAGCAATACATAAAATGGATTATTAAGTCTCTGTAACAAAATTGTCATACAAAAAACAAAGTTATTTTAGTCACTGATTTGCATTGGTGTATTGGGTCTCGTCTCTCTGTGGCTGCTGCTGTGAGACTCGTCATTTTGGTCATTTAAATGTTGGTATTAACCCGTGACACAGGATGCTGTTTCACTATGAGGGAGTCTCTGTCCTGTCTGGTGTCGTGTCGGTTCGGTTTTGGGTTTTCGGGTTCTCCGCTAGGTTAGTTCTGTCGCTCGGGTTTGGGTTTATATCGGCTGTTCGGGTTTGAGACGTTTCTTCTCGTTATTTGCGTTTCGCTCGCTGCATTTGACGCATGTGGCTGTTGAGACGTGTCCCGCTCACCAGTGTTGATTTGGCATCGTGACGTGTTTTGGCGATGAACGGAGATGAACAGTTTTGTTACTCTGACAGCGGCGCTTTCTGCATTTGCATTTGCAGAAATGCGCAGACTACACGCGCATCCGCTCTGTTTATAAACACAGCGCACGTTGGTTCAAGCGTCATTACGCTTTTTAAACGAGAGGAGTCAGAGAGCGATAGAAGCTTCTAACATTCAGACTCTTTGGGAGCGAGAGAGAGCGAGGAAAACAAACAAGCTGCACATAGAATTTATCATGGCTGGAAAAGTTATCAAGCTCGTTAAAAGTTATGATTAATTGATTTACTGATTATCATTACAGGCCTACTCCAAAGTCACTCCTATAACAAGCCTCACTGAGCTTCATTTGACTGGAGCTGTCACAATCCCTCACCGTGATTATAAAAAAATGAGCAGAGAATTGTGGTAATACATATTTTTTTATTTGATTTGTACTGACTGGATCGATAAGGAGTGTAGTAGTGTAGTAGTATTGATAAATCTTTAACACTGTCCATCCCTAGACAGACATTAACAGAGCAGAGTTGACTCGGGGGAGAGCTGGGGACTCAACCACTGCACCACCTGCCCCATCCTGCTCACAGATGGTCCACAAGTAACAGTTTAAAGCAGACCTGTTATGTACAATCTTTTCAGAACTTTTAACCATCTTATAGTTGTTTCCTTCTCACTGATCCTCTGAAGTTATGTCTAGAGACTTTCGTGCACGTTTCAGTCATCGTCTCTATTCTCCTGTGTCCAAGACGTCCTCGACACGCCCACTGTGACGTACGCATTTCATTGTCCAGTTTTATTTTCTTAATCAGTGATAGATGTAGGATTCAGCAGTGTTGCATAGTCATTTTTAGCCTGTTTCACTTTGTGGAAACCATCTGACCTCGCAGCATTAGGATTCATTCCCTCGATGGCAGGCAAGTATTTTTTTTATTTAACCAATCGCTGCTATTTGGTCATGACGTATGTAATGTAATGACTAAATCCCGTAGGAAGAAGGGCAATAACGTCTTTCCCCTTCACCAAACATTCTCTTTGTTCCAGCTTTAAATCCTCGATCTCGGGAATCGTTGCCAACACAGAATGTCTGTCTTCGTCTGCATCCATCTCGACGGCTTTGTTTACTGTTGTGCTGTTCCACAAAATGGACCACGCTTGAGTTTGACGTTCACAGCTCTTCGCTGATTGGCCGGTGCGTGATCTACAACTTCCGAGGTTCTAGTGTATTCCAATTCCTGACCTAATCGCTGGAGAGAAATTGAGTGGAGGCACTAGGTGGTCAAGTCATTTTGGTACAGATTTAAAAAAATATATATATTTTTTTTAAATTAAAGGTCCTATATTACGCAAAATTTACTCTTGTAAGCTTTTAGCCATGTTATAATATGACAAAAACAGACATGGAGTTGTTTTGTTTCATTCAATAATAAGTCTGTCTACTTCTCCAAAGCTGAAAATGCTCTGTTCCACTTTGTGATGTCATGAAGTGGTTGTTTTCAAGTTAACAGCTACCAGCTTTTACCTTTTGTTTAGTAGAGATCGAGAATTCCAGGACTGAAGCTATGATTTTTAGTGTTTTTTTTGTGATTTCTAGTGAATGATTCTAGTGAGGGTGAACGGAGTTTAAAAACACAGTGTATTACCACATGAAATCATAAGTTTGAGGGAAGAACTTAGCCCAAATATGCAGGGTTTGTGTGTTAAAAATGTGTGAATGAAACAAAACACAACTCCAGGTCTGTTTGTGATGAGGAAACTACATTATATCAGACAATAGCATCACGTGGGCTCTTTATCAGCTCCTTTTACCTTTATTTCAGTGAGATTGGCAATTCCAGGGCTAAAATCATCCAAATGATTCAGGTGAAGGTTTTAATCTAAACAAGAAAACTGCACAAAACACCATGAATATTAAATTCCAGTGAGCTTTTTATCATACACATTGCACCACAATAAAAGCCTCTCATCTCTTCTGTCTGCAGCCGTGGACCGTGTGAAGGTGAGTGGGATTTCCGCAGATAAGCGATGCTCCAGCTGTCAGCGGCGCTCCTGTGTGCCATGATAAAATGTGTTTGAAGCAGCGTGGCTTGAGTCGATTTCACAAAAGCCTGAAATCAAAAGTATTTCTGGTCCCCGAGGAGCTTCGAACGTCTTTGTGGAGGTGTGACGTTCCCAGTTGAATTATTCGGGCTTCAGCAGAAAACATGGCCCGGGATGAGCGCGTGAAAGGAGAAGAAAGGCTAGTGAAGGTCTGCTGCTTTTGTATCATCTAAATACACTTGCAAGTTTTTAGAAAGGTCCAGGAATATTTCAAAGGAGGTGCTTGGCTGCTTTGAGGTTACCTGGCTCACACACTGAACAGTTTTTGAATCTTTTTGAGCTCAGTTCTTAACATCATATCACGGATTTTCACCTACTGAGAAGTTTTTATTCCACCTTCAGACGAACTTTTTCAAAAGGAAATCTGCGTGCATTCGGTGACGCAAAAGTGTGTGGATTCGATTGGGTATGTTTCGACTTAAAGGTTGTATGGAGGATTTTTTTTTTGTTTCAAACTGTCAGTGAAAGATTAAAATACCATTACAGAGACGCAGCAGCTTTGTAATTATGAAGACCAAAAAAAAAAGAACGAAAATCTATCAACTGTGGACGTGTTGAGGCCAGATAAACATCAGCCAATAGAAAACGAGGCTCCCTCATTTTCTATTGGCTGTTAGGTTGTCAATCAAACTCCCTAGTATAACTGACTCATCGGAGCGCAGGGATTACGTGGTTTATGCAGCGGTTCTTAGAGGCTTTTTCGAACTGTCGCTTCCTCGCATTTCGCACAAAGTTTGTCGCGACGGCCGACGAGAATCCACGACCGGTTCGCAGCAAAAGAAAGTCCGTTTTTGAGGTCGCTGAAAGAAGAAGAGAAGAGGAAAAGGAGCAAAACCAAACTGAGGTGATTCTTGGAGATCTCGTCCAGCGATGGCGCGACCGAAGCAGACGAAGGGTCTAAAAACTGATGCGTTAGTCGCTGAATTACTTCTAGACAGGTCACTTCAACAGTAATTCTGAATGCGCACAAGGACTGTCGCTGTATTTCTCTTCCCTTAAAAAAATCCTCTATACAACCTTTAAAGCAACAAGGGCATCTTTGGACATACGTAAGTTTTCACACCACACATTTTCATCAGCTACTCCTTCCACAAAGTTGTCCCACCATCGACTGGTTCTCCAGGTCTCGTCCATATCCGTCTGACTCACCTGCGACGAACTGGTGCATCCAGAATTTGACAGAGGTGATTGCAGATCCTTCTCTGGTCACTAATAGTGTCTCTGCAGATTCTCTACATTTGTTGGGAGCCTCCTGTAAGTTTATTAGAGCTGCCAGAGCGGCTTGAAGGTCCGACGCATGGAGATGATACGACAGGTTTGTTTCTTTGTACTGTATGTATGTGACGTAAACACATATGTGACGTGAGCAGATCTGACCAGAGTTTTGCGTCTTGGGCAGTGTAGACGGAAACACTACAGTGGAGTGTATTCAACTTTTCCACTCTGGAGGGTGGTTTCAGATTTTTGTGTTTTTAAGCCCCAAAAACGTCACCACCGTCTAAACCAGGCATGTCCATATTATGGCCCGTGGGCCAAATGCGGCCCTCAGACAAATGTTTCTTGGCCCTCAGACTTTCAGGAGAATTGGCCCAGATGATCAATGAAAAATTAACTTTTTATTGCAAGTTTTTGTGAAAATCTCCCTTGATAAAGCTAATATTCAATATTTAGTGTGTGATTTAAGATTGTAAGACTGATGGCTCATTCTAACGTGTTAAACATGCACATATTTCAATTATTCACTGTATTGAGCACCAGTCTACGGCCCTCGATCGGCCCTCTGCTTCATCTGTGTTTAGATATGTGGCCCTTGATGAAAAAAGTTTGGACACCCCTGGTCTAAACAAAACTAACTGTGGACATTTGAAATGTTACAGGCTTTTTACACCATACGTGGCAGCAAATGTGGCAGACCTTCAGAGGAAATACTTTAAGATCTTCCAGAGGAAATACCATTTTATCATCAACTGAAACACCAGAGCCGAGTAAGAGTGAGGTCTTTCCTGTTGTGTTCACCTGGCGCCCCCTGGAGGCTGCAGGAGACACAGAGCAGGGACACTTTTGACTCTTCCTCTCCTCAAACTGCCCTGACACAGATCTGCTGACCCTCCCTGACCAGTCCTCCTGTTAAACTGCACTGAGACACGAACACCACTTAGACGCCCAGTGGAAATGTTGCTGCAGCAAAACGTGAATTTCCCTCGGGATCAATAAACTAACTCTTTCTTTACTCATAATTACTCACCTACTAATAATTTTGGACTTTTACAATGTTTAAAATGGTCAATATCATAGAGTCTGTAGGGAGGTTGGCGAGCGCCCGGTCACCTCCACGTGCCATTGTCAAGCGAGTCTGCACGAGTGAATTATTGAGCAGAGCTGGGCCTATCGGGTTCAGCCTCACTTTTAACACTTGTATAAAGGTGCCATTTATTATTGATCCACCAACAATTTACTTTCATCTGCTCCATAATGTACCTCTCCCATCCGCCTTCTCTCCCCCACGGGCCTCACCTCTCACCAGGGACAAACTGAATCCTTTATGAGCTCCTGGTTTGATCCTGGGTGGTTTTGATCTGGCTTTAGTCCTTATTTATCCTTGTTTTGTCTTTGTGCCGTTTTTTTTTCACTTGAATATTGCTTAATCCTGGATGAGTCTTACTTCAAACCGTGTTCAGATCTAGGTTCAGACCTGGGATCTCCTATCTTTGGCTACTAGGTTTATACTTTATTTAGTCTTGGTCTAGTGTTTTTCTGACAACACTGGTTTAGTCCTGGTTTAGTCCTTCACTGGACCAGATTTAGTTTCATGTTTAGTCCTTGTTACTCCCAATTTCAATGTGCTTTTTGTTTGGGAGGTCCTGATCCAATACTGGTATCAGGGTATCAGTATAATTTGCAGATTTAGGCCTTTTTTGGAGTACTGACTATCAGATTTAGTATCAAGATTAGATTTAGTGAATGGAGCTCAACAGTGACCGCTCATCTGTCGGTTCCGGAGCTAAATTTCACACTCATTTTTCACATAGATTTTCTCATGGACAGAGTTAGAGGGATAATCAGCTACGTTTTGTTTTTGTTTGTTTTTAAAGCTTTGAATGGACTGGCCCCACATTACGTCTCGGATCTACTCCAAATTTACTCCTCCGTGCATGCATTGAGGTCCGAGGGCCAGCTCCAGGTCATGGTGACTAAGACGAGACTTAAAACCAGGGACCTTCTCTGTGTCCGGCCCTAAACTCTGGAACTCTCTGCCCCCCACGTCCGAACAGCCCCCACAGTTTTAAGTCTCGTCTTAAAACCCACTTTTATTCTCCGGCTTTTAACACCGTGTGAGTTGTGTGGTCCTCTTTGTCTTTTATTACCTCCGCCAAGGAGGTTATGTTTTTGCCGGCGTTTGTCTGTTTGTTTGTTTGTTTGTTTGTCTGTTAGCAACATAACTCAAAAAGTTATAGACCGATTTTGATGAAATTTTCAGGATTTGTTGGAAATGTGAAAAGGAAGAACTGATTTCATTTTGGGGGTGATCCGGAAGAAATCCTGGATTCTGGATCACTTTGAAATTTTAGTTAACATTGTGGTAAATGGGGCCAAAAATTTAGTTTCTCAATATCTCGGTTAATTATTGACCAAACCCCATGAAATTTGACTCAGGGATGGACAATGGGATCCTCTTTCATATTCCAAAGGCTGATCCGGATCTGATCCAGAAGACTGATTTTATCGCAATTTATACAAAAAATGGGGGTAGTCCTTGGCGGAGGTCTGCGCTCTCTGAGTGCTTTTCTAGTTTTATTTATTTTATTGGTTTTATTCATTTAAGGCTAGTATGATTAAATCTGAGCATTTATTTTATCATTATATTACTATTGTCATTATTAGTATTTGTGCAGCACTTTGGAAACAGTTTGTGAAATGTCCCATATAAATAAAGTGGATTGGTTTACATGGTAATAATGACCACAAGACCTATCATTTTATTTCTGAACCATAGAACATTTTGGAGAATCTTCTGTTTTAAATGTACTTTTTGGACTTAAAACTATATATTAATATTAGAATTCGAAATACTATGGTAAAAATGAATGGAACATTTACGTCCAAAACATATGTCTCTGCGAACACCCAGAGCAGCTTATACAAAGAGCTTGTTTACACGAGAACGCTTGTGGGTAAAAAAACAAACAAATATTTTATTGGAAGTGCCTTTCGTTTAGACGGTGACGGTGTTTTTGAAACCACCCTCAAAAATCTGAAACCACCCTCCACAGTGGAAAAGTTGAACAGGCTTCGCCATAGCGTTTCCGTCTACACTGCCCAAGACGCAAAACTCTGGTCAGACCCAAAATACGCTACAAGTCTCCAAGAAGAACAGTTGATAGCCAAGGTCAGTTAAATACAATCAATCAATGAACCTGCCCAGGGTCGACAGGTGGAAATGAGCACTTGTGCTACAACCTGGTAAAATCCATCTCTCCTGTTAAGGTTAATGTAAAAATTGTGCGCTGTCCCTGTCTCAGATAAATAAACAAATAAATCTGTTCACGTTGCGTACGCGTTTACGTCACATACACAGTACACAGAAACCTGACATAATAAAAAGTGAAGACGCGACGCCACTTTTGCGTCTTCTGTTCAGACCGTCATCATATAAACGTAACCACAGACTCAGGAGGATCTAAAGCTGATAAAAACATTATTAATAACAAAGACAGTTTTTGTTTTACCTCTGTGATGTCTTCACACTCAGAGCCTTAAGAGTGAAAAACAAACTTTGGGCAAATCGGGCAGTGGACCGACACTGAATGCACTCACTTGTTTAACCATATTAAGAATCATGAGCTGTGGGGCGGACTTCTGTTTGTCCTTATGTTGAAAAAACACTGCCTTTAGAAACACGCCTAAAACATCACCAAATGTCTCTGTCACAGTCAAATTTTGAAGTATATATGACTACAGAGAAATATTGTGATCAGCGATAATACTGAAACTACTTTATGCACAGAAATTGAACAAATGATAAATATTGAGACCAAACTATATTATTCCAGCTTTCATGTACTGAATATTAAATTGATATAGTCATTATCTTGACAGGCCGAGTCACTGTTTGAATATTACAAGAAATTAATAGGATTTATTTTATTTTTTATTTATATTTTTATTTTTTACTGGGGCTAAATTCAGCATTGGATTCTTATTTATTATTATTATTATTATTATTATTATATTATGTTAATTTTTTTTTTTAATTATTATTATTTTTTATTTATTTATTTATTTTTGTTTTACTGCTGTGGAGCTGTTTGAATATTATAAGAAATTAATAGGATTTATTTTATTTTTTATTTATTTATTTATTTTTTACTGGGGCTAAATTCAGCATTGGATTCTTATTTATTATTATTATTATTATTATTATTAATTATGTTAATTTTTTATTTTTTTTAATAATTATTATTTTTTATTTATGTATTTATTTTTGTTTTACTGCTGTGGAGCTGTTTGAATATTATAAGAAATTAATATGTTTGTTTTTTTTTTTAACTGGGGCTAAATTCAGCATTGCATTCTTTATTATTATTATTATTATTATTATTATTATTATTATTATTATTATTCTATTATGTTAATTTAATTTATTTTTTATTTAGCGGGGACAGTGTACATTAATCAACATTTCTATAAATGTACCAGAATTTGCATAATAACAATTATACAAAAAAGTGCAATTGTGCATAACAGTTCAATTAAAATATTAAGGCACAACCTAAAAAAAAATAAAAATAAGTAAATCATTACATTAGTGAGTGAACCCACCCTTAGTCTTGGTTTAGATTTGGCCTTTGCTGGTCTGGTCTGGTCCTACTTCTTTCCTGAGTTTAACCTAATCATGTGTCTATACTAGCATCAAAATACTAATAACACCTCATAACCACTGCACTATAGACAGTGTTGGGGAGTAACGGATTACATGTACTGCAGTTACGTAATCAGAGTACAAATTATGCGTAACTGTATTCGGTTACAGTTACTGTTTTAATGAGTGGTAATTGGATTACAGTTACTTTGCTGAAATAAGTGGATTACAAGGCGGTATTTTCCTGTTTTCACATTTTGTGCTACCTCCCATTTATTTATTTATTTTTTTATTCCGGTAATTCCACTCATTGCCGGAAACCGAAACAGAACGCGACAGTAAGAGCGATGTAAATGTCATGTTAACGTTGGCGGTGTCAGTCACACAGTGGAAGCAGCAGTGCATTGGCAAAAACGCATTTGTGTCTTGGAAATTCTTCTCCCAAGATATTATATAAAAAAAACAAATATAAAACAAATATAAAATCGCCTACAACTTAAATGTGAAAGAGGAGCTACTGAAAACAACCTGCATAGACTCATAATATCGGCACTACTGTCCTATAGTGACCTGCCACATGAGGGGACACACACACAAACACACACAAACACACACCTTCATCATCGTCATCAACCTGACAACCCGTGGACCACGTCTCCTTCCGTAGTTACGTGTGGACTGTGTTTTCTCGCGTAAACCGCACTTCCTCCTGTGCGCCTCTAAACCAGGTCTAAACCAGGTCTAAAACCAGGACTAAACCAGGTCTAAACCAGGTCTAAAACCAGGACTAAACCAGGACTAAACCAGGTCTAAACAACATGACACCTAACAGTAGGTTGACATAATTTAAGGTGATCTCATATAAAAAATAATTTCTCTATCAATAATATTTTTTAATCTGGTGAAGGAAAGTCTGATCTTGTTTCTGTCTTTTAACAGACAAAACCTCTTATATTCAGATCTCGTGGTCTTTGTTTCTCTACAGTAAACAGTTGTTTATTCATGGAGACTTGGGCTCAGACAATTTGAAGACAACAAACAAGAATTTTCAGGATGTGGTTGTTACATTCATGTCATTTAAAAAAACATGACAATATCAAGTAATCCAAAGTAATCAGATTACGTTACTCATTTTAAGTAATTTAATGGATTACGTTGCAAACTACATTTTGGGGTGTGTAATCTGTAATCTGTAGGGGATTACATTTTAAAAGTAACCTTCCCAACACTGACCTATAGAACCTGAGACGCACCATGTGAGTAGAAACGAGTGAACATTATTACAGAGCAAAGTTACAGGCTGCAGTCTACAAACATTTGACTCATACACATTACAGTCTTTGAGTGGTCAGAAAACTGTCCTCCAGACGGACCAGGGAGATAAAGCTGTATTGAAATGCAAGTGCAAAACAGTCACAAGGACAGTCAGCTCTGCAAATCTCCCCATTATCAGTCTGAAAAGTGGAATCAAAATGTAAAAAATATGGAAAATACAACCTGTGCTGACTGCAAATTGAAGGGTTTAAGCAAAGACCTGCTTCTCATTCAGTATTGATCGTCAGATAAAGTGAGTGGAGTCAGAATTACTTATATAATTTGAGAAGTTATCAGGGTTGTTCGAAAATCAGATACTAATCGATAATAACTAGTACAGAAACTAGATATTTATTTGACCAGGTAAGTAAGGTAAATAAAGAGTGTAAATAAAACCATCTTTATTCACCTTACTTATCTGGTCAAATAAATAAATATTTTTAGTATCAATGTGGTATCGGAATTGAGTATCGAGTGTATTCTGTAGTTGAAATCGAACATGTGTGAATGAAACAAAACACAGCTCCAGGTCTGTTTTTCACAAGGAAATGACTTTATAACATAGATCAGAAAATATGGTAATATGAGCTCTTTAAAGTAACTTCAGAACAAGAGGTGTTTTGGGTCAACATTGTCCTTTACAATTGGGAATATAAAAATGGAATATCGACTGAACTGATGTCTCAGAACTAATATCCGACCTCTCATAATTAAAAAAACAAAAAACATTTGTATTGGTGAATCCGTGTATCTTTCGCTCATTCAGTTTTCAAAATAAAACCAAAAATAAGAAAGTGAAAAAAACAACAACTATTTTCTTCATTATTTGTCTCTAAAACCAAAATGGAAAAGCGGAAAATGATTAGTTTTTCAGGTTTTGATTTTGTGTTTAAACAGGACTAAACCAGGACTAAACCAGGACTAAACCAGGACTAAACCAGGACTAAACCAGGACTAAACCAGGTCTAAACCAGGACTGAACCAGGACTGATCCCAGGACTAAACCAGGACTGAAACAGGACTGAACCACGTCTGAACCACAACTGAACCACAACTGAACCAGGACTAAACCAGGACTGAACCAGGACTGAAACAGGACTGAACCAGGACTAAACTAGGACTGAACCAGGAGGACCTAACCAGGTCTAAACCAGGACTGAACCAGGTCTAAACCAGGACTGAACCAGGACTGATCCCAGGACTAAACCAGGACTAAAACAGGACTGAAACAGGTCTAAACCAGGACTGAACCAGGACTAAAACAGGTCCAAAACAGGACTGTACCAGAAATGAACCAGGACTAGACCAGGAGTAAACAAGGACTAAACCAGGACTGAACAAGAAATGAACCAGGACTAAAGACTAAAGACTAAACCAGGTCTAAATAATATATATTATTTATATATAGCCCCAAACTGGAAGAGGCTACAACAGATACCGGGAAAAACAACGGAACATCTCAGTCCAGAAAAGTGCAGTACTGGAACAGCAAAGATACTGCGCAGAACTCTCAAGCTCCCAGGCCTCTGGTAGACGACCCGAGCTCAATGAGGGTGAGAGACCAACCACCGTGGAAGGTGAGAAACACACACACACACACACACATATATATATATATATATATATATATATATATATATATATATATATATATATATATATATATATATATATATATATAATATAGTATTATAGTGCTGTCATGCGATTAAAAACATTGAGAGATTAATTAATTATGATCTGTAATTAATTAATCTAATTAATCTCATTTTAATCTCACCTAAAAATTGCTGAGAAAAGCTTCAATTTGAGGTATTTTCATTTAAATTCATTATTACATTATTGTGGCAGATCAAAAGACTGATATAGATTAAAAAAAGTGACTTTATAAAGTCATTTATTGTTTAACAAATCTCTCCAAATTGTCTGTTGAGCCCAAGTCTCCATGAATAAGAAACTGTTTGTTGTAAAGCAGCAAAGACGAGGAAATCTGAACATAATAACTTTTACTTTTACTTAAAGACAATAAAAAGTCCAGTCTTTCCTTAACCATATTAAAAATATTATTGATAGAGAAATGCTTTATATATGAGATCACTGGTTTTAGTCCTTGTTTTAGTCCTGGTTTAGACCTACTTTAGTCCTAGTTTAGTCCTGGAATGGGTTAATCCTGGTTTTAGTCCTGGTGTTAGTTCTGGTTTGGTCCTGGTTTAGTCCTGGTTTAGACCTGGTTTAGTCCTGGTTTTAGTTCTGGTTTTAGTTCTGGTTTTAGTTCTGGTTTTAGTTCTGGTTTTAGTTCTGGTTTTAGTTCTGGTTTAGACCTGGTTTAGTCCTGGTTTAGACCTGGTTTAGTCCTGGTTTTAGTTCTGGTTTTAGTTCTGGTTTTAGTTCTGGTTTTAGTTCTGGTTTTAGTTCTGGTTTAGTCCTGGTTTAGTCCTGGTTTAGTCCTGGTTTTAGTCTTGGTGTTAGTTCTGGTTTAGAGGCTCACAGGAGGAAGCGCGGTTTACGCAGCGTAGCGAGAAAACACGATCCACACGCGGCTCACGGCAGCACGTCGGTGTCCACGCAGTAACTACGGAAGGAAACGTGGTCCGCGCGTTCTCAGGTTGATGACGATGATGAAGGTGTGTGTTTGTGTGTGTTTGTGTGTGTGTGTGTATGTGTTTGTTTGTGTGTGTTTGTTTGTGTTGTGTGTTTGTTTGTGTGTTTGTGTGTGTTTGTTTGTGTGTTTGTGTGTGTTTGTGTTTGTGTGTTTGTGTTTGTGTGTGTGTGTGTGTTTGTGTTTGTGTGTTTGTGTGTGTTGTGTGTGTGTGTCCCCTCATGTGGCAGGTCACTATAGGACAGTAGTGCAGACATCATGAGCCTATGCAGGTTGTTTTTCAGGCGATATTATATTTGTTATTTTCTTTTATATTTCACGTCGGGAGAATAATTTCCAAGACACGAATGTGTTTTTACCTGTGCACTGCTGCCTCTGTTCTACTGGCTCTTCGACCTCGTCCATTGTGCGACTGACGCCGCCAACGTTAACATAATGTTTACATCGCTCTTACTGCGCGCGTTTTGTGTGGGTTTCCGGCAATGAGTGGAATTACCAAAATAAAAAAATATATATAAATGTGTTTTTGTGTGTGTGTGTGTCTTTATGTGTTGTTGGGACAACAACACATAAAAACAGGTTTTATAATAAAGCAACTCGCATACAGAAACACTAAAGTTAGAGATTAAAAATGAGATTAACGCGATTAAAAAACATAACGCGCTAAATATGACTGTAATTAATTAATCGCAATTAACGCGATAATTTGACACCCCTAATATATATATATATTATATATTTTTTATTATTCTCATTTTCTTATTTTTGGTTTTATTTTGAAAAACAACGAAAACGAATGAACGAATGATACACATATTTTACTGCCTCTCTAACTAGAACCTCATCTGCAGCTTTACATTCACCACCTCCACATAAAAAAGACAAATGTGACCGAATAAACTCAAGTGGCTCCATATTGTCCATAAGAAGACAGAGGTTTTATTAAGCGATCTACAGCGGTGATTTGAAGCGGTGACTGTGCCAGAACCCCACTGACGGCTCGCTCGGGACCACAGTGAATAAACCTGACAAAGACACTCAAAAGATAATTACGAGATCAGTGCGGGGATATTAACTTGAACTATGGGGAGTCTTTGCGCGTAGGTCTATGTTGCAGTGTAATAGCCGCTCTTGTTGGAACGCAAAATATGATCTACAGTGATAGAAAGTTCAACTGGCTCACTAAACAAAAGAGAATTACATCAAACTCTGTGCTTGTGTTCTGAGAAACAGTAGATATAGAGTAATTTAATAATACGAAATGTCACGATTCAATACATTCTGTTCACAAATAAAAGAAGCTTGTTGTAGTTTCAGATGTATAAATAAAACTGCTGTATATTCCAACAGGAGGGACCCAGACATGTCAAAATAAGGAACATTTAAAGCTTATATTATTACACAAAATTGACTCTTGTGGTCTTTAAGCCGTGTTATAATGTTGTTAACTTCTTTCATAGTTCCTGGTCTGTGATGCCTCCAAGTAATTAGTAAGATTTCATAACTATTGTGTAACGGATGCTCCAAAACCCAAACTGTGCTTGAAGATACAATGTGAAGAGTTATTTTGCATGAGATGGGCCTTTTAACTGTGTAGTTCTCTGTTCTATTGTTGTTACTAGAACTTCCTTTTAAAATGAAATGTCAGTTCCTGGTCTCTGATTTTATAAAGTACATTTCCCCACAAAAAATTTGACTTATATATGTTTTTTTTCTTCTTCATTACGCATTTTTTTGGTTGGTGCGACTTTGGCTACGTTCAGACTGCAGGGCTTAACGCTCAATTCAGATTTTTTTGTGAAATCCGATGTTTTTGCGAGGTCGTTCACATTTCCAATTAAATGTGACTTGTATGTGATCCCCTGTGTGAACAGTAAACGGCCCGAAAGTGTCCCGCATGTGACACTGGAGACACGACGACGTCAACCGCAGCGAGCGTCTCTGTGTTTACGGAAGTTGTCCAAACATGGACGCAGCATCGAGCACCTGGAGATTTTAAAGTTCCTCTCGTACCGGAGCCAGAACATGAACAACTTACTTGTTTTAAGGAGGAGATTGAGAAGGAGAAGGACGAGGTTTTTGGTCGTGGTGTTTTGTGGGGCAGCGACGTCCGTTTGAAAGGAACGTGTGGATGTGGAGACGGAGCCAAGAGTGGTGAGTGGTGATGTGCTTCACTTCAGTCACACGGAGTTTATTAACAATTTTCGCCAACTTCAGCGCAGAATAGTGGCATTTGTGGCTTGTTGATAACATGTAGGTCGAATGAATGCGCTTTGGCCGTTCAGACTGAAGTCACATGTCAAAAGATCAGATATGTATCGGTTTCAGGAGCACATATCCAAGTGTCCTGGGTCACATTTGAAAAAATCGGATCTGTGTCGTTCAGACTGTCATTAAAAGATCGGATACAGGAACATAGAAGCCAAAAAATCGGATTTGGGTCTGATGGATTCAACATTTATATTAATCTCACTGTGTATGTAATGGTAATGTAATATTCACTTTTGTTTACTCAATCTTATTATAATCAATGTATTAATATGTGCACTTAAACAATTCTGTTTCTGAGTATTGCAGATTTCATGAGTTGCAGAAGGTCATAAAGTCATATCTACTCAATAACAGGAAACATCTTGGGCGACCATTGCTTAAGGAAGATAAACTAAGGAAGATGAAATGAGGAAGGGCAGACTGACCTTAACTCTGTCCTGAACACACTGTACTGAAGTGTTATTTTTGTGTTTTGAAAATATAATGGGTATGTAAGCAAAAAGGAACTACTCATGTTGTAATGTTTTGCATGTTCCCCCTCCCGTTCTGAGATGAGTAGTTCCCATGTAACTAGGGCTCCTAATACTGAATAAAAGGCGTGGAGAAACGAGAGGAGACTTTAGAGGGTATTGAGTGAACAGCAAGTTACATGTAACTAAAGTTCTTCTCTCGGTTCTTCTCCCTCCACGCGTGTAAAAGATATTAATCTCTTGTCTTCTCTCTTGTTATTGAATATTGAGTATAGGTGTAAAGGTGAACCTATCAGGTCACTTCAGGCCACAGCCTTATACTCCAAATAATAAGGTAACACAAGACCTTTAAACAGAGAACAGTGGTTAGTAAATGACTCACATGCAGCTGGACCGAGGCCTGTATAGAAACATCTGCTGGTTAGTTTCTGTCCTGTCTTCTGTTTTACACGTCTCTCTGCTCCACTGAACTGTAACCCAGCTCCAGTGTCATCTCCGAGATAAGAGCCCAGTACCCCCAGCGGAGCCCCGTCAGCCTGCTCCCATCATGCTCTGCTGCGGTTTGTGCGGTCTGTGGTCATGTCATGTGCTGTATATTTAGCAACGTGGCATTTCCAGAGCCAGATTTATACCACAGACAATGAGCAGATAAAATACATGTGTCATTCTTTCATTTGTTTTTCAAAATAAACTAAAACAGGACTAAAACAGGACTGAACCAAGACTAAAACAGGACTGAACCAGGACTAAAACAGGACTGAACCAGGACTAAAACAGGACTGAACCAGGACTAAAACAGGACTAAAACTGAAAAAACAGGACTGAACCAGGACTGAAACCAGGACTGAACCAGGACTAAAGTGAACCAGGACTAAAACAGGACTGAACCAGGACTGAACCAGGAGTGAACCAGGAGTGAACCAGGACTAAAACAGGATTAAAACAGGATTGAACCAGGACTAAAACAGGACTAAAACAGGACTGAAACAGGACTGAACCAGGACTAAAACAGGACTAAAATAGGACAAAAAAAGGACTGAACCAGGACTAAAACAGGACAAAAACAGGACTAAAAAGGACTAAAACAGGACTGAACCAGGACCAAAACAGGACTAAAAAAGGACTGAACCAGGACTAAAACTGGACTAAAAAAGGACTGAACCAGGACTAAAATAGGACAGAGTGTCAGGACGGGCCCGGCACCAGACCACGACCAGACTAGGACTGAGACCGGCACTGAGACCGGGACCTAATTTAGTCCGGTTTCGGTTCTGGTTCAGTCCTGGTTTAGACCTGGTTCCTGGTGTAGTCCAGTTTTAGTTCTGGGATCAGTCTTGATTCAGTCCTTATTCAGTCCCGTTCTGGTCTCGGTCTCAGTACTGGTCTCAGTCCCAGTCTGGTCCCGGTCTTGTCCTGGTCTCTGTCCTCAGTCCACGCGAGCGCACGTCCTGACACTCAGTCCTGGTTAAGTCCTGGTTTAGACCTGTTTTGGCCCTGTTTTAGTTCTGTTTTAGTCCTGGTTGAGTCCTGGTTCAGTCCCGTGCAAAAGAGGCATCGCAATTTAAGTCACGAAAACCGAGAAATGACCATTATCTGTTTTTTTTGTTTTTGTTTTTTTTCCATTATTCATTTAAAGACAAAAAAAAAAAAAAGTGAATTGTTTTTTAAGTTTTTTTCTTTTTGGTTTTGGAGACAAATAATGAAGAAAATAGTTGTTTTTTGGTTTTATTTTTGGTTTTATTTTGAAAAACTAATGAATGAATGACACAGATTAGATAAAACTTCAAAAATAACTTATGAAAAGGCCGTAAAATGGAAAACAAAACGGCCGGATTTGCTTCACGCGTCTTGTTTGGAGGATTAGTCTATAAGCTTTTTTGGGACCATTTTATAATCACTATTCTGTAATTAGTCTTCACAAAGCACGAATTAAGACCAACTAAGAGCCAATTTACGCTATTTGCTGACATAATGTTGTTTCTTTGTCACAAATGCACTAGACCTGGAGTTGTGTTTTGTTTCATTCACGCATGTTTAACTCAAACCCTGTATTTCAGCAATGTTTTGTGATTTTGTGAATGGTAATACAGGAAGTGCTCCACCTTCACTAGAATCATTTGGACAATTTCAGCCCTGGAATTGCCAATCTCTACTGAACTAAAGGTAAAAAGTAAACACAACTCCGGGTATGTTTATGGAAAAGATTTATTTGACTAATATTTCAAGAGCATTTGTCAGAGTTTAATTTTGTCACAAGAGTCTGTTTCATCAGCTGAGGAAAAGGTTTGTTATTGTCTGTTTAGAGCTATAATTTCTGTAAACGTTTAGACCTGATTTCTGTCTAATGAGAAGGTGAAAGAGGTGAAATGTTGCAACTGAATATTAAAGGTCCTATATTACATAAAATTGACTCTTGTGAGCTTTAACTCTTTCCCCCATGAAGACAACATTTGACGACCCCCTGTACCCTTAATGACGACTTTTGACACCTCCGCTGTATCACAAAAAAGAGATTTGACGACCTTTACAAATGGCTCGGTTTTTCACATTTAAACAGAGACTGCGATCGGTGGGGGCCACTACAACCCACACTAGACTGACCAATAGGATTCAAGGATATGGTTTCGCCGATTTTTTCCGAAGTTAATCGAAATAGTGACGATTGTAGCTTCCGGAAAAAACACAACACGAAACACGTGTAATGGAAAGATCGCGGCGCTGCGGCGCACAGTTTTAGAAATAATGAGGAGCGGACGTATTTTATGGATAAGTTTAGAGAAAAGTGACTTTTATAGATTTCAAAGTGATGATGAGGGTGATTATAAAGTGGAAAACAGCGACAGCGACGGACTTACAGAGAGTGAAACTTATGAAGATGAGAATGCCGCTGATGCGTCTGTATGGAGTCCTGCAATATCCCAACAAACTATCCGGGCTTTATACTCGATTATGAATCAAAATTGCCCTGAAATCACTCGTGGAAGTCTGTTTTCTTCTATGCAATTATGCTCTATGGGAGCCTAGTAACATATGTATGGGTTTGTTCCTAGTAGGCGTCCAGGGGGGAAAGAGTTAAGTTGTGTTATAATGTTGTTACCTCCTCAAAAACATCCCTGGAGTTTTATTTTGTTTAATTCACACATGTTTTTAGTAATCGTTTATTAGTCTTTTACATCTCCAAAGCTCAAAATGCTCTGTTCTGATATCATGAAGAAGTAGTTTTCAAGTTTTATATTTTGTTCAGTAGAAATCAGCAATTCCAGGGCTGAAATCATCCAAATGATTCTAGTGAAAGTCTCTGAAGTTTAAGACCCCATTTACACGTACATGGGTATTTTTATTTTTTTTTATTTATAATTTTGTTAGGATTTGTGTTTTTTGTTCTCTCCCCCTCCTTTTCTGTTTTTAGGCTTGAGTGTGGCAGGGGGCGTGGCTGGCTTTTTCCGGAGCAGATGAGACACACCTGCAATCAATCCCTTCATCTACCTCAGTATTTAGCCCTGGTCTTCTCATCACCACTTTGCCAGATAATTCCGTCCTGTTCGGATAGCGTCACCTGGCTCTTGGATTTATTCCCGTCTTGCTTATTGTTTGCCCTGATGATTTACCTACTCCTGTTTTTGATCCATGGTGTCTCCTGGTCATCTGCCGTTGCCTCCGGAGAAATGTTGGCCAGCTCCCTGCCTCCTCAGCCTGCCTTCGTTTGTACAAATAAACTGCTTAAACTTGACTGTGTTCTGATTCTGCTTTGGGTCCCTCGTCCCCACTTAACAAATTTGTCACATCCACAATAAGACAGACTTAACTAAACACGCATATGAAAATAAATAAATAATAATAATGAAATAATAATTAATTATTATAAAAATATGAAATAAATGATAAATAAATAATAATAATAACAATAATAAATACCAAAAAAAAAAAAGGGAGGGGGATGGGAGGGGTGCAAGTACAGAGTTTTCTCAATGCAGTGAACAACATGATTACATACACATATGATTTTGACATGTCAAGAGTAATGTTGTTCTTATTTTAACTGATGCTTTGATCCAAATATGGGATTTATGCCCACAGTCCATAGGTCATCAGATGATCCGTTTGTTTTTTGATTTTTGATGTCCAACGATTGAGCCGCCTGCTCCATAGAAATTAAATCCAAAAATCTTTGTACCAATTGTCTATTCGAAACATTTATGTTTGCGTTCTTCCAGTTCATCATAATAATACGTTTTGCTGATAAAAACCAGTTAAGGTATTTTTGATAAAATCTTGAGTTGCTACAGGTTTGAATCTAATCCAGGCGCCGCCCAGAGGTTCAGGTGTAGTTATGACGGCGCTCGATGGAGGATTTATGCAGGTCGATGTAAACGAAACCTTTTTTTGAAAACAAAGCTGTGTGCACGATGTTATTTTGGAAAACAGAGGGAGGGAAGTATTTGTTTCTCAGCATATGTGTAAACGTAGCCTAAAAACACAGTGGAGCATTTCCTGTATTACCACATGACATCACAAGGTGGAACAGAGAGAAGAACTCAGTCTAAATACGCAGGATTTGTGTGTTAAACATGTGTGAATGAAACAAAACACAACTCCAGGTCCGTTTGTGATGAGGAAACAACATTATAACATAGATCCGAACATAGTGTCATATACATTGATCTGGAAGGAAATTCAAACTTATTTAAGAAGGTTTTCATACTGTTCTATTTTGTTTTCTCTCATAGAAGACTCTCTCTCACCAAAAGTCCCATTTCTAGCCAAGTATTTCGGCTGCCTGTCTCCACAGTGTTGGATTTGACACGGCAATTGGTCATTATAGAAGCAATCACTGAAGCAGCAGATGGTGCGAGGAAGACAAAGATGAACCAACGACAAAAAGTGCGATACAGTCCTCTCAGCACTTCTCCATGCAAATGAGAAGATTATTCTCTATTGTTTTATTTATATGCGCCTCTATTTACATTTGCACGTGTATGGTGATGCTGCCACTAAATAAACCTTTGTTGTCGTGTTTTTCTAAATGTAAATTATTAAAATATCATGGGGGAATTTCACACAAGACAAGATACAAAAAGAACTTTCTGAAGAAGTTGCTGATACGATACATATCTCGATACAGTGATCTTTTGATTCGATACGGTATACTTTAAACCGATTTGATACGGTTTAATAAAAAATAAAGGCTAAATCATTCCTGTGATACTAAAAGTCTTTGTTAAACCACTTCTTGTGCAAAAATAATAAGAAACGCAAACATTTTAATCGTCAAAACAAACAAAAAAAGTCAAATGTGTCGAGTTTCCTTCCACTAAACAAGCAATAAAACTGTAGCTCTGTCACAAAATAATTCAGTAAAATAAACCAAAAAATACTCTTAACGATATATCGATACAACAGCCCACGATATCGATACTGTATCATCACATTAAACGATACGATATATCGATATTTCAACATTTTTGCACACTCCTATTTCTGATCTAGTTGTGTTTTGGTTCATTCACACACTTTTAACTCACAAATTCTGCATATTTCATTCTTCTTTCAAACAAAAAAACACGTTGTTCCACCTTGCAATGTCATGTGGTAATAGAAGAAGTGCTCCACTGTGTTTTTAAACTCCATGCACCTTCACTAGAATCACTGAAATTGCCCATCTCGTTAACTTGAAAACTACTTCTTCTTGACATCACAAGGTGGAACGAGCATTTTCAGCTTTGGAGATGTAGACAGACTAATAAAGTGTCACTCAAACATGTGTAAATGAAACAAAACACAACTCCAGGTCTGTTTTTGAGGAGGTAACAACATTATAACATGACTCAAAGCTCACAAGAGTCAAAATTGTGTAGTATAGAACCTTTAGGCAATGGCAAAACTAAAAGATTTATTTGACCAATATTTCTAGAGCATTTGTCAGAGTTTCCTTTTGTCACAAGAGGAGTCTGTTACATCAGCTGAGGATAATGTTTGTTATTGTTTGTTTAGCTCTATAATTGCTGTAAGTGTTTAGACCTGGTTTCTGTCAAATGAGAAGGTGAAAGAGGTCAAAAAAACAAAAAAAAAGTTTAAGAAATGAACAACTTCCACTTATTCCCCCATTAAACTCCCATTAGAAAGATTTGCTAAACACTCCACTATGACTCTAAACCAGGGGTGGGCAAACTTTTCGGCTCGGGGGCCACATAGGGTTCTAAAATTTGACTGAAGGGCCGGACAGGAGACGGGACATGACGTGTTAAGAGTCTGGCTCCATTTGCACTCGTATTTGCGCTCCTGTAGAACGTACTCTGCACTACGCGCTGCAACTTTCGGACGCGAAAGTTTCAGAATACATGAAAAATGAATGAGGTCTGCTCCACTGCACACCACAAGCGAGCGTGAGTCCTGAGCACTTAGATCTCAGTGATAAACACAGCCCAAACCACGAAGTTACGCATGTAAACACTTACGCATGCAGTATAATCAGACCTGTAAGACGTTCCATGTTTGGAGACACAGCATCTATAAGTCTTTTGATTTTGCTTTAAACCCACTCAAAATGGAAACAGTGCAGCCTTATGTCTTGAACACTTCTACCTCACTCATGATCCGAATACGCCGCCCGAAAAATCTACTGGGAAACGCCGGAAATGCAGGAAAAATAAAACATCAACAAGGTTTATTATTGTAATTTATTCAAGTTCGGCGGGCCGGATTAAAAGGTTTAAAGGGCCGCATACAGCCCCCGGGCCGTAGTTTGCCCACCCCTGCTCTATACCATCCACTTAAAGGTGCACTATGTATAAATTTGTCATTGCTCTGTCTGAAATGTTCCACAGTGTGACATTAAACAGTTCTACCTTACATTTATTCAATTACAGGCGGGTTTATTGCCCCAAAATACCTAGAAAAACAGGCATTCTGACTGTGAAAGGGGTCGCCTCTCCACAGATCTTACTTGTAACTTGGCTTAGTTTGGTCTAAAAGAAGATAAAAAGGTTTAAAAACAAACTGTGACTAATAAAATGTGACTCAAACATGTGTGAATAAAACAAAACACAAGTCCAGGTTTGTTTTTGAGGAGGTGACGACATTCTAAAATGGCTCAAAGCTCACATGAGTCAGTTTTGGGTAATATAGGATCTTTAATTTAATTTCTTTGTAGAGTGACAGCTGGATTTAAGCAGTCACAGTGAAAGTTCACTCTCACGTAAAAAGCAAAAAGTGAACAGACTAGTCCAAGCAAAGCAAAAACTCATATCATAGGTAATCTGATGGACATAAAGTGAGTGTGGAGTGTATTTTCCTTTGTAGTTCCCCCTCCTCTTTCCTGTCTGGTGCGTTCTGGAGTGAAGCCTGATAAGACCGGACACCAGCGGAGGAGAAAATAGACTTGATCCGAGGATGGTGCAGCGGCAGAGCTCCACCACAGCTCCGCAAAGCACAAGAGATACAGAACTGCTCGTCAGACCTGTCACCGTAAACACTCTGCCCACCGCATCCATTATTCAGCGCAAGACGGATGGAACAATCATTTTTCGGGGGTTTATCGTTGCAGTATTGGGAAATGTCTGGTTATTTCTTGCAATATGATCAGATATGAGCTGTAGAAGCTTGAATAAAAACTTTTAGAAGACGTTTTTGGGATAATTCTACTTCAGCGTGATTGAGTCAGTGGCATAAACCCATTCTAGTATTATTGTTGCGGTGTGTATTGCATTTTAAAGTGCGCTACAGTGACAGTGTTGGTGTTCGTTCGCTCCAGTGAGTCTGTAGCAGCTGCAGGCTCGTGGAGGGAGCAGCAGAGCGCCGCTGTTGTCTGATGTAGGGTCAGTGTGCGAGGCGTGAGCGAGTTCAAACACTGGTGACAGGTGACCACTGGCATCGGCTGAAGGATAGCAAAGCAAAGAAAAACTCTACTTACACTGTACAGAATGTTCACCTGTCAGGTTCTATGCATCGTATCAGTCCTACTTGCAAAAAGTGAGTTTTATTTACAGAGCAGCAATGTTTCGGTAGCCTGATTTATCAGTCGGTTTCACTTTACAGAAACCGTCTGACCTCGCTGCATTAGGATTCGTTCGCTCGACGGTAGGTGGGGTACTTTTATATTTAACCAATCGGTGCTGTTTGGTTGTGATGTATGTAACGCGCCAAATCCCGTAGGAAGAAGAGCAATAACATCTTTCCCCTTGAGAAAATTCACCAAACATTCTCTTTGTTCCGGCTTTAAATCCTCGATCTCGGGAATCGTTGCCGACACAGAATGTCTGTCTTCGTCTGCATCCATCCCGACCGCTTTGTTTACTGTTGTGCTGAACCACAAAAGGGACACAGACAGACGCTTGAGTTTGACGTCATGGCTTCACAACTCTTTGCTGATTGGTCGGTGTGCCGTCTACAACTTCCGGGGTTCTTGCAAATCGTCTAGTGTATTCCAATTCCTGACCTAGTCACTGGAGAGAAATGAAACTGAGTGGAGGCACTAGATGGCGCCAGCGTGGCTACTACAAATTGTGTAATAAACGATTTACTGACCAATGTAGGTTCCAAACGTCTCATAATATTAAGCTTGTACTTTTACAAAGCTGTTCTGTCATTGTAAAACATATTTTGATTATTTTTTTTACCTTATGCTGTTTGTGTAAAAGGAAATAAATGCTATTTTCATTCTCTGCATTACTATTGGTTGATATCGAGTATCGGCAGAAGCTAGATCGGTGCACGGTCTGGGAATCAGGCTCCCTCACGATTCAATACGATACACGATACTTGACTCATGATACATTATTATCATACTGGATTATGATAGGGCGATACACGTAGTAATCAATATATTGCACGTTATTCTGTGATTTTTAAGAACCAAATACATTTTAGCAACAATATTTCTTTGTTAAACCACTACTTGTGCAAAATTAATATGAAACACATCTATTTTAATCATCAAAGCAGTGAATATGTTCCTGTTACCTTCCACTAAATAAGCGATCACACACACACACAAAAAAGGCTAAATATACCAAAAAATACTACTGACAATATATATCGATACAGCAGCCCACGATAACAATACTTTATCATCAAATTTAGTATGACCAGATTTGGCATTTTTTGTCCAAACAACATGAAAATTGGCACTGCACACACCCGTCCCATTAGGATGACACCCTTCAAATCTGAGATCGGATGAGCGGTTCGAGAGTTATGCATCGAACAGAAAAACACACAGAGACACAGACAGATGTTCCTTCAATTCATAGATATATCGATATTTCAACATTTTTGCGCTTCCCTTGCCAAAATGTTGCTGTAAATTGGCAGTCTTTCTATTTTTGATTTTGACAAGCATTGCACGTAACCTCTCCAGCGCACCTGGCTCCAGAAACCTCTTTACTTTAACAGATCTTATCCGTAGAATTTTTCTTGCATCATTAATTCACCAATTACTCCCAAACTGTGCTGAGACTTCACATTTTATTTAACAGAACTAAAATATGTCGTGTCAGCACAATCCTCTCCGCCACCATCGATACTGAAACAACCCAACTTTTCACTGCGCATCTCCTTCACCCACAACTTAGTCCGGAGTCTTCAGCGTCCAGAAAACCCCGTCCACCCCTTTGTCCGCCCACTGTCCACGCGAGTCCGGGCCCAGATAAGCCCGTGTACGGACTGCGGCGTAAAGAACCTCCCACGCATTCGAGCGGAGCGGGCTAATGATCGGTGTGGGCTGCGGTTGGGCTGTCACGGTGTCCGCAGGAACTCACCGGGACACTAACAATCCTCTTTCCTTTTGTTCCGTCGCCTCCGTGTTTTCAGATAAGGACACGCCGGCCTTAAGGGGAGCCGTGCGGAGTGTAAACATGAAGACAGCGAGGATAAAGCGCGCGGGCTGGTGAAAACGGTTAGATTCGATGCGCGTAATCTGGCAGCGTGTAATTAACGTCATTGATTTGCTCGGGATAATGTGGGGTTTTCTGCAAGGACCGAACGTACTTGACACTGAAATTACAACTTTGAGATTAGCCTGAGAAATGAAAACCTGTTTCAAGAACCTGTATTTATGTTCATATCGTCTTAAAGGTGTATTATGTAACTCTTACTTTACATTTAATTCAAATACAGATGGTTTTATAGCTTGAAAATACCTAAAAAAACAACATTCTGACTGTGAGTGGGGTCGCCTCTCCACAGATCTGACCTGTAACTTTGTCTGGTTTGGTCTCTATGAAGATAGAAAGGTTTAATGCCATACTGGGAATCATTCAAGACAAAGCAACAAGTTACACAATGCAACAATATGCATCTCACGGTAGGATATTTATTGTGATATTTTGGAGCTTTTGGCTGATATAATTGTAGATGGGACACTTTTTTGCTTTTAAAACACCTTGACAAAATTATGGTGTGAATTCTTTTCCAACATAATCCCAAGAATTCAAGTAAAAAACATCTCTTCATGTTGAAGATCTGCACTGAAATGAATCACGGGATATGAGATTCACAGTTCGCTCAACAGGAGGCGGGTACTTTTTTCATTTATTATTATTATGTTTATTTATTTCGGACAGTAATACATAGAACATAAATTAAAAAACAAAAACAAAAAACTAAATAATAAAAAAAGACAAAAACGTAAATACATAGATATAACACAAAAAGTAACTATTTCTATTCTATAATAACAGGCAAAATAAATGTTACGCAGAATTTTCCTTGTGTCCGAAAAAGGAGTGGGAGGAAGTAAATACTTATTTAACCCCACCCCTTTTTTCTACAGTCCCAAATTAACGAAGAACAAATACAGACTTCTCATTTCCTGTACATTATAAGCAATAATTGCACAGTACCTCCATTGCATTACAATCTAACAGACAACAACAAATATATGTATATTATGTACACAGATATAGTACACATCATATACACAGATATAATATATACATACCTACATACCCATGCATACCTATATATATATATATATATATATATATATATATATATATATATATATATATATATATATATATATATATATATATACACACATATATACATACACATACATATACATGCACACATATACCCTAAGCACTCATTTCTTCCGCACAGTATTTTGAAATAATTCATTTTTTAATTGCCCTTTTGAATACATGTATATTCGAACAAAGTTTTAATTCTATTTTCAAGTTGTTCCATAATTTCACACCACAAACAGAGACACAAAAACTTTTTCTTGTCGTTCGAGCCTGAGGCAATTTAAAATTCAAAACGCCTCTTAAGTTATAGTTTGTTTCCCCTTCACAACAAAGTAGTTGAAGATTTTTTGGTAAGTGCTTATTTTTAGCTTTATACATGACTTCTGCAGTTTGGTACAGAATCAAATCATTCAGTTTGAGTATTAAACCAATTGCTGCTGTTTGGTCATGACGTATGCAATGCGCCGCTGAAGGGGTTAACTGGTATATTAAGCTTTTCCCAAATCCCGTAGGAAGAAGGGCAATAACGTCTTTCCCCTTGATAAAATTCAACAAACATTCTCTTTGTTCCGGCTTTAAATCCTCGATCTCAGGAATCGTTGCCAACACAGAATGTTTGGCTCTTCGCTGATTGGCTGGTGCCCGAACTCGCACTTCTGGAGATCTTACAAACCATCTAGTGTATTCCGATTCCTGACCTAGTCGCTGGAGAGAAATGAAATTGAGCAGAGGAACTATGTGGTCGGGCTGGGTATCATTAAGAAGTTACCAATACGATACACATCTCGATACATAGGCCACGATACGATACGCTTTTCGATACAGTGCGCTTTCGATTCAGTACAGTTCGATACAATATATTTCACATCGATTCCATACGGTGCAGTGTAAAAAAGACTAAATGACGGCTCTAATACTATAAGTCCACTAAGCTCATGAAAAGTGAACGTGAAAAACATCCATTTTACTCCAAACAGTGAAAATGTCAACACAACTGTAGCTCTTACACAAACAAATTTAGTAAAAATATACATAAAATACTCTTGACAATATATCGATACAGCAGCCCTCGATATAGATACTGTATCGGCACATTAAACGATACGATATACCGATATTTTGATATTTTTGCACACCCCTACTATATGGGTGGGGTGGGGGGTGTTGCTAAAACCACCTGTAATCGACTAAATGTAAGGTAGAGCTGTTTAATGTCATACTGTGGAACATTCCAGGCAGAGCAATGACATCTCCTCAGAAACAAGAAGGTGACTGACCCCAAACCAAAAAGTTACATGATGCAACTTTGACGCTATAGTATCGTAATTGTTAATCGAACTGCAAAAGCTGGATCGGTGCATCCCTAGGTCTGATACTATTATAAAATCATCATCATCATTGTGACATCCCACGATATTATTGTGAGACTTTTAACAATACGATATCACGATTAGGGTCGGCATATCGATATATCGTATCATTTAATGTGATGATACAGTATCAATATCGTGGGCTGCTGTATTGATATATCGCCAAGAGTATTTTTACTAAATTATTTTGTTACAGTGCTACAGTTTTGTTGCTTGTGGAGTGAAAGGAAACTCATTTATGCGACACATTTGACATTTTGACTCTGTTTTGAGGATACAAATGTTTGTGTTTCATATGAACTTTGCACAAGAAGTGGTTTAACAAAGACTTTTAGTATCACAGCCATGATTTAGCCTTTATTATTTATTGAACTGTATCGAATCGATTTGAAATATATCATATCGAATCGAAAGTGCACTGTATCGAGACACGTATCGTATCGTGGCCTGTGTATAGAGGTATGTATCGTATTGGCAACTTCTTAATGATACCCAGCCCTAATCACGATATTTCGGTTATTGTTACATCCCTAGAATCTAACTGTACCTCATCTACGTCTCGCCATGGCTCTTATATTTACTAAATTTTGAGCAACGGCTAAAATTAGTCGCTCTCTGGCATTTTTGTTTTGCTCACAGGAGGAAAAAGGCTGGAGACCCCTGCTGCGGAACATTCAATCTCGACAAAGCGACAACATTTTCACGGAGACAATCAAAAATGAAACTATGTTCTGTTCAAACTTGCCCTGTTTTGTATTCAGTGGTATTTTGGTGGCTTGTAATTACAGCCTTTGACACAACGCAAACACCTATTAATCATCGGCTGCTGTGGTAAACGCCGTCCAGTAATATGGGAGTGTCAGCCGGAGATAATTCGATTGCCAAGTCAATAAACGCGTGAAATATATTAGCAGAAGACACTCGAACTAATTGGAAATATTTGGCTTTGAAAACCACTTCCACAGTCGGAGGAAATTACAGGACACCGTGTAAACTGTGATGCTGTATTTGCTCGATCGGCCTCCCCGTGTTCCTACTGCCTTCAGCGAAACTCCCCGTGTTCTCGATTCGATTGTTTAAAAGGAACGTCAGTGACTAATGTGACTATTACTGAAGATGTTGTTTCCTTTCTCTAGTAGGGCCACCGCTTTAATCTAATCCCTGGCATGTTCCCGGGTTCCTCGCGATCTGTTACTTGCCAAATGCGTTCAATTTACAAACAGGCTCCAAAGGAAAAGCGGTGATGCTCCTGAGTTGCAGAGCCAAGCCTGATGTGTCAGTGTTTATTGGAGTAAACAGTTTGTTGCGGATCAGGTTAGCTTTGGCTCGGAGGAGGAAGAGGAGGAGGGTGGCTTACCGGTTGGAAAAGACTTTGCTGTAATTGTAGACTTGGATCTCCAGCATCTCGTTTTCGTCCAGCTGACTGGCAATGGGCCACCGGAAAACCTGCGTGCAAAATAACAAAACAAAAAAAGCCGGTATTAAGTTTTTACGAAAAGAAAAGAAACAAATAATTCTGTAACTTTAAAGAGAGAATACAGACGTTGAAAGGACTGGAACACACTATGATCTGATATTTAGATATTTAGTATAGAGATTTTTCCTGCATGGATGAAAGTCTCACGTCTCAGGTTATGTTTACACTGAATTGATTCACTGTATCAGAAACAATTTGCATCCAGGCACGTTGTTTGTGTGTCTCAATCAAATTCTTCCCTATCCACACAACTTTTGAGCATGTTTGTTTACGCTTTACAGAAACAAAACTTAAAACCACACGGCTCATTTGCATAAACTAAGCTCTCAAAAAAACCCAGCTCGCTCCATGTTTATGTTATTAGGTTCTTTTTTCAGACCAAGAGTTTGTTTTCATACCTGACAGTTTCGACTGCTCACTAGCGCTCTTCCTCAGCACATCACGTGACCAGTCAAAACTGTCAGGTATGAAAACAAACTCTTGGTCTGAAAAAAGAACCTAATAACATAAATTATCGGAAGACAAAATTAACCTCATCGGACTAACTCGCTCCATGTGCCCTGATGTGGTTCAGCTTCTGTCAGACTTAAAAAGACTTAAAAAAAGGACACGACTCTACAATATATGTGTTCTTTCCGGGTGAGTCTGTTCCTGTGCAAGTAGTTCTAGTTACGCTGTTTCCTGTTTGTCTATGGTTTATTTAAACTGTTTTCCACAATAACGTCACATGATCGATGTCACGAACCCAGTGAATAAGGAAGACTTAAGTCACAGTGACGTGGTCCAATAAGGACGCAACTAGAGCTTCTACGTCAGCGTATCAGCGTTTTTAGGTGTCCACACAGTGCCGGATCAGATCTGTGCTCAGATGTACACCAGATTGTTTCGTCTCTGGAGCAGTTTTCCATTGGATTATTGTGGACGAACACTGCATCCACAACGAAAACAACTCGAATACGCACTAGTATTGATGGGGCCTTAGTTTGTCCTCAGTGTCACATTTGTCTTTTTAAGAAGAATAAATGAGTAGACATATTATTTTGTATCACTGATAATGATGGCATTTTTTTGTCTATTTTTACAAAAGCAATGTCAATTTGCAATCTTTATTATTACGTAAATACTGTATTTTCAGACTATAAGGCACACTTAAAATGCTTTCATTTTCTCAAAAGTCGACAGTGCACCTTATAATCCGGTGCGCCTTATGTATTAATTCTGGTTGTGCTTTCTGACCTCAAACCAATTTTATGTGGTACACGTCGCTCAAAAATCTATCAAAATGTTTTAGTACGACTTTGGTAAACTACGAAGTTGCACCACTTGATGGATTGTCAGAGCATTACAGCTATCGTGGTCAGGAGCCTCGCGTCATGTCCTTTGGTCCGACAGAAGCTGAACCTCATCAACGCACAAGGAGCGAGCGAGTTTTTTCAGTACTTTATGCAAATTAGCCATGTGGTTTTAAATTTCGTTTCTGTAAAACGTAAACAAATGTGCGCAAAGCTGAATTAAACACATTATTACTCAATGTATATTTGAGTCATCCTCATAGGAAATAAAATCTACACTTAAATTATCCACCCACATTCACATTCATAATACACATTCACCAACGTCGGGCGAATTACGCCACGATCTGCCAATGGATCGTGGACGCCTGGACTAAGTATCAGTCTCAAGTGTCGTCCGTTTGTTTCACTTAATGCGCCTTATAATCCGGTGCACCTTATGTATGAAAATAGACGAGAGGATTCAACAATATTGATACTGCACCTTATAATCTAGTGCAGAAATTGATCATTTGAGTCGCGTTTTGTTGCTCATGTGCATGTCTTTGCTGTTTCCTAAATAAGCTGGACTGCAGATGGCGCTGTTGTGCTGTAGGAAGGCAACACTAAAATTGTATAAATTAGATGACCAGACGGCAACGTCACATGACCGCTCTGAGGAAGTCTGAAACTGAAACTGTCAGGTATGAAAACAAGCCCAACTTTGGTCTAAAAAAAGAAAGTAAGAATCCACCATCTGCCGACTTAACCCACTGAGCCACCACCAGCCAAAAGTAAATATAAGACAGTGTTACAGTTTTTTGACTCAATAGTTGGCAAAAGCGACTGGACAAAACCATTCTCAAACCATAAATTGTATCCTATCCAACCAATATTTAGTTCAGAACTTTGCAGTAACAGAAATAAAACTTGCAACTTTCCAAACAACCATTGACCAAAACGAGATTTGGAGGGCAGAAGATGGATTTCAGTGGGACTGTGATAAAACTGCAGCAGAAGCTATTTTCAGATCTGGCCTGGAAGTAACTTTGAGCAAACTCAGAGCGTTTCCCATTGAAGCACCTCTTTATTTCATTAGAGGAGGAGAGATGCCGGGATACGATTTCAAACATTTACATCCAGGAACTAATAAAGTGTATTTCTCTCCACAGCTGCCATGTTTGATATCTGTTTCTTAAAATCATTTGCCTTTGTTTTCCTACATTATGGAAAGTTTTGTTTTGTTTGTGAATGTTCCACTAATCCTGTATTTGTATGTACGCTGGCAGTTACAGCGGCATTTTAGATAAAGGACAGCGTGTTCTTTCATTTGTTTTCTGTGCATGTTACTACCGATGTGGAAAAAGAACCTAATAACATAAATTATCAGAAGACCAAATGCGTAAATTTCAGTGGACAGTTTTACATTAACAAGGGGGTGTTATGCAAAATAGACTTTTTGGAGATTTCTGCCCATGGTAAATATAAATTGGCACATATTTATACAGCGCTTTTCCACCTTCAAGGCACTCAAAGCATAGACTGATTCATCAGCCGGTTTCACTTCGTAGAAACTGTCTGACTCGCACTGTGAGAATTTGTTCGCTCGATGGTAGGCGGGTACTTTTTATCATTTAACCAATCGCTGCTATTTGGTCGTGACGTTAACGGGGCAAACTGGTATATTAAGCTTTTCTCAAATTCCGTAGAAAAAAAGGGCAATAATGTCTTTCCCTTTGATAAAATTCACCAAATATTCTCTTTATTTCAACTTTAAATCCTCAATCTCATGAATCGTTACCAACACTGAATATATGTTTCTTCGCTGATTGACTGGTGCCCGAACTTGCACTTCCAGGGTTTTTGCGAACCATCTATTGTATTTTGATTCCTGACCTGGTTGCCATTCACACGCATTCACTAACACATTCACACACACAGACACTAGAGGTGAGGTGGGCTGATTGCCTTGCCCAAGGACACAACAACATTCTTCTCTCATAAAATGCCTGAAACATGCTTGAAGAGGTTTTATATACATACTCATACATGTTTAAGTAATCTAGTGAACTCTCCCGGGCCCTACTTGAACCCTCCTTGGACGATCCTGTACAACATGGGTTTCCAGCCTGTAGTGCGGGAGTTACCAGTAGCTCTCCAACCTCTTTCAAAAAGCTCGCCAAGGGATTCCTGAATTACATGTATTGTGCTGAATAACTCAAATTTGATTAATTAAATGCCTATTATTATTAGAGGTGTGCAAAAATATTGAAGTATCAATACATCATATCGTTTAATGTGATGTTACAGTATCAATATCGTGGGTTGCTGTATCGATATATCACCAAAAGTATTTTTTCGTATATTTTACTAAATTATTTTGTTACAGGGCTACAGTTTTGTTGTTTGTTCAGAGGAAGGAAACTTGTTTATGCGACACATTTGACATTTTCACTGTTTAAAATGTTTGTTTCATATGAACTTTGCACAAACTTTTAGTATCACAGCCATGATTTAGCATTTATTGTTTATTGAACCGTATCGAATTGATTTGAAAGATATCATATCGAACCGAAGGGGCACTGCATCGAAATGCGTATTGTATTGGCAACTTCTTATTGATACCCATAACTAATTTATTGCGGTATTTCGTGGAGGTAAAAACAAAAAAAACCACAAAAAAAACAAAAAACAAAATTGTGAGTATGCTACTTTTCTCTTGTTATAATCCAAATAATTACAATTTCAGTTATTTCAGCATGTAGACTGGACTGAAACAGAGCAAAGGATCATGGTGTATGTCAGGGGTGTCCAAACTTTTTTCATCACGGGCCACATATCTAACCACAGATGAAGCAGAGGGCCGATCGAGGGCCGTAGACTGGTGCTCAATACAGTGAATAATTGTAATATGTGCATGTTTAACACGTTAGAATGACCTTTTATTCATGCTCAGATCTTTAAAACCACACACTAAATATTAACTATTGGCTTTATCAAGGTAGATTTCCAAAAAACTTGCAGTAAAAAGTTCATTTTTAATTGATGCAAGGTCATTTGGGCCAATTCACCTGGAAGAAAAATTTGTCTGAGGGCCGCATTTGGTCCACGGGCCATAGTTTGGACATGCCTGGTTTTTGTAGTTCTCACTGTTTTTTCACTGTTACTGCACCAAAACAATGAAATTAAGCAAAGCGACTTGAGACTTAGTATATTGCGACGGCCCAGGATATTATTGTGAGCCTTTTAACGATACGACATCCCAATATTTTGATTCTTGTTACATCCCTACTAATAATCTAACACTAATAATCCAATTCAGTTGTTGCAGTTCCTTTTTTTTAAACCAGTAAAAAAGAGCAAAGGGTCTGTACTGTTTCTTTAGGTTATACAATGCAAAATAAGATGCCCCAAAAGTATTTTAAAAAGATTAAATAATGCATATCAGACCTTTAATTTTTCAAGCAGCGCATCTATTATTTATCACCAAAACATGTCCTGGGCGTTTTGTTTATTTAGCTCCAAGCGCAAATAAAAATGCATAATATATTCTAAACTATGCTGAAGTTATCCTGGAGAAAGCCCCATATGGATTTTTGATGGACACAGTGAGAGCGTGTCACGTCTGATTAGCTGAGAAGTGTTTGACCGTGGGTGATAGGTGCGTTTAAGTGCTGCTTTGGTCCAGACCGGAGCGTAAAATGGTTTTATGTGGGATGGCAGGTGCACTAACCGCTTTTGTCAGGTTAATCAGGCTCAGCAAGTTCTGTTCACTGCGGAGCCCAGGCCTATGCAGGTACACACCGTCGGTTATGGACAACATTAAATCACTGAAAGGGCGCAGTTTTAGATGCAGTGTGATGAATAAAGATGAGACGTACGGCGATTACATTCATCCACTAAGGGACAATATAAATGAACAGAGTCACGTGGCACTGGGGTTGGTGGACGGAGACTGTTTACTGGGTTTTGTTGGACCAAACTTGTTTAATAATGTTTGAGTGTGTTTTCATAGTTTTCAAAGTTTTCAGACTGGCCCAAAGTATGACCTTTAATACATTAAAGTTGTACTATACCACACTTTTCGAGAGGAGGGTTCGTTATGCAGAAGTTCTACATTACGGCATTAAATGAATCTGTCTCCATGGAGATTCTAGAGCTGACCGCAGCCTTTTCCCTCAATAAATGAATAGTTATCACCTGACCGGGCAGTACAGCTGAGTTCTGTTCTGAGTGTGAATGTCACATCATAACTAAAACACATCGAGACATGAGCCCGGAGTCACAGCTGGACCCGATGCTGTCTGAGATTGAATGTTTTCACCAACTTGTGTTTGAGGAAAAAGAAAAACACATTTAATGGCATACAGTGGAGCATTCAACGCAAAGCAATATCCCTACCAGAAAAGTTCCATTGTGAAAACCTTTAAATAATAATAAATAATAATGCATTAGTCTTAATTTCCGGACACTTAAAGTCACTTTACAGTTTGGAACATTCGTTCTATAACCAGTGGTGGTAAGATTCTGCTGTCGTCCTGGGGTACAATGATGGACATGAGACTGTCAATCTGCGCCATCGGTCCATCTGACCTAGTCAGGCTGGCGCCACCTAGTGCCTCTGCTAAATTTCATTTCTCTCCAGCGACTAGGTCAGGAATCAGAATACACTAGACGGTACCACCAGCCAATCAGGGAAGAGCCATACATTCTGTGTTGGCAACAATTTGCGAGATCGTGGATTTAAAGCCGGAACAAAGAGAATGTTTAATGAATTTTATGAAGGGGAAAGACGTTATTGCCCTTCTTCCTACAAGATATGGGGAAAAGCTTAATATACCAGTTAGTGGCGCATTACATGTGTCACGACCAAACAGCAACGATTGGTTAAATAAAAAAAAAAAGTAAATGGTCACATTTTTCTATAGTGCTTTTCCACTTTCAAGGCACTCAAAGCGCTTTACAACAAGGAACCACTCACCCATTCACACACCAGTGTACGCAGACACTGTGGGCAAGGGTTAAGTGTCTTGCCCAGTGACACAACAACAGCATTCATCTGTGGGAGCTGGAATCACACCAGCCAACCTGTGGTGTTTATGTCGAGAGCTGGATTCAAACCACCAACCTTCAGATCAGTGGGCGAATGCTCTATCAACTGAGCTACTGCCTCCCATAGTACCCGCCCACCGTCGAGCGAACGAATCCTAATGCTGCGGTCAGACGGTTTCCACAAAGTGAAACCGGCTGATAAAACAGGCTACATCTGACCACCAACCCTCATGCACACACCACTTTCATACCAGGCAATGTGAGTGAAATGTCTTGCCTAAGGACACAATAACAGTTTTTGCCACTGGCGCCCCCCTGTGGCTCCTGATTTTCCCATTGGTCTCCCATCAAAATACTAACCAGACCCAGACCTGCTTAACTTCTGAGGTCTGGCCCCCCAGTGGTATCTTAACCCTAAATCATGAAACAACACCCAATCATGTACATTTTTATTAATCAGGCTTCATTAACTGTACTGAATCCAATTATAGACTGTAGAAAGTAGTAGACTACGGGAGTGTGAAGTCACGCATAACGCTCAGCTCCAGTCAAATAAAGCTCAATGAGGCTTGCATTTATAGCTCGAATTTGAAGCCAAGTTCAATATTAGGAATAGAAACTGATTTACAGCCAAAACAGTAAAATAAAACACCAGGATCATATAGAACAGGTTAATACGAACATTTTAAGACCAAAACGAGGAGCCTGACAGCAGCAGCAGCAGTTCCAGAGAGACTCATTTTTACAGTACAAAATGAAGTGAAACTACTCGACAGAGCCGAAAACACTTCACACTCACTTCATATTTAGAACGCCGTGGCTGGAGGGTTAGTTTTGTCCATTTATAAATACAGTCGATGATTCCAGAGCATTTCTAACTAAAAAGCCAGAATAAAGCAAAACAATGTGTAGCAGGCTGAAGCAAATGAAAAAGCTTCGAGGACCAAATCCCTCAGAGTAAAGTTTTCATTGAGCGCACCTGACACCTGCTCACCTTTGTGTTAGTTTACCATCATTTATTTTCATCAAACCTGTGCTGGCAGCGGAGGTCACGGGCCAGATGGGTAAAGGTTGCCGTCGTGATTCCAAAGCTCATTGCCCTCCCGCTGGGGTCAGGCTCTAGTTCCTGAGACACTACGGGTGCTAGACGGGTCATTTATCAGAGCGGTCCCATCACCGAGCCCTGGGGTGCCTCCCGCTGCTCTCATCCATATCTGTGAAACTACATCTCGGCTGCTACGCCTGCTCCTCCTCAGTCTGCTGGGAACACGCACAGAAAATACTATAGACTGAAGACAAGGAGCGATGCATTTATGATGGATATCAAGATTATATATTGATTATTTTTAAATCACTTTGTGGGCAGTGTTGTTGTCAAGCTGTTTATACCAGACCCAAGGCAAGTCAGTATTCAGAATCTAATGCAAAAAAAGTTTAAAAGTTACAATACTACAGATTTATTTATTTATTTATTTATTTTACCTATGGCCTATTCAATTGATTCAACTTTAAAAATGTCCTGCTTTTAGCCTAGTGTGAGAAATACAGTCGGACTAGATCCAAACCAGAGTCCTGAACCAGCGGGAGCAGCTCCGGTTCAGGCCGGGTTCAGAGGAGCTGGAGGGGGCTATGGTGTTAAGGGCCGTTCACACCAAAGACGCGCGTCCAAGGCGTCAGCGTCAAGAAGTTGAAAATGCTGAACGTTTCGCGCGTCAGCCAATCAGGGACGAGTATCCAGTGACACAGCGACGTTATTAGCAGGAAGAAAAACCCCAGAACCAGAGCGAGAGCCACAAACATGAGCGGAGAATAAATATATACACCACAATCACCGAGCAGATCGCGAGGACTACACCAGGACCAGACCAGGACTAAACCAGGACTAGACCGGGACTAAACCAGGACCAGACCAGGACTAAACCAGGACTGGACCAGGACTACACCAGGACCAGACCAGGACTAAACCAGGACTAGACCGGGACTAAACCAGGACTAGACCGGGACTAGACCATGATTAGACCAGGACTAGACTGGGACTAGACTTTGACCAGATCGGTATTAGACCAGGACTAGACCGGGACTAAACCAGGACTAGACCGGGACTAAACAAGGACTAGACCTGACTAGACCATGATTAGACCAGGACTAGACCGGGACTAAACCAGGACTAGACCGGGACTAAACAAGGACTAGACCGGGACTAGACCATGATTAGACCAGGACTAGACTGGGACTAGACTTTGACCAGATCGGTATTAGACCAGGACTAGACCGGGACTAGACCATGATTAGACCGGGACTAGACTTTGACCAGATCGGTATTAGACCAGGACTAGACCGGGACTAAACCAGGACTGATCCAGTGTCATTAGCGGAGTATAAATATATATACGCCCCAGTCGTCGACCCGATCTCCTCCGCTGATGTTTTATGTCATAAAAACACTAAAGTCTCTCAGTCTGGTCTGACATTGTTTCGGGAAAAGACCGGGACCGGGCTCTTGTTTCCAGGGCAACGGAGGTGCATCAAGTATTTTTCTCCCGTTCGTCGGGGGCGTCTAAACTCAAATGCAAAGGCGTCCAAATAGAGGCGTCAAGGCGTTTTTTGACGCTTTGGTGTGAACGGCCCTTTAGGAGCCTCGGCCTGAGAAGAACTTTCCCCGAGAAGAAACAAATGCACGGAGGACGGACGCTCAGAACAATATATAACCAACCAAACTGGACTCACGCTTCTGTCCGGATGCTTTGCAGCACCTCGGAAATAGCCGCGGTTCTTAAGCGCGGAGGACCAGAGCAGCCCGTCTGGACCTGTAGTCTTCAGCCCATTCTCCCTTTTCCCGCACGGAACCAGCGCTCAGATAATGACACGGAACCGCTCAGACCCAGTCCATCAAGCACTGGCCTCACTCACCCCGTCTGGAACCAGAACAGCACGGAGGACAGAACCTCTGGACCATCTGACTAGGGCTGGGTATCATTCAGAAGTTGCCGATACAATACACACCTCGATACGCAGACCACGATACGATACATATCTCGATACAGTGAGTTTACGATACAATACGATTCAATATGCTATAATTCAAATTGATTCGAGATGCTTCAATGAAAAATATTGAACAAAATCATGTCTGTGATACTAAAAGTCTTTATTAAACCATTTTTTATGCAAAATTAATATGAAACACGCCCATCTTCATCATAAAAACTGTGAAAATGTCAAATGTGTTGCATAAATGAATTTCCAAGCAACAAAACTGTAGCTGTAACAAAATAATTTAGTAAAATATATATAAATCGATACAGCAGCCCACGATATCGATACTGTATCATCATATTAAATGATACGATATATATAGATATTTCGATATTTTTGCGCTCTGAGGACCAGACCAAGGACCAGACCTCAGCCCCGTCCTGAGGAGCTGTGAGCTGTGGTGCTCCTCTTTATCGCTGTTGACTGATGCTGTTTCCTGAGCTCAGAGCTGATGATGTGCGGTTTGTGAGTTTGTACAAAGTTCTACATGTTGCTGTTTTATGAGTTCAGGATGATAAGTTGAGGACGGTCTGTGGTATTAACACGGAACAGTGTTGGGGAGTAACAGATTACATGTACTAGGATTACGTAATCAGAGTACAATTTATGAGTAACTGTATTCGGTTACAGTTACTGTTTGAATGAGTGGTAATTGGATTACAGTTACTTTGTTGAAATAAATGAATTACACGGCGGCATTTTCCTGTTTACACATTTTGGACTAAACCAGGACTAAACCAGGACTAAACCAGGACTAAACCAGGACTAAAACCAGGAATAAACCAGGACTAAACCAGGACTAAAACAGGACTAAAACCAGGACTAAACCAGGACTAAACCAGGACTAAACCAGGACTAAAACCAGGACTAAAACCAGGACTAAAACCAGGACTAAAACAGAACTAAAACAGGACTAAAACCAGGACTAAACCAGGACTAAAACCAGGACTAAAACCAGGACTAAACCAGGACTAAAACCAGGACTAAACAGGACTAAACCAGGACTAAACCAGGACTAAAACAGGACTAAAAGGACTAAACCAGGACTAAAACCAGGACTAAACCAGGACTAAAACCAGGACTAAACCAGGACTAAAACAGGACTAAACAGGACTAAACCAGGACTAAAACCAGGACTAAACCAGGACTAAAACCAGGACTAAACCAGGACTAAAACCAGGACTAAACCAGGACTAAAACAGACAGACGACTAAAAGGACTAAACAGGACTAAACCAGGACTAAAACCAGGACTAAACCAGGACTAAACCAGGACTAAAACCAGGACTAAACCAGGACTAAAACCAGGACTAAACCAGGACTAAAACAGGACTAAACCAGGACTAAACCAGGACTAAAACCAGGACTAAACCAGGACTAAAACCAGGACTAAAACCAGGACTAAACCAGGACTAAACCAGGACTAAAACAGGAATAAACAGGACTAAACAGACTAAACCAGGAATAAACCAGGACTAAAACCAGGACTAAAACCAGGACTAAAACCAGGAATAAACCAGGATAAACAGACTAAAACCAGAATAAACCAGGACTAAAACTAAACAGGATAAACCAGACTAAAACCAGGACTAAAACAGGACTAAACCAGGACTAAACCAGGACTAAAACCAGGACTAAACCAGGACTAAACCAGGACTAAACCAGGACTAAAACAGGACTAACCAGGACTAAAACAGGACTAAACCAGGACTAAAACCAGGACTAAACCAGACTAAACCAGGACTAAAACAGGACTAAAACCAGGACTAAAACAGGACTAAACCAGGACTAAAACCAGGATAAACCAGGACTAAACAGGACTAAACCAGGACTAAAACAGGACTAAAACCAGGACTAAAACAGGACTAAACCAGGACTAAAACCAGGAATAAACCAGGACTAAAACAGGACTAAACCAGGACTAAAACAGGACTAAAACAGGACTGAACCAGGACTAAACCAGACTAAAACCAGGACTAAAACAGGACTAACCAGGACTAAAACAGGACTGAACCAGACTAAACCAGGACTAAACCAGGACTAAACCAGGACTAAAACAGGACTAAAACAGGACTGAACCAGGACTAAACAATATGACACTAACAGTAGGTGGACATAATTTAAGGCAACACTGATTTCATATAGAAATCATTTCTCTATCTTTAATATGATTTATTGTCTTTTAACAGACAAAACATAATATCTCATGTTAAGATTTCCTGGTCTTTGCTTCTCTGCAGCAAACAGTCACCTGTTCATGGAGACTTGGGCTCAATTTGAAGAAAACAAACAAGAATTTTCACGATGTTGTTGGTACATACATGTAGTTTTAAAAAGCGTGACAATATCAAGTAATGCAAAGTATTCAGATTACATTACTCACTTTAAGTAATTTAATGGATTACGTTACAAACTACATTTTGGGGTCTGTAATCTGTAATTTTTAGGGGAATACATTTTAAAAGTCACCTTCCCAACACTGCTACGGAACATCGGTATTGATAATTGGAGGTATCGCTGGTCTACCGGGAAACAGAGGCAAGTCAATCGGACCAATTTTGGTTCGTTTGCCGGTGTGAACACGGCAGAGGTAAGATCTTAAGACCGAGCCCAAGCCCGACCCGACCTGAATTGGCCTAAAATGTCAATCATTACTTCGGGTCGGGTCGGGCTCGGGCTCGGGCTTCAAATAAATATATGTTTATAAAATGTATGCTAAAACGATGTGTGGATACTAAACTAAGGAATACTTGTTATAAAATAAATAATATGGATAAAACAGAGAAGTAATGTAATGTAATTGCTATTTAACTACTAAACAGGATCCGCAGAGCCAGAGCTCTGTGCACGTGAACGCCCCCTCTTCATTTAATAATCTTCCCCTCCGCAAGTCTGCATCTATTTTGACCTGGTATCCCCAATATGGAGGAGCAAGAAGTTAAACTAAAGGCAGGAGAACTGAAAAGACAAACACGCACCGGTAAGAGTGAGGTGTGGAAAAGCTTCAAATTGATTGTTGAAAATGCTACAGAAACTTGCGTTGGCTTTGCTGAATGTCGTCAATGTGGCGCTTTGCTTTCATACGAGAGCAAAAAGACTGGCACCTCGACGCTGAGCACTGCTCCTCCTCCCGAGTCACAAATAAAATATGACATTTCGGGTTTGCTTCGGGCTTGGGCCTGCAAATCAAGTTAATTGGTCGGGCTCGGGCCGGGTCGGGTTTTAATACCCGCGGGCCGGGTCGGGTCGGGCTGGATTTTTTAGGCCCGATCTCACCTCTAGAACACGGACCACACTGGAGTCTATCTGCTACATAATAACAATTTTATTGCCTGGTGCAGACCAAATAATCAAACTAGCAGTGTTAAAATGCCGTTATTGTCCGAAAAATACGGTATCTCTTTATTAAAAGTATACATTAAAAACATACTAGCGTGGAGGGATGTCAAAATGCCACTAACATTCCCACTGTTTTTTCCCTGGAATCAAAATGCCTGTCAAAGAGTCAAACTTGGATTCTAAATGGTTTTGTCAGTAGATTTTATAATATTTCACTGTAAAAGTAACAACTACTGCTAAAACTGGGTCGTCTTTGTCAAGTGAAAAAGGATAACTCCTGTGAAACAACTTCCTACTGCAGCTTTTTAACTAAACTTGCGAATATCAAGTCATTTAAAATCTCTCACCTCACCTGTCTGTCACCAGTCTGTGCCCAGTCAGAATCACTCATGTGTTGTCCAAATGGGGAGCGGCGTTGTTGGTAATAATTGGAAGCCAAGTTATCAGAATGCATTGGAAATAGTGATGGCCTCACAATAGCGAGCTGCTCACAGATGTAGTGGTTCATTAGCCCAGACATCAACACGAAGATAAACACGAGATTAATGAGCCGCACGCTTTACATAATTGTTGCACCATTTGGAGGGAAACAGGGGAGACATTCTTCCTCCAACTGTATTTCCAATTTAGCTCAAGAAATAAAGAGAGCCAACCTGGGTATAGACATGTTTTGCTGTACGATGACGACATTGTTTTGGTGGCAGAGGAAGAAACAAAACTACAGAAGATGCTGGATATTATGAATGACTGGTGGACCAAATGGAAACCTGCCATTAACAGTGATAAAACTCAAATAAATCACTTTACTTCAGAGTGATTATGACTTTTATTCTGGACAAACGTTACAGATTAAAAGTATTCTGCTACATATGAGCACTGTTGGACAAGTGACTTTAAAACTGTAATGTGTTATTTATGACTTGTTACTGTCATTTCAAAGTGATTATTACTGTGTTTAAAATGAAAAACATTACACGACTATTGCCGTAGCACCGTATATGGACTGGACCAGGACTAAACCAGGTCTAAACCAGGACTAAAACAGGACTGAACCAAAACTGAACCAGAGCTGAACCCGGACTGAAACTGAACCAGGACTAAACCAGAACTGAACCAGGACTAAACCAGGACTAAACCAGGACTGAACCGAGGACTAAACCAGGACTAAACTAGCTCTAAACTAGAGCTAGTTTAGTGATCATTAAGTGATCATTTTCAGAGCAATGGCTCCTCAGATTAGCCAGGCAATTTCATTTCTCTCCAGCGACTAAGTCAGGAATGAAAATACAATAGACGGTTCGGTAAGAGAGAGAATGTTTGGTGAATTTTATCAAGGGGAAAGATGTTATTGTCCTTCTTCCTACGGGATTTGAGAAAAGCGATTGGTTAAATGATAAAAAGTACACACCTACGGGTACAAATTCTAACCCTGTGACGGTCAGACGGTTTCTACGAAGTCAAACAAAGTGAAACCGGCTGATGAATCAGGCTAAACATTTCCTCCATGTCTGCCAAAATTACTATATTGCTGACAAAGCATTCATATATCACAGTTTAAGGAAAAGAAAAACCATAAAAGTAAAACAATGGTCATGTACGAGGAGACAGAGGAAAGTGGTAATTTTTTGAGCAATGGAGCTTCAGATGTACAACAATAAAAAAATACTCGCGCATGTGTGAACCACGAGTCTAAATACAACTTTGTGTGACTTAATGATGAGGGGAAACATTAACAGTAATGTCAGAATAATTTTATTATCCCATATTTGCTAAATACTTGTGTGATATTCTATGCCTATGAGTTAACCATTTATGTAACTACAATTCTTTGATTTATAATGTACCAATCACTTGTATGAAAATGAATAACCTCTGTGTGTTTGACAACTGTGTGCAGTGTCCTATCGCTCTAGTGAACCTCGAGATGATTCCTCACATGAAGCCAACTCCCACTGTCACACATGCAAGAGTTATGATGGTGTCTGTCCAAACCTAAGGCACCTCCTGATTGTTAATCATGTTTTATGTGTTTATACTATGCATAGCTTCATCAGTTTCTTATTATGTCTTGGCTGTTTCCCCTTCCCCTTGAGAATTATCGTTCTGTAACTAGGGCCTCCTAATGAAATAAAAAGAGGAGAGCGGCCTTGAGGCATCAGAACGTGTGGAGACTGTTGGTTGTGATGCCCACTCTCTGCCCGTTCTCCTCGCGAGTAAAACTGAATTAATCTCTTGTCTTTCTTCTTGTTTACAATGTTTAGATAAACCTAACAAGTAACATGATCAAAATCTCTTTTAAAGTCGATTTAGCAGAACATTCCTATTTTAAGCAGCTCTTGTTTTTCTCTAGCAAAAGCGACGTTTGTAAAAATGAATGAAAATAAAACGCACACAGAGGAGCCCGAAAGGACACAGCAGAGTGCACTTCAAGGCTGTTTGTGTTATTATTGTTAACGCCATTTCTGGACAAACTTTAAATGATGTGTGTGCTCGGAATAAAATCGGCGGGCTTTCTCCCTCGGGACTTGTTTTCCAGTTCTCTCTCCGTATACTTTTCACTAACTGTCTCTGCTATATTTCTTACAGCCCTGAGTTATGACTTATGGTTGTGACTTTGACAGCAATAGAATATGAAATTGAAAGCTAATCTCCTCCACAGAGAGAAAAGGTCCCAGAGAGGAGGCGATGCTGCTGCGTGTGTGACAGAATGCACAATAATTGGAGAAACAGAAATATGCATAAAGCACAGTGTATAAGGGCATATAGGAAGAAACACAAGTAATAATGTATGCTTTTTTCTGACAGGCACAACACCGCAGTAGCCACATTTGATTATATAGATTAGTTGAAAGAGGAAAAGATATATATTGATGTATTTGTCATATTTCAGATGCATGAACCGACCCGGCTTTTTCTGTTCCAATACCAGTGTCAATACTACAGCTACGTATCTGCCAATATCCGATTTTAACCAGGACCAGTGCAGAGACTGACAATATTATTTATTTCCTTTAAACAGAAATGGCGTATGTGAAGCAATTACCCAAATGTGTTTTGTAACGTCGTCATACAACGTGACTGCAGAACAGCTTTTTTGGCCCAATATTTTTAAGTAAATCGTCTTGTTGCACCAGTTTATACAGTGGTCCCTCATTTATCGCGGGGGTTACGTTCTAAATATAACCCGCGAAGTAGTCAGCTTTATCTTTTACAATTATTATATCAGTTTCAAGGCTGTAAAACCCCTCACCACACACTTTATACACTTTTCTCACACAGGACAGTTAATCCTTTTTGCATCCTTCTTAAAACTTATTGCTGCTGTTGTTCTTTTGTTATTTTCCTCCTTCTTTATGTAACAAACCGAAGATTCATTTATTCCGTAATGGAGCCCTACAGCGCAGAGTCCTGCACGGGTTCATTTTTGGAGACCCACACTCGTGCAGTACAGCACCACACCCGCCCGTTAATCCGAGATTATATCAAACTTTTGCGCTGCCTAAGACATGGACTGAGCGAAGACTAAACCAGGACTAACCCAGGACTAACCTCGGACTGATGCCAGGACTGAACTAGGACTAAAACAGGAGTAAACCAGGATGAAACCAGAACTGAAACAGGACTCACTGTCAGGACGCGCTCGGAGGTGACTGCAGGAGAAAGGACTGACGGAGAGCTCCGCACCTCACGCTTTGCGGACAAACTGCTCAGCGTTCTCTCTCTTAAGTCCAAGATTAGTCCTGGTTCAGACCTGGTTTAGTCTTGACCACCTGTGTGTAATTACTACCCACCTCTATTAAGCAATATGCGTTCATACACTGTAAAAAAAAGCATGCAAAACTGCACTAAAGGAAAGGTGAACCGCGATATAGCGAGGGACGACTGTATACAAAAACAGTATTGAGAGTAACACACTGCAGGAGAATTTGCCTGATTTTGGCCGCGATTGGCGCGACCCGACTTTTGTCTTCGTGTGAGATTATGAAACTAGTGCACTCCTCGTGTGTGGTCAGTGTCAGAACATAACCAACAAACATCAGCAACACTACGGTAAGAGCCAACAAAGCAGAGCGTCAGGGGCAGAAGAGTGACGGACACAGAGACGCAAGATACAAACTCAGGATAGAGCGAAAATAATTATTCTTCACCTTTCGTAAAGTTGTAAATATAAACTGCAGCATGTCATCCATATTATCCATAGAAACTGTCCTTCTCAAATAATCACCCCAGTCCACAAAACTGGAGTGAATCCATTTGAAGTGTTCTTTAAAAGTAAAAAGGCAAGAGTAGTTCCGCTTGTCTGTTTACATCCACACAGAGCACAGATCGAGCTGAAGCTGCAGATTAGCTATAGTGACTCTATTATATTTCCTGTTCAGCTCAATTAGACACCACATCACCTTCCACTGGACGTGTGAGGAGCTAATTGAGCATCATGAGCTACATTTAGATTGCCAAATCCATATTTCTAGTTATTTTGGTGAGTGTAACATGCTACACAGGTCTCCAGGAAGAACAGCTGATAGCTAAGGTCAATTAAACACAATCAATCAAGGAGCCTGCCCAGGGACTACAGATGGAAATTAGCACTGGTGTTACAATGTGGTACAATGCATTTCTCTTGTTAAGGTTAATGTATATTGTGCACTGTCCTTGTCTCATTAAATAAACTAACAAAAAAATCAAACTTAAAAGTAAAGCAATAGTCGTGTATTGTTTTACATTTTAAATACAGTAATATTGTAATGTAACAAATTACTTTGAAATGACAGTGACAAGTCATAAATAACACATTACAGTTTTAAAGTAACTTGCCCAACACTGTACAAAAATGGGATATTGTCTGAACAGAATCTTGGGACTGATATTTGATACATAAATTTCCAATATCAGCGCCGATATCCGTTCCCAGTATCGTATGGGTGCATCCCTAGTAAACGCACAATAATGTAGGAAAAGGAGATTTAATCCTGCTTCACAGTCAGATTTTTGAGCCCCTGGGATTCCCTCTGTGTCTGGACCACCACCGCAATCTCCGCTACTTCCTGATTTTTGAGAGGTTTTTTGTACTTTTCTTCTCAGCTTTTTTTTTTTTTTTAAATTGAAGTCTCTCTCCAGTAAAACGCCCCGAGCTCTTGAAGACAGTGTTTGACAAAGTGGAGTCTGAAAAGGACTTTGTTTACGTTGGGTTTAGTGAAGTACAAGACAAGAGCAAAGGCAGCAGGGGGTGAAATAGCCCGAGTTAAAAGCATAGACTCAGACTCTCCCCATCACTCTGCAGTGGAGTTGAAAATATGAGAGTCTACGGGCAACAACAAGATACTGCTGACTGGAGGCAATGACGAGACGAGGAAGTTTGAGCACAGGAAGTTGCTCAAACTGTCTGCTGTGAGGTGGCATTTTGGATAGAAGAATGATTATTGCCGGATATGTGCTTTGGCAAGAAACCGGTCTGTATAATGGGATTTCTGTAAAAGTGAGTCTATATATTTTTTGGATCACCTGCGCAGACAGACTCAGACTTGACTGCGCAGACAGACCCAGGCTTAACTGCGCAGACAGACAGAAGCTTAACTGCGCAGACAGACCAGGCTTAACTGCGCAGACAGACAGAAGCTTAACTGCGCAGACAGACTCAGGCTTAACTGCGCAGACAGACTCAGGCTTAACTGCGCAGACAGACTCAGGCTTAACTGCGCAGACAGACAGAAGCTTAACTGCGCAGACAGACAGAGGCTTAACTGCGCAGACAGACCCAGGCCAGGCTTAACTGCGCAGACAGACTCAGGCTTAACTGCGCAGACAGACAGAAGCTTAACTGCGCAGACAGACAGAAGCTTAACTGCGCAGACAGACAGAAGCTTAACTGCGCAGACAGACCCAGGCTTGACTGCGCAGACAGACTCAGGCCAGGTTTAACTGCGCAGACAGACTCAGGCTTAACTGCGCAGACAGACAGAAGCTTAACTGCGCAGACAGACAGAGGCTTAACTGCGCAGACAGACCCAGGCCAGGCTTAACTGCGCAGACAGACTCAGGCTTAACTGCGCAGACAGACAGAAGCTTAACTGCGCAGACAGACAGAGGCTTAACTGCGCAGACAGACCCAGGCCAGGCTTAACTGCGCAGACAGACTCAGGCTTGACTGCGCAGACAGACTCAGGCTTGACTGCGCAGACAGACTCAGGCTTAACTGCGCAGACAGACTCAGGCTTAACTGCGCAGACAGACAGAAGCTTAACTGCGCAGACAGACTCAGGTTTAGCTGCGCAGACAGACGTGAGGAGACATGTGGCTAATATAAAGTTGATCCAAAGTGCCTCATCAGACAAATACCCCCACATAGGACCCTACTGTACATGTTTTAGTGGTGAGGGAAACCGATATCCAGGCTGGTGCCACCTATTGCCTCTCCTCAATTTCATTTCTCTCCACCGACCAAGTCAGGAATCGGAATAAACTAGACGGTTTGGAAGAACCCCGGAAGTTGTAGATCGCACACAGGCCAATCAGTGAAGAGCTGTGAAGCCATGACGTCAAACGCAAGTCCCTGTCTGGGTCCTTCTGTGGAACAGTAAACAAAGCGTCGAGATGGATGTAGACGAAGACAGACATTCTGTGTTGGAAATGATTCCAGAGATCAAGTATTTAAAACTGGAACAAAAAGAATGTTTGGTGAATTTTATCAAGGGAAAAAATGTTATTGCCCTTCTTCCTACGGGATTTGGCGCACATTACATACGTCACGACCAAACAGCAGCGACTGGTTAAATAAAAAAGTACCCGCCTACCGTCCAGCAAGCGAATTCTAATCTGCGAGGTCAAACGGTTTCCTCGACGTGAAACCATCTGATGAATCAGGCTAGGAAACCATAGCACCCGGAGGAAACCTACACAGGCACATGGAGAACTTGCAAACTCCACACAGAAATGCCCAGAATCGAACCCAGGACCTTCTTGCTGTGAGGTGAGAGCACTAATCACTTTACAGCTCTACAGCACCCATTTATATTTCAACTTAGACAAACTTTATTGATCCAGAAGGGAAATTAGTTGAACACAGTAGCTCATACATCACAATAAATATAAAAACAAAGAGCAAAAATATAAATCACAATAATAAATTCTAAATAAGTAGCAACTAAGACAAATGTAAAAGAGTTTTTTTTATCCAGTTCCAAGCACTTATCCTTGCACCATGGGCTGTCACGGTCATAGGTCACAAACTCGTACACTCTCCTAGGACCAGAGTGAGACAGGATCCACTCCGAGACCCCGTTTCAAGCTTCCTCTGAGTGAGCTTTTAATACAAATCAGAACGTGACTGTAGAGTTCATAATGACCCAAGCGCGAATGCTCTTTCACATGGACCTAAACAACCAAAGAGCTCAAAAAGTGATCTTCTCTCTTTCTTCCAAAACTGATTTACTCTTGGACAAAACCAAAGGACACTGAGAAACTTGGTTGGAACTGACATGGTCCTTCCACGCTAATAACAACCCACGCAAACTCCTTGTGTATGAGGGACAGAAAATAATATGACAATAACAATTTATGACTTTTATAACAGGTTCAATATTATTTTCCCCAAACAAGCTTCACTGAGTCTGTGCTGCCGCATAAAAAGCTTAATTAAAAAGTGAAGGGAAGGACATCAACAATAAAGTCTGAGCCAAGGACCTCCGAGACCTGCTGACGTTAATACCATCTCCTATCTCCCAATCTGCTCATTATACGCATGATCATTTATAATCTCTTCTATACGCTCACCCGGGACCGAGCATCTGCTGTGTTGACTCTACAGAAATGCAAATATCATTAAGACTGGCTTTAAACTAATGAATAAAAGTCACTTGAAACTCTTCGACGGCCCATATTACACACGCTTCTGATCTATGTTATAATGTTGTTTCCTCGTCCAAAAACATTAACTCCAGACCCCTTCGCTGAAATCTTTTGGATGATTTTATCACTGGAAAAGCCAATCTCTTCGAAACAAAAGGTAAAATGTAGCTCAACAATAAGAGGAGGAGATAGACTGAAAAAACTATTACAGAGAGAGACCTACTGGATCTTACGACGGAGTATAAGAGTCAGATAAAAAAAAATTTTAAAAAAAGATACTGGTGCTACGAGAATTAAGTCGTAACATTTCGACATTAAAGTCGTAATATTATGAGAATAAAGTCGAAGCCAGAAAAAGTTGTAATTTTACGAGAATAAAGCCATAATTTTACAGGAATAAAGTCGTAATTTTGCGAGAATAAAGTTGAAGTTAAAATAAAGTCATAATGTTATGAGAATAAAGTTATAATATTACAAGAATGAAGTCGCAATAAAATCAAAGTCAAAGTGAAAAATGCGGCAGAAGAAGAACCTTGTTTTTCAATATAAAACCAAAAATAAGAAAATGAACAACAATTTTCTTTATTATTTGCGCCTCTGGACTAAACCAGGACTAAACCAGGACTGAACCAGGACTAAACCAGGACTGAACCAGGACTGAACCAGGACTAAACCAGGATTGAACCAGGACTAAACCAGGACTGAACCAGGACTAAACCAGGATTGAACCAGGACTAAACCAGGACTGAACCAGGACTAAACCAGGACTGAACCAGGACTAAACCAGGATTGAACCAGGACTAAACCAGGACTGAACCAGGACTAAACGGGTTGTTTGTTTTCGTACCTGACATATGACAGCTGTGATGTGTCCGGTCAGCTGATTTAAACAGGTTTTGGAGCCGTCTTTCTACCGGTGGAGGCAGGATGACAGCGCCATCTGCAGTCCGACTTCCTCAGGACAATATCCCAGGTGTGTGAGAGTAACCTGTATAAATCTGCTGACCGGACACATCTCAACAACATCACGTGATTTTGAGGAAGAGCGCTAGTGAGCCGTCGAAACTGTCAGGTATGAAAACAAACTCTTGGTCTGAAAAAAGAATCTAATAACATAGAGCATTTTGAGTTTTAGAGATATAGATAGACTATCAATAAACGATTACTCAAATGTGTGAATGAAACAAAACACAACTTCTTAAAGCGCCCAAGAGTTAATTTTGTGCAATATAGAACTTTTAAATGACACATCACCTCAGTAAAAAACATTTGAATCATCTGCTGCCCTGGAACTGGCAAACTTTGAAGCCACAGCTATTGTTATATCCTTTCTTCACTTTGTACTTCAAAAGATACTGCAGATTTTATGTGGCAGTTTCAGTTGAACAAAAGGTACAAAGGTAAAACAAAAATATATTTTTAAAAGGCAACAGCATACGTTTATTCTAGTGTACGGTAGAATAAATCTGTTCAGTTGAGGCTAAAACAGCTGCTAACCTTTAAAATTAATACTAGTGCCGTAGTACTCGAGACCACTTTTTTACGGTCTTGGTCTCGTCTCGGACTCGAGCGCATTTGGACTCGGCCTTGTCTCGGACTCTGACACTATATCTGACACTCAACGAACGCGATCATTTTTCATTACGGCCGGTGAACGTGCAAAGGCTGCTAAATATCACTGCAAAACCAGTAAGAGAATGTAACTGTAAATGTTATGAACGTGAAAAAACCCACTTGATTCGCTTTGAAGTTGTTTTCTGTAAAGTGCCAGTGGATTAGGATTAAAGAATGGGTTCTCAAATTGTGGGTGAGGGTCCAAAAAAGGGGCGCAGAGTGTTTAAGTAGAGTTTGCTTCGCCTATTTTGAGCTTAAATGAACATTAATCAGATCAAATGGACACAGATTTATAAAAAAAACATTCCAAAACATTGATATAAATGTGCCAAAATATCTGTAAAATACAAATAAATGTAGGAAATGACAAAGATGGTCTTGATTTGGTCTCGATGGGCCGTGGTTTTGGTCCTGTCTTGGTCTCAACCTTTAAACGTCTTGGTCTTGTCTCAGTCTCGACTCTGAGGTCTTGGTCTTGTCTCGGTCTCGACTCTGAGGTCTTGGTCTTGTCTCGGTCTCGACTCTGAGGTCTTGGTCTTGTCTCGACTCTGAGGTCTTGGTCTTGACTCTGAGGTCTTGGTCTTGTCTCGGTCTCGACTCTGAGGTCTTGGTCTTGTCTCGGTCTCGACTCTGAGGTCTTGGTCTTGGGTCTTGGGTCTTGTCTTGACTCTGTCTCGACTCTGAGGTCTCTTGACTCTGATCTTGGTCTTGTCTCGGTCTTCTCACTCTGACTCTGAGGTCTTGGTCTTGTCTCTGGTCTCGACTCTGAGGTCTTGGTCTTGCCCTGGTCTCGACTCTGAGGTCTTGGTCTTGTCTCTTGGTCTTCTTGACTCTGACTCTGAGTCTTGGTCTTGCTCCTCGGTCTCTCTGACTCTGAGGTCTTGGTCTTGACTCTGAGGTCTTGGTCTTGCGACTCTGAGGTCTTGGTCTTGCTCCTCTCGACTCTTCAACTTGGTCTTTAAAAGTCTTGGTCTTGTCTCGGTCTCAACTCTGAGGTCTTGGTCTTGTCCTGGTCTTGGGACTCTGAGGTCTTTGACAGGTTTTGGTCTCAATTAGTGCTACTTCATGACATCACAAGTTGGAACAGAGCGTTTTGAGCTTTGGAGATACAGACTGTTTAATCAACAAGTGTGAATGAAACAAAACACAACTCCAGGTCTGTTTTTGAGGAGGTAACAACATTTTAACACGACTAGAAGCTCAAACGAGTCAATTTTCCTTTAAATTTACAAGTTGAAGTTACAAATCTGTATTGTTTTGTTGTGACAGCTGCTGTTTTATAGAGGACACACTGTAGGAGCTGTCAAGTCTTTCCTTTGACGTGAAACTGCTGCAGTGCACCAAGCAAATTTATGTTCTTACATTCACATCCATTATTTATTTAAGATATATGCAGCACAAGAAACATTTTGATTTGTTTTGGAGACGGACAAGTTGTAAAGAGCTGTATTTAAACTGCTGCTAAAGAAAAAAACTTCAGGTACACCACTGTAACACAGATCAGAAAATAGGGTAATATGGGTTCTTTAATACATACAAATAAAAAGGGTAAGTTGTGTAGTTAATGTAAGAAAGTTAAAGTGTATATGGCAGGTTTTCATCTCTTTCTAATTATGACTTGAGTTGGTGGGAAGAGGCTCTCCTCCGTGACAAGAGTCAGGTTAAGGAAGGTGCACCCAAACCCAAGTAGCTCGCCAAGGGATTTCTGAATCATGCGTATTATTCTGAATAACTAAGATCTGATGAATTAAATGCTTATTGTCACTGTAAATGCCTCAATTTGTGTATTAATAAATGGATAATGTTTTAGGTTTTAAAGGCGTCTAACTGTCCCCATCTAAGGCTCTGATATTTACTCAATATCTTCCAGCCTCTAAAATGAGTAGCTCTCTTGCATTTTTTTGTTTTGTAAATGTACAGCGAGGAGAAAATTGAGTTTGTCGACTGGACAAAAGTTAATTTGGTTGAAGATATTTCTCAGCTCATCCAAGCTGCTTCTTCAGTTCTGGTCAGACGCTGGTGGACACTTCCTTATATCTGCAGGGAGGAGCTAAACTAACTGAAACTAACACACCTACTTGTTTACAGTTTGTTAGTTTGGCCTATTGACCTGTACAGGGTGTGGGGGTCTAATTACCAGAACAATTCATGGTCATAATGGAGCTTCCACACCTCTGGACCTGACCTGGATACACCTGTTGTTCTCTTGTTTGTTTTGATTTAGGTTTGAGGATTGAGTTGTAAATAGGAGATAGAAGGTGTCTGAGTCCTCCATTCTCTAAACAGAGAATCCGTCCACACCCAGTACAGGTCAATAGGCCAAACTAACAAACTGTAAACAAGTAGGTGTGTTAGTTTCAGTTAGTTTAGCTCCTCCTAGAGGTAAGATCTTAAGACCGAGCCCAAGCCCAAGCCTAAAATGTAAATCATTACTTCGGGTCGGGTCGGGCTTCACTCTCGCTGACTTTTTTTCAAATAAATATATGTTTATAAAATGTATGCTAAAACGATGTGTGGATACTAAACTAAGGAATACTTGTTATAAAATAAATAATATGGATAAAACAGAGAAGTAATGTAATGTAATTGCTATTTAACTACTAAACAGGATCCGCAGAGCCAGAGCTCTGCGCACGTGAACGCCCCCTCTTCATTTAATAATCTTCCCCTCCGCAAGTCTGCATCTATTTTGACCTGGTATCCCCAATATGGAGGAGCAAGAAGTTAAACTAAAGGCAGGAGAACTGAAAAGACAAACACGCACCGGTAAGAGTGAGGTGTGGAAAAGCTTCAAATTGATTGTTGAAAATGCTACAGAAACTTGCGTTGGCTTCGCTGAATGTCGTCAATGTGGCGCTTTGCTTTCATACGAGAGCAAAAAGACTGGCACCTCGACGCTGAGCAGGCATTTAAACAGCTGTACTGGCAAAAGTGATGATCGTCAAACATCTATATTATCATTTGTTTCAAAAAATAAAATATGACATTTCGGGTTTGCTTCGGGCTCGGGCCTGCAAATCAAGTTAATTGGTCGGGCTCGGGCCGGGTTGGGTTTTAATACCCGCGGGCCGGGTCGGGTCAGGCTGGATTTTTTTAGGCCCGATCTCACCTCTAGCTCCTCCCTGCAGATATAAGGAAGTGTCCACCAGCGTTTTGACCAGAACTGAAGAAGCAGCTTGGATGAGCTGCGAAACCTCTTCAACCAAACTAACTTTTGTCCAGTCAACAAACACTGAACTTTCTCCTCACCCTGGATTCTAACCTGAACGACTGAGGGATTCTTCACACATTTTGTAGATGTAGCTCACCAGAGGAAAAAGCCTGGAGACCCCAAGGTTAAGGTTAAAGTTAAGGTACACTTTATTGTCCCCATAGGGAAATCTGTCCTCTGCATTTGACCCATCCTTTAATACCACTGGAGAAACCCGTCAAGAGCAGTGGGCCCACAGCCTAGAGATCCAGCTCTGTGATCTTGTTGCTGGTTTTGGTCAGGACTACCTCAGCTTGAAGATTGTACCTGTTGTGCCTGTTTTGGGTTTTGGGGAAACGAGAGCGACCAGAGGAAATCCTCCCAGACACGGACAGAACAAAGTCTACACAGTAAATCCCTAGCGACTTGGGAATCGAATCCTGAACCAGCAGCTGTGAAGCGTAACTGTTTGTCAAGATGCAGGTCTGCTCACAGTAAGGACAATTTTTTTTCCTTCTTTTTCAGCTTTTCAGAGCAATAAACAGCCAAAATGAAAAGACATGTTTTAAATTTTTGTCTAAAAAGCTCTATTCCGCTCTCCTTGCGTGTTTCTAACACAATTTAGCGGTAAGCGTAACTCCTTTTTGGAAACATGCGCAGAGTCACGATGTAGCGTCCATAGCTCCAATTTATTTCTCCACAAAGGTTCCAAAAACAGAGTAAAACTGCAAAACAGAAAAAGCTGCATTTAGCACAGTGCAAAATATAACAGAGGTTAGCTTAACTACAAGCGACTACACCATATGATACTTAATCTTCAATAAAAATAAATTTCTAATAACCATCTATACAACAAATAAAGCAAGGATATTATACTTCTTATCTGTATAAAAAACAACTTACAGACAGTGAGGTCAAAGGCACGAACAAAAAGGCAGATGTTAAAGGATGAACACATGTGCTGCTCAGGGCAAACAAAAACAACATAAAGCTAACTTCCTGTCATGACTTCCTGTCTGTCAAGAGACCTCCAAAATAAAAGACAGGCAGCAACAAATACAATCTACTGGTAAAAACAAATGTATAAAACAACATCCCAAACATTTTTAGGGCAAAACAAGCTCATGTGGTCTCATATTACTTGGTTCTCGGTTCGTATCTGGGTGGGTATTGTTACTTTTGAAAATCCTGCTACAAACAGAAATGTGTTATTTCCTTAAAACACACAGCACCGCACACATTCTGCTAAGAGAGAGTAACTGGATAACTGCTGATTTTAATATTTAAAATGATCTGTATCCAGGGGCTCTCACATGTGCTGATGACGGGGGTGTTCTGTGGGCGCTCTGGCCTTTGTACCCTCCTGTAGACCAGCGTGTAGATAATTATCCACGTGTGAGGGGCTCATTAGGAAACCCTCTGGTCTCAAAACGCCTGCTCCGAGGAGACGAACTAAAGCCCTGATGCGGAATCTCGAGCTACAGCTGTTTGGTCCTGCGCGGACGCTGCGTGAGCGCGTGTTCAACCAGCCCCCCCCCCCATGACCCCGGACCCGAGTCTAATCGCTGTTGCCATGGATACGCCATAAAAAATTCCCCTCTGATGAATTATGAAGTGTGCTGTAACATGAGGGACGCTGGTTATGGAGTATGTTTGATTTATTCAGCTGGTTGTAAGTCTCTGATGATGTTAGTAATGGCTGAATTTATGCAGTGGGTCCAATTTATACATGAAAAATTTAAAAAAGCAATATTTCTAAGTATTGTAAGTTAAATGAATAAGTGTATTTTAAAAGGGCCCATATTGTGTGTTGTAATGTTGTTCCTCATCCCAAACAAACCTGGAGATATGTTTTGTTTTATTCACACATCTTTAAACCCTTGACCTTCCTTATATCAATGAGCTTCAAGATGAAATCTCCTGAGATGGTTTTCACTTCACAGCTGTGCCTCATCAAGCTACAGAAATGCAAAAAGTACAAAGGGTTTAAGGCAGACAGTATCTATTTTAATTTTTTAAAATCTAAAACCAGTTTTGAGTTTATCTTTTATTTGCTATATGTGTCATTAGACTTAGACTTAGACAAACTTTACTGATCCACAAGGGAATTATTTGGACACAGTAATTCACACAACACAATATAATATAATAACAAAGAGAAAAAATAGAAATGGTAAAATTAATTCTAAATAAGTAGCAAAAAAAGATAGCATATAATGAAAATAATTAAATAAAATAAAAAGATAAGTAATAAAATATAAAAATAGCAGCTTTATACAAGAGTTCATAGAAAAACAGTGCAACAATGATATGATGATTAACAGGACATAGGGTTTGTCCGCTACAGAAGGGTAAGTTGTTGTTCAGTTGTAGGGAGTATTATCTGTACATAAGGTATGTCATTCAAAGTTTTGATGCCTTCAGTGTGTAAATAATCATGAAAATAAAGAAGAATCGTAAATGGAGAAACATAAATGAAAAAGTGTGTCCAAACCATAGCTAACCCGCAAGTTGGTGCTTTTCAAATAGGAAGTGAACATGGGCACGTTTCCTGTTCCATCAACCCTAGGTCCAATTCAATACTGAAAAAATTTAACTGCTGTTGTCAGGCTCCTCATTTTGGTCTTAAAATGTTCATACTAACCCATTTTACATGATCCTGCGGTTTTAATTTTTTTGAACTTTAATACCAGACAAATCAGAGGCTTTCACTGTGGTGGCTCCTGCTAGTGTTCGCAATGCAAGCCTCGATGAGCTTCATTTGACTGGAGCCAGACCCTGTGGATACCATAGGCTACGTCCAGACTGCAGCCTGAAGTGACCCATATCTGATTTTTTTCGCCCCTATGCTCCTGTATCTGATCTTTCAATGACAGTCTGAACGACACAGATCAGATTTTTTTCAAATGCGACCCAGGACACTTGGATATGTGGTCCTAAAACCGATACATATCTGATCTTTTGACACGCAACTTCAGTCTGAACGGTCGGGTCACATTCATCCCACCTACACGTCAGGCTCCGAGTCTCGTCAAGGAAGGAAAAGCGAGGTTAGAGAGTTTATTCATATTTGGGGGGGATCGCTGTTAGAGCCCGACCGATATGGATTTTGCTGTGGCCGATATGAAACCGATATAATGGAAGTTGGAGCTGCCGATAACTGATATAATCGCCGATATATTTAGTGATGTAAAAATTCACTGTAAATGTTTAATTGTTTAAAAAACTTAGGTTTGGCTCTGGTGGATTTTAAATTGGGTTTATTTAGGCAACATTTATTGTTATTCTGCCTCTTTACATCATATTTACAGACAGTAGGTTGACTTAATGGCATTTTTACATCACATTCTAGACACTAGTGATGGGTATTCCAGTTCTTTTTTAGAGAACCGGCTCTTTTGGCTCGGCTCACTAAAAGCTGCTGGTTCTTTTGGCTCCCAAGTGGCTCTTCAGATTGTTTTGTTGCAAGCAGGACTAAAGCAGGACTAAAGCAGGACTGAATCAGGACTGAACCAGGTCTAAACCAGGACTGAAAAAGGACTAAACCGGGACTTATTTATTTTATGCTAAACTACAGTCAAATATGCTCATTTTTTTATTTTTATTTTTTTAATCCTAAGTACACGCAAATTTCTCAAAGTTTCATTTTTTAGCCGCTGCCGCTGTCAAACCACGAATCTGCACGCGGAAGAGAAAAAAGTGAGAGAAAGAGAAAACACGGCTCCCAATAAGGATCAGACTCCCGTCGTTCCCTTTAAAGAGCCGGTTCTAAGACTCATTTCGTTCGCGACCGACCCATAACTAGTAAAGAAAGTAGCGCTATTAGCCTTTAGCCGTAAATACGTGCGCGCCGCGGTAATTAATTATATGCGCAAATGTCATAATTCACACGTCTGTTCACAGCTCATTTACATATCAGTGCAGGTCCAGTAGCAAATATACGGCCAATATAGTCACTTTAGAACAGACCAATAGAAAACAGTCTGTTTATGTGCGGAGCTACAGCAGCTAACCCATAACAAATGACCAAAACTAGCTTCAGAGTCGACATATTTCCAACACTCACCGCTCACAACAGGCTCTCCTCACATCACAAATCTGCACTAATAAATGTCCTTTTAATCCAGACTCAAACCGATTGTCCGTAAAAAGAATATAATCTCAGTGTTTGGATCTGTGTCTGCAGGTGTAAACAAACACACGTGAGTGACGCGACTCTGTGGTGTGTTCAGGGACAGTACGGACACACACAAATGACTCCGCAGATAAATACTGATGTGGAGCCACATATTAGGACATTTATCTGTCTGTAAATTGGATTAAATGAACAGAATGTAGAGAGTCTAAGCTTTATAACGAGGTATAACATGCCCACGTGAAATATCGGCCCCTATCAGCAAGCATATCGGCCGATAGCCGATATGCCTAAAGTTGCCCATATCAGCCGATAATATCGGCCAACCGATATATCGGTCGGGCTCTAATCGCTGTATTCAGGGAAAATTGGAGGAGTCTTAACTGACTTGGGCGGTTTTAGAAATGATTGCCAAAGAAATGTCCGAGTGCGGTAACAGCCAAATACAAGGAGGCTAAAGATTCAAACAAACAAAGCGGCCGTGGACGTGTAACCTGTCCATTTTATGAAGAACTGGATCGTATTTTGGGAGACAAGCCCAGAGTTCCAGCAGAAACACCAACACTAATGTCATGTTTTGAGTATTAGAAAAGCCTTATCCAAGTCCGCTGTCGGAGTAGGAGTGTAGAGGCGGCATTTCTGAGAGGTGATGAGAGAAAGTATGGCTCCTGTATCTCCCACATGGACCCGCAGCACTACATAGACATCTCTGCATCTAAATAATTCAATACTTTTCTTGCCTGTGTGTGTGTGTGTGCTTTCACCTAACTTTACCTCCTGCTACTTCTAACACAACTTTTATTCTCTGGGCTCAAGTTGGTTTGAGTGGGCTGCTGGAGTGTTATGTAAATATTTTCAATCAATTGTCCATCTAGGCTATATATTTACAACCTTTAAACAATTATTGAAGTCAGAATGGGGGTGTTTATGAGAACTTTACGATTGTTACAACAAGAACGATACTGTTTGGGATCTTATAGTCAATAATGGTACTGATATTGTTAAATTCTTATGGGTGAATGTTGTAGAATCTAAATATTTCCTTGCACTATCAATTCTTAATAAGTGTTGTGAACTATAATATATTGATACTGGTACTGATCTGTCCAACACTACCTTTTACTACAAAAGGTACATTATTTTTCAGACTATAAGGCGCAGTTAAAATCTTTTAATTTTATCAAAAATCAACAGTGCGCCTTGTGTATTAATTCAGGTTGTGTTTACTCACCTCAAATCGATTTTATGTGGTACACAGCGCTCAAAAATCTATCAAAATGTTTTAATACGACTTTCTTAAGCTATGAAGCCACAACCGCTTGATGCATTGTCGGAGAATTACGGCGACCGTAGTCAAGAGACTCCGACAGAAGCTGAACCGCATCAGCGCACAAGGAACGAGCTGTTTTTTCAGTGCTTATAGTTTATGCAAATGAGCCATGTGGTTTTAAGTTTCGTTTCTGTAAAATGTAAACAAATGTGCGGAAAGTCGCATCAAACACATTATTACTCAGTGTATATTTGAGTCGTCCTCGAAACAAACTTAAATGATCCACCTGTTTTCACATTCATAATCCACATTCACCAAGACAGGGAGGCGACGCCGGGTAAGTTACGCCACTATCTGCCAATGGATGGTGGACGCCTGGGCTAAAGGATCAGTCTTAAGTGTCGTCCGTTTGTTTCGCTTAATGCGCCTTATAATCCGGTGCAATTTATGTATGAAAATAGACGAGAGAATTCAACATTATTGATATTATTATGCCTTATAATCCGGTGCACCTTATAGTCCAAAAAATACGGTAGACGATATCCTGAGGCCAGTGCCAGACTCAAATAAATAAAAACAGGAAAGAATAAAACATTTAAAATATTGAATAGACAGATATTTAAAGAGTACACTTCTAACTGCAAACTCATAACATATTTAGACCACCATGTTTTACCTTTTATTGTTTTGAAAATGCTACATTCAGTAAAAACAACATATTAACATGTTTAATGAGTTTCAATTTTGTTTTTGATGCTCTCCAAGTCCATTGCTCTCTGTGCTATGTCACTCCCCCTTCAGAGTGATATCACAACACAATCAGCGTACATTCCTCTAATAAACTTACTGCACATCACATCAGGAAACTAGATAGACCGGCATATATATCGATCGACTGATATAGCGGATCGATATTTGGACTTTTTATCATATCGACTGTCGGCCTTAAACCTCCAGCATAGGCCGATATTTTGTTTTGGTCAATCTGCTGCCTAAAAATACACACAAAGCTTCAGATTAATACTTTAATATGAAAAAAAAACCCAAAAACAAAAAACAAAAAAAACAGCACAAAACACAACTACACTTGAGGGGAATTTGTCGGAAACTTAAATAGCATAATTTGGGGAAAATAATCAAAACCTGCCCCAAAATTTCAACAAATCTCATTGTCCATCAGATACTGTGTATTGCAAACAATCTGTAGCAATATCGGCCATGAAAAAAAACATATTGGTCGATTTCTACAGCGAACCGTAAGGATGTTTTTGATGATGGAATGACGTGACAATGCTCCAGAAAGTCAATTTTGTGTAATTTAAACACTTTAAAACAGGGGTGTCAAACTAATTTTGGTCCAGGGGCCGTATCCAACCTACTTTGATCAGAAAACTCATGGCGTATATACTCCAAAATTATCAATAAGTTCAAATATGTGTGCAGAGAAACACAAATCTATTACAGAAATCTTTTTTAATTGATGAACTCTTTCTTTTACAAAATATTATAATATTATGAACAACCTGAAACTTTAAGAAAAATGCAATTTCAGCACAATCTTTTAACATTAATATGCATTTCATACAATTTAGTCATACTTTCTTTTTGCTCCTGAAACTTGGCATCTTTTAGCCTCCACAAGTGCATCAATATCAGGCACCACGTCCTGAGTAGCTGCTGTCTTCACAGTGTCGTTCAACATTAATAAAACAATTATTAATGTTCATTACTGAGAAAACCCGCTCACAAAGGTAGGTAGTAACTGTAAATCTATTATTTCTAGTTGCATGTCTGCGGGCACATCAGAGGTTTTGACTGTGAATAGTGTGCGAAAAATTGCAAATTCTGTCTTCAGGTATTAAAATATAATTAAAATATTTTAGTTGAAAATCAGATGGGGGCCAGATTAAAGGTCTTGGAGGGCCGGATCTGGCCCCCGGGCTGTATGTTTGACACTAGGGATGGGCATTTGATTAAATTTTCTTAATTGATCGTCGGAAGAATTAACGATCGATTATCGATTAATCATTAACGTTTTTATATTAAAATGATCATCATTATTATTACTATCTGCACTACTAATCTGCATAAATAAATTCAACTTTACGACATATAAACCGTAACGACTCTAGAGCCACATCAACCCTTTGACATTATAATGTGTTTAATTCAGTTTTGTGCAACTCTCACAGACACGAAACTTAAAACCACATCGCTAATTTGCATAAACTAAGCGAAGATAAAACTACAGCTCTTGTGTCGCTGATGTGGTTCAACTTCTGTCGGATTAAAAGACATGACTCAGTGGAATACAGGTTAGTGTGACCATATTTGCGTTTGTCAAAACCAGGACACCGTACGGGGAGGAGGTGGGAGACTCGTCATTGACATTGCGCGACTCTCACCTGGTAAAACTTTTTCCCACTGGACACAGAAACATATGTGCTGCTTTATACACTGTGCACATGGACTCACACTTGTCCCGAACGCAACGGAAAGCGTGGAATTTCTTGTACAAACCATCGTTAAATACACATTTGTGCTTCGTTACACTGCAGACTGACCGACTGTTTGTGTTTGCTCGCTCCTTCTGAGTGCAGAGAGACACATGTTCAGACCTGTTTGGTCACGATACGCACAGCAACCTACATTCGGTTTGTCGATTAAAATTAACGTAATCGATGAAATTCTTAATGATCAATTATCGATTAATCATGCCCGTCCATATTTGACACCCCTGCTTTAAACAGACCAATTTGCAAGTTATAAGTTATAAGAATAGTTCAAATGCATTTTTAAAAACACGTATCGACCTCCCATCATTTAAAACATTCTTTCCCAAACAAAACATGGCGCACTAGACACACATTGTACCGTAGTATTGTCGAGGTTTATACCACTTTATAAGAGTCGATCTCCCGCGGTGTCTGGTCTCCTGCTTGTTTCTCCCAGTGTGCTCGCTGTAATTGGCCTGTCTCTCCTCCACACAGCTCCTCTCCGCCGATTCCCTCCATCGCCCCGCGTCTCTCCTCTCGTCTCAACCCATTTAACCCGTGTCAGATAGGATGCCCAGGCCTGCAGGCGCGCTGGGACAGACCCGTATCGACGTGGATCGCATTGTGTTCCAATTATATATTTGACAGGGACCCGTCCCGTACCTGACAGTCTATTCTACGTGTCTCATTTATCAGTTAGTAGAAAACAGGTGGAACATTGCCAGAGAAATAGATAATTATAATAAAATAGATTTGCGTTTGATTTTGAGTTATGATCTCGATTAGAAAATATCAAGTCTTACAACAGTTCATTAGGGTTGTCAAAAGTCTCGAAAGACAAATATACTATTATTAAAATCGTCCTGAATATCTTGAGCTGTATCAGAACAACTTTAAGAGCAAAAATTTCACTGGATTTGACGATTTTTTTTACATTTATTTACTCTAACTGTCCCAATATCTACAACAATATTTAGTCCCAGTAGGATCGTCAAACTCAGAAGCACCCACTGTCTCGCTTTTTTCTGTTCCCCGAATCTACAAAAATGTTGGATTTAATTACAAAGTCTCTTCAGATTGGAATAAATGACCCAAACCCTTAAGAACTTTCACGTCTCTCGGTTCATTTAAATCATGTTTTGTTTTGTTTTCATGTCTCATAACTCCTTGTTTATGTTTTGAGTTTCTCTTTTTTATTTTTCAGTTTGTTCTATTATTATTGTTCTATTTATTTATATCGTTTTTATGTAATATATACCCCCTCGAAAACAAAATGGCACATCCCAAGCTGCATTCCAATAAAATAAATACAAATAAATATACAAATAAATAAATAAATAGACTAGTATATGCCCATAGACCTTTATGGAGCCTACCTGGACTATTGAGGGATTACACAGGTATGAGACCAAAGTACTGCGCAAGTAATCAAATAAATTCGATAAATTTGTGAAATGGAGAATTATTAGTTTAGTTAGTTTATTCCTGACTTACATACTTACTTTCTTATCAATTATAAGCAGTATATAAATGTAAAGGCTGGTCACAATTTCTTAAATAATAGTATATGATAAGAATGAAAAAGAGCTTTAACTTGGATTAAAATAGTTAAAAATAAATACATATTTTTGACTATATTGCCCAGCCCTATAAGACCACATGGTAATATCCGGTGAGCCCTCCGTGAGGCAGACTCTACTGACTCTTTTAAAAAGCAGCTCAAGACACTGCTAGTTAGGCAAGCTTTTGGTTGACTGTGTCTGTAATTCCTCTCCTCTTGTACATGTTGTTTATTGCACTTTGTAAAGCACTGACTTATTTTATTTTTTTTTATATGTGAAAGGTGCTCCATAAACAAACTAAGAAAGTACTATATTTCAGTGTTGAAAATCAAATTTGTCTAAATCAAGGGTGTCAAACTCATTTCGATCCGGGGGCCGTATCCAACCTACTTTGATCCCAAAGGGGCTCATGTCATATAAACCCCAAAAATAACAATAAGTTCAAATATTTGTGCAGAGAAACGCAAATCTATTACAGAAATCTTTTTAAATTGATGAACTCTTTCTTTTACAAAATATTATAATATTATGAACAACCTGAAACTTTAGGAAAAATCCAATTTCAACACAATGTTTTAACATGAACTTGTATGTAAATAGGAATAAGTCAATTTTTCTTGGAAAATCCTGCACTCGGCTCCACTTTTCTCATTTTGGACATTTTGCTAAGTCAAAACGATCGTCCTTTAAGAGCGTTTGGAAAGAGACAAGTCTTCATTTGTGCTGCTCTGGTGGGAGGGGCCACGTACAGAGATGCTGGATAAACACCGCAGAAAATTACCAATATTTTAATAGAAAATATAATCAAAATATTTTAGTAGAAAATCAGTCGAGGGCCAGATTAAAGGTCCTGGGCCGTATGTTTGACACCCCTGGTCTAAAGAAAGTGTGTTTGTATTATGATTGTGGTATTGGAATCTGGGTTGAGTATCAAGTGTATTCCTTAGGATTATAAATCATCAAAAAATCATAAATCATATCACAAAAAAAATCATAAAAAGTCTAGTCTATATAGCAGGTGTCCCTAACCTGTAGCTCTCCACCCTCTTCCACGTAACTCGCCAAGGGATTTCTGATTCATGTGTATTGTGCGGAATAACTAAGAGCTGATGAATTAAATGTTTATTATTGTAACTGCATGCTTTTATTGCCAGTGGTTTATGTTTTATAGGCATCTAACTGTCCCTGTCTAAGGCTCACCGTGGCTCTTATATTTACTCCATTTCTTCCAACCCGTAAAATGAGTAACTCTTTGGCATTTTTGTTTCGTAAATGTAGCTCAAACAAATACGATTATCACTTACGGTTATATTTATAGTGAATTAATCGTGCTTCGTCAGGTAATCGCTGGAGCCCTGTGGAGGACGACATAACGAATCCAAATTGAATGCAAAGAACAACTTGTACAATCCACTTTTTACAACTAACATCTGCAGGAGTTGAGTGAACACTCTGGGTGAGTAACTATTATAAGACACTGTATAAAGGAACAAGGACAGAAATCAATAAACACTTGTTAGGCCGAGACGCGGGCAAGGATCCTAAAGTCTTCCACAATTTTAAAAGTCCTTGTTATAAAGTTGTTTTCTCCTCAAAAACAGACTTGGAGTTTTCAGGTTTAGCTACTTTTTAATCTTTAGTTCAGTAAAGATTGGGAATTCCAGGACTGAAATGATCCAAATGATTTTATAGTGAAGGTGTATGGAGTTTAAAAACACCGTGGAGCACTTCCTGTATCACCACATGACATCACAAGGTGCAACAGAGTGTTTTCAGTTTGAGAAGATAAGAACGACAGCTGAAACATGCAGGATTTGTGTGTTAAACGTGTGAATGAAACAAAAAAAAAACACAACTCCAGGTCTGTGTTTGACGAGGAAACAACGTTAAAACAGCGTTAAACCTGCAAACCGCAAAAAGTCGTTTAAGTTTGTATCGTTCTATAAATAGCTGTCCTGACCCCCGCCTGTGCTCCCGGGCCGTGCAGATAGAGTTAAGAGCCCGCAGTAAAAGCCTCCAAAATTTATGAGGTCACCGTCAAAACCTTATTGTCAATTTTCTGCAACATAAAGCCGGTGAATCTCGCAGTCAGCACTCTGAACAGTTTTACATCGACAAAGTGTCCTGTGCAATAAACTGATACTTGTTATAAATAGAGTATAATATGAATATTTATTGCTCCTGTTTTCATGTTTGTTTGTTTTCTGGTGTCAGTAACTTTTCCGTTTGGGCTCCGTCACCTTCTTTTTTCTCATTGCTCTGCTTAGAATGTCCCACAGTGTGACATTAAACACCTCTACTTTACATTTATTCAATTACAGGTGGGTTTATAGCTCAAAAATATCTAAAAAATAGGCATTCTGACTGTGAGCGGGGTCGCCTCTCCACAGATCTGACCTGTAACTTGGTCTGGTTTGGGCTGCATGAAGATAGAAAGGTTTAATGCCAAAATCTCCATGAGGAAAAGCAGTTTGCGGACCCTCCACCAGAAACGTTACACAAATGTTCCTTTAAAGCAGGGGTGTCAAACTCATTTTGGTCCGGGGGCCGTATCCAACCTACTTTAATCCGAAAGGGGCCGGATCAGAAAACTCATGTCATATAAACCCCAAAAATAACAATAAATTTAAATATTTGTGCAGAGAAACACAAATCTATTACAGAAATCTTTTTTAATTGATGAACTCTTTCTTATTATAATATTATAATATTATGAACAATCTGAAACTTTAAGAAAAATACAATTTCAACACAATGTTTTAACATGAACTTGTATGGAAATAGGAATGAGTCAATTTTTCTTGGAAAATCCTGCACTCGGCTCCACTTTTCTCATGTTGGACATTTTTCTGATGAGGGTGTCACGGTCAACAGTCAAAACGATCGTCCTTTAAGAGCGTTTGGAAAGAGACAAGTCTTCATTTGTGCTGCTCTGGTGGGAGGGGCCACGTACAGAGACACTGGAGACACTGATATGACAAACACCACAGAAAATTACCAATATTTTAATAGAAAATATAATAAAAATATGTTAGTAGAAAATCAGCTGGGACCGTATGTTTGACACCTGTGCTTTAAAAGGCTCCATATTACGCTATGTTTTAGTCCAGGGGAGGGCAAACTTTTTGACTTGTGGGCCACAAAAGGTTCTTAAAATTTGACGGAAGGGCCGGACCAGGAGAAAATGGATGGGGTTTTTTGGTAATTACCCTCATAAGAGGAAAAAAATAACATGGGATATGTAGAAAAGATATTCCATGTTACTGAAATATCCCGTAATTGAAAATCATTGCAACAAAATATCTGTCTTTCAAGTCCCAAGGTATTTGCTATTTATTGAAATGAATGAAATTTATTATTATTATTATTATTATTCAAGTTCGGCAGGCCGGATTTAAGAGATAAAGGGCCGCATATAGCCCCTGGGCCGTAGTTTGTCCACCTCTGTTCTTGTTGATGGTTTAACGTTGTTTCCTCATCACAAACAAACCTGGAGTTGTGTTTTTTTGTTTCATTCACACGTTTAACACACAAGTCCTGCATGTTTACGCTGAGTTCTTCTCTCAAACAGAAAACACAAGAAGTGCTCCATTGTGTTTTTAAACTCCACACACCTTCACTAGAATCATTTGGATAATTTCAGCCCTGGAATTGCCGATCTATATTGAAGTAAAGGTAAACAAAAGGTGCCAGTGTGTCCTTTTTCATCCAATCAGTATCTACTACTTTACTAAGTATCATGGAAAACCAACAGGTCATAATAGCGAGTAGAAGATTTTATTTTATTTTTTTATAGTTTTTTTTTTTTTCAATTCTACCAAAATTACTATGCAACGCTGCTGAAGAATACAATACACACATCACCAATTAAGAAATATATATATGAAAAATAATAAAAAATGTCTAACCAACTCAAGATTTCACGATCCCCCTGTTGAAGACGAGTCACGCTGGTGCCACCTAGTGCTGCTCAACTTCATTTCTCTCCAGTGACTAAATCAGGAATCGGAATACACTAGAAGATTTGCAAGAACCCAGAAGTTGTAGACCGCGCACCGACCAATCGGTGAAGAGCTGTGAAGCCATGACGTCAAACCCAAGCGTCTGTCTGGGTCCTTTTGTGGAACAGCACAACAGTAAACAAAGCGTCGAGATGGATGTAGACGAAGTAGGGATGTAACAATAACCGAAATATCGTGATATCGTATCGTCAAAGTTCTCACAATAACATCGTGGACCATCACAATATATCGAATCACAAGTCTCTTTGTTTAAATTCATTGTGATGGTGCAGCAATAGCTAAAAAAAAACAGAGGACTACATAGGCCATGATCCTTTGCTCCATTTCAGTCAATAAATCAATCAAATCAATCGACAACTTTATTAATCCCAAAGGGCAATTCAGTTGGCACATCTCTGGTCATGCACAATCTATAAATAATAAAAGAAAAGAAAAGAAAGACAGACACCGTACATTCAAACCAGTGCATCAGGGACACAGTAACAAATTCACTTTCCATTTAAAATCCTTATGGCAGGAGGAATAAAAGGTTTGGCGTAACGGTTAGTCTTTTGCTGTGGGGTGACACAGCGCCTCCCAGAGGACATTTTCATGAACTGTGAGTGCAGAACATTGTTAGGCTGGCTTAGTATGGCCTTGGACTTTTGGAGCACCCGATGTCTCCACACAGAGGCCAAATCCTCCATCCAGTGCAGACTACAAAAAGAAATAACAGTTCTAAGCACTTTTAAGTCTTAGTTCTTTGGATTAAGTCTTGTCAAGGCATTTTAAGAGGAAAATATGTAAACAGTTTTGTTGCGTCCACAAAATATTGCAATCAATATCGTACCGTGAGGTTCATACCATGATGATGATATCTTATTGTGAGACTTGGATATCGTTACACCCCCTAAGATGAAGACAGACATTCTGTGTTGGCAACGATTCTCGAGATCGAGGATTTAAAACCGGAACAAAGAGAATGTTTGGTGAATTTTATCAAGAGGAAAGACGTTATTGCCCTTCTTCCTACGGGATTTGGCGCATTATGTACGTCACAACCAAATAGCAGTGACTGGTTACGTAAAAAAAGTACCCGTCTACAGTCGAGCGAACGAATCCTAATGCTGTGAGGTCAGACGGTTTCCACGACTGAATCAAACTAGTTGAAGACCTCTGCTCTAGAAAGTCCATTTTGCGTCTGACTTATAGGCGAGTTTCATTGTTGACAAAAGTGCGCGTTGCATGCTGGGAATTATTTTGGTCAGCGGCAAGAAACACTAATTCAACATGACGGACGGAGTGAGAAAACGCGTAAAGGGTATTGATCCTGGTTATTTATCCACTCTAACGGCAGAGGACCCAAGACCATTTGACCAGAAATTGGTCATAAGCATCGATGGAGCCAAATCACCCTTTTCAACCCCGACAAAAGGTGGACCAAACCAAATTTCTGGTCAGAATCGCCAACTACCTGGACAAATATTCACTTCGGCGATATCCACAATGACTTGGTGGAAACTCCTGGGCCATTCACAGCAGAAAAGATGAAAACCTCCAAGAGTCTCGATGTGTTGTTGAACTTGTTGGAGTCCACGGTTTGTTAGGATCTTCTACGTTTGCTCTGCGAATGTTTGAAAGCCGTTTAATTCACCGTTAGCGGTTCTTTTCACTCAGAATACGAAAAAGACATTTTCCTTCTTCCGTGCTTCTATTTGTGCATCCGATCCGATAATGCAGCAGGAATTTACCATTATCGGGGATAAATACGCGAGGTTACGCACTGTGTTTGACCGCTACTGTGTTTCTTGCCTCCGACCAAAATATTTCCCAGCATGCAACGCGGGCTTTTAATAACAATGACGTCAGCTGAAACTCGCCTATTACGCAAAATAGACTTTAAAAAAACCCACATAAACATATTGTTTAGAGCATTTTTAGTTCGTCGACAGTTAAATATTGCCCCCTCTTCTCTTCCTCTTCACACGGGACCCTTCTACGGTGTAATTAGCGTTGAGGGCTCTGCTGTGGAGAAGCAGATGGTGGCGGATAATGAACAATGCACTTGTCAGGAAGTAGCGCCTAAAAAGGAACAGAATCAATGCTCAGCTCCGAGTCACAAAAGGAGTCCCCAGAAAAACCTTTTAGCAATACACTTCCTTATTCTGCACTTTGAACATTACCCCTCGGACTTTTGTTAATTAAAAAATGATTAATAATATAGGTATAAGCAAAAAGCTCGGTTGTAGCGTAAAACTACAGTGTAATTATAAGACCTCCCAGGGCAATACGTTTGGAGTTTTTCCAGTATTCTGAATAATGGTTTTGCTTTTGTGTAAAAAAGAAACAATCGATTTTTAATTGAGATTCCTCAGAAAATTAATCACTTTTTTTTTTTGGCAGTTACTATAGAGCAGGGGTGTCGAACTCATTTTGGTCCAGGGGCCGTATCCAACCTACTTTGATTCCAAAGGGGCCAGATCAGAAAACTCATGTCATATAAACCCCAAAAATAACAATAAGTTCAAATATTCGTGCAGAGAAACGCAAATCTATTACAGAAATCTTTTTTAATTGATGAACTCTTTCTTATTATAATATTATAATATTATGAACAACCTGAAACTTGTATGCAAATAGGAATAAGTCATTTTTTGGGGGAAAATCCTGCACTTGGCTCCACTTTTCTCATTTTGGACATTTTTCTGATGAGGGTGTCACGGTCAACAGTCAAAACGATCGTCCTTTAAGAGCGTTTGGAAAGAGACAAGTCTTCATTTGTGCTGCTCTGGTGGGAGGGGCCACGTACAGAGACGCTGGAGACGCTGCTGTGATAAACACCACAGAAAATTACCAATATTTTAATAGAAAATATAATTAAAATATTTTAGTAGAAAATCACCCAAGGGCCACATTAAAGGTCTTGGAGGGCCGGATCTGGCCCCCGGGCCTTATGTTTGACACCTGTGCTATAGAGTGTATAGAGAAGTGGACTAATGGAGTGTGACATCACCTACAGCGTTCGGCTCCAGTCAAATGAAGCTCATAAGGCTAGCGGTTATAGGAGTGAATTTGGAGCCAGTTCAATATTAGGAACAGAAATTAATTTACGGACAAACAGTGAAATAAAAACACCAGGATCATGTAGAGTGGGTTAATATGAACATTTTAAGACCAAAATGAGAAGCCAGAGTTGATGGAAGCGATGGAGCCGCAAGCACATCCACGCTCATGTCCTAATTGCAAGGTTCCCACGGTCACGGAAATCCAGGAAAAGTCATGGAAATTGAAAATGTCACTTTCCAGATCTGGAAAAGTCATGGAATTTTGTAAATTCAGTGAACGTTTTGTCATGAAATTTGAGTACATCTTTCACGCAACTACTACAGCATTCTAAGCGTTTTATGGTACTATTAAGTTATCATTAGGTAATTATGATTTTTTTTTCCAAACGTTTGCGCCTTTTGTTTAAAAGAGACGACAATAAATGCACTGACAGTATTTTGAATGTTAAAAAATATATAATCCCAAACCATAAGGTGAGTGGAAAGGGTTAACATTTCATATTTAGTCGTAAAAGTCTGATCATTTCTACACATGTAGGTGCTGTAAAGTCATGGAAAATTCACTTTAAGTCATGAAAAGTTTTGAAATTTTGTCAGTGAAAAAGAGTGGGAACCCTGTATTTGGAACATGGTGGCTGGCGGGTTAACTATGTTCATTTATATACAGTCAATGGCTTTTACCCACAACGATTCAATATATAAATAGAAACGCCTCATGTCATGTAATGTTTTATTTAGATGTATAATGTATTAATTATAATCACACACACATTCTTCTCTTGAGACCAAATTATAGTTTAGGGAACAGTGTTTATGAGGCTGAGGGAACATTGGACAAACTCTGTACTGCATAATACTTACTTCATTAACTTAGTCATTAACGTAAGCACAATTAGTATGCGTAAGATCATCTCAGACGACCACGCAAGGATTTGGCGATCGATGCTTTGCAGTGACATCGTGCTGGGGGTGTCCAGCCGTGTGTGTCTATGGAGGAACGTTCAGCAGTTGTCATGGAGAAACAATGCAGACATAAGCAAACACGGCCAAAAAAAGTCCTAAAACTCAAGAAACATTTTTTTGGGGGGCCCTGTTTAGGTGTTTGATGTTCAACAAAACAAAGGTGAGTGAAAACTGATTGGCAAACCTAAAAAACATGCACCAGGGACTAACTCTCGATGCATCTCTCCTGTTAAGATTAATGTACACTGTGCACCGTCCCTGTCTCATAAATAAAAACTAAATAAAAAAAACATATAAATAATGTGAGCGAGCTTGTGACTAGTGTTACTGGAGAGGGAGATAAGTACAAAATCATCTCAGCTAAGTCAGTTCTTTATCATCTGATTGTGTTAAAACTGTAGTCTAACTCAGAGCTGTGGGACCTGACGTAAAACAGAGCGGAGCGGGACACATTTTGAAAACTCACTGGGGTGGGAGGTCGTTTAATGAGTGTAATGACGCTTGAATGAACGTGCCAGCGTAGACTAGATGGATTATTTGTTTATCAGCACAGCGGATGAACATGACGCCGCAACACAAGCGCCGCCGTCAGAACCAAAACAGTTCATCTCCGTGTGACAAAACAAGTCATGATGCCAGATCAACATGTGTGAGCGGGACACTAGTGTTAAAACATTTTTTACAACCTCTATACCCTGTATCGTATTTCGATTATACCCTGTATCGTATTTTGATGAACTTTTGCTAGTAATGAAAGGAATTGACCTTCAGTTGGTCATATTTTTGAAAAAAGTCTCCCCGGACTCAAAATAACCAGAATAAAACTGTTAGAAGGTTAATATCTGTTCAATCATAAAATAACCAAAGACAATTTTCTCTTTAATAACACAGGAATAAAACACATAATCAGGGTAAAGATAATACAAAATAGGCCACTAAAAGTCAAAAAATTATGATTGTCAGTGTTGGTTGAGCAACGATGAATCAAATGGCTTATAAAATGAAAACAAGAATAGAAACTGAAACTCCAGTATATTATGATGCAGTACAACTTATTATTGATCCATTTTCAGTCAAATTGACTTGTAATGGCCCTTGTGAGAACTTGGCACGGTTTCACATTTCATATCATTGGCTGTAATGTGTATTTAATATTTTTTTGTTTCAGGGGGAGTGTTGAAAATGGAGTTTGGTTTCTTCAATTATACCAAAAATTTCATCCAATCCTGATGCAGGAAAAAAAGTTAAAACAGTTATAACACTTCTCGATGGCCACATGTGTCAAATTCAGGCGAGCGCGCAAACGACGAGAAGAAATGGCTCAAACCCCAGCAGCCGACATACACCCATACTCAAGCGACACAGCTAGCCCCCGGGAGAGCCCCAAATCCACTGAAATCCCACTAGACACTGACACGATACCAGACAGGACAGAGACTCCCTCATAGCGAAATAGGATCCTGTGTCGCTGCTTAATACGAACATTTAAATGACCAAAATGTCGAGTCTCACAGCAGCAGCCATTGAGAGAGGAGCCACAATATTCCAAAGTAAATCAATTACTAAAATCACTTTTAAGAGCAATTTTGTTATAGAGACTTATTTATTATTTTGGTTGTATTTGGTTCCACAATGGTTTATTCAAGTGCATTTTTGTTAACAAGTCTTTGCTGTCAGCCTGACTACATTAGGCTGTTCTTATGTTAACAAGTCTATTTTATTTATTTAGGCCTATTGTTTTTGGTTGTCTTGCAGTTCCTGTGTTAAAAGTTCTTTAGAAAGTAAAGTTTACAGATCCTTGAAAGGGCGTATTTGCATTTTATAATAGTTGAAATTTATCTCAAACTATCAATATTATCGTTTATCGCAGTAATTTCTTGGTCAATTAATCGTCCAGCAAAATCTGTTATCATTACAGGCCTATTCTGATTGTAAAATGTGTTACAGAAATGAAGTGGATTTGGATCCTGACAGCAGAATACTAGACGTTGCTTACTAAATAAATAAACTCTGACCTTCCAACGTTTTCGCAACTCCCAAACCCAGAAGCCTCCAGTAAAATATTCTGCTGGGCTCATCACTTATTAAAAGTTTGCAGCGACGGGCCGTCACCTTCTAGAAACACTGCTGAATCTTCTGCATTCTACCGGAGTTAGCCAAAGTTCACCTCGCTCTCCACGCCTATGCCCAGAGCTGAAACTCGAACTCCCAACCTGGCAACGCTAATGCACGCAGATAATGATGTAAGAATAGTGTTCCGAAGTACACGAGGTGGGCCCTGTATTAGTTTATAAACCTCACTCAGACTCTGATAAGTTCTCAGATAACACAGCGGTGTCAATTAAAGTGCGCCTGCTTCCTGATTATGAAGAAAGGGAGAAGCGGAGTGGAAGAAAACTCAATCCTCAATCTAAAACCAATTACGCTTTACACAAGATTGAAGTAGCGGAGTTGTGTAATGGTAAAATACAAGATCATATGTATCTCAAAAATAGCAGCCACAGACAAAACAGACTTATTTGTACTAAGACTACATATTTATTTACTTTTAAAAATAAATTATTAACTATTTTCATCTTTAAATTAGACTGCAGGAGTATAAAGGTTGAGTTGAATTTCATAAAATATACAGTAGGCAACACCAATATTTTGTTGCTGATTCAGGAAACAGTAAATTATTTATTGGTCTAATTATTAACTATTACAGTGACTCTTTGTCCGCACTTGTAAATAGTTCATATATGTAACCCAGGTATTTTTAAATATCGCGAGACTCCGCGCACGTATCGCGAGACTAAGGCTACGTTGAGACTGCAGGGCTTAATGCTCAATTCCGATTTTTTTGTGCAATCCGATGTTTTTGTGAAGTCGTTCACATTTCCAATTAAATGCGACTTGTCTGTGACTCCAGTGTGAACGTTAAACGGCCCGAAAGTGTCCTGCATGCGCACTGGAGGACACGATGATGTCAACCCCATGCGTCAACCGCAGCGAGCGTGCTCTGAGTTTACAGAAGTTGTCCAAACATGGACGCAGCATTGAGCACCTGGAGATTTAACAGTTCCGGTTTCCGCCTGCTTCAGCGCAGAATAGTGACGTTTGTCGCTTGTTGATGACGTGTAGGTCGGATGGATGAGCTTTGGCCGTTCAGACTGAAGTCGCATGTCAAAAGATCGGATATGTATCGGTTTCAGGACCACATATCCAAGTGTCCTGGGTCGCATTTGAAAAAATCGGATCTGTGCCGTTCAGACTGTCATTAAAAGATCGGATACAGGTCACATAGAAGCCAAAAAAATCGGATTTGGGTCACTTCAGGCTGCAGTCTGAACGCAGCCTAATTGCGCCAAGCTCTTTAAACATGGCCGCACGTGCTACCATTCACTCGTGTGTTGAGTCGGGTGTGACTGAGCTGCTGCAGGTAGGCGATAAAAACTAGTGATGTTGAAATGAAGCCCCATGAAGCACTGAAGCGTTCCATCCATTTGCTCGACTCTTGAGCCGATGCTTCAAGGTGCTTCATTTGCTCCACGGCGCCATCAAGTGTCCAAAAAATATATATAACGGGCAGATTGAAAATAGAACAATCAACATGATCATCAAGGTTCTGATAGAAAGATTTATATTGAATAAATTAATGATTAAATATTTGAATGTTTGTGATTTGAACATAAAGTATGAATATATTAACCTGGAGTCTGTGTTCATGATATAACGGTCGGGTTAAAAGGAAAAGTAGAACAAATTGGAGATCAGGATGTAATGTGACTGTGCTTGTGTTACTACTTTATGTCTGTGCTTATGCCACAATAAGGATGGCAAAATAGGGTCATTTTATTCATTTCTATTTAAAAATATCAATTTCTCCACAGTATTTGGCCTCAGACGGTTTCTTTTTTACAGATAATTTCCCCTGCTTTAAAAAAAAAAAAACTTTCACAGCGCACAGATGAAGCAGGCGTGTAGAGAAAAGCCACTTGCTGCTCCATCACCAAAAAAAATAAAAATAAAAATCTCAAATAAAATGTACCAAACTCGCAATAACCCAAAAGCACAAAATGTTTTGGGGGAATCCGTTGCGTTTCACTGGCCCTAATGTTTCCACACGCGTCAAATCCGCGAACCACTTCCCGAAGCAGTCACGTGGTAGAGCCGGGCAGCGAGGCTTTGGATGTCATCATTTTTGGCTCCTCCCCCAAATGAAGCGAGCCTCGATACGCGCTTCACGGAAAAACCCCCTTCATAACTCGACACAGGCTTCGAAGCCTCGGCACATCTCGTAACATCACTAATAAAAACTCACTGTATATTAAAGTAACTCTTATGCCATCAACTTCCCGAGATGCCTCTTGCCTTCACGACGAAGTGCTGTCGTGATCCTTTGGAGCCGTTCACACCAAGGCGTCAAAGCGTCCAGTTTCAATGTAAAGTCTATGTGGACGCGCGACTAGAGCGTCCTGCGTTTTTGCGGCGCGTTTTCGGCGTCAGCGCGGCGCGAATCTGGCGTCGACGCGTCTTGAGCGTTTTGGCGTCAGCGGTCTAGACGCGCGTCCAAGGCGTCAGCATCAAGAAGTTGAAAATGCTGAACTTTTCGCGTCAGACGCGCCGCGTCAACCAATCAGGGACGAGTATCCAGTGACGCAGCAACGTTATTATCAGGAAGAAAAACCCGAGAACCAGAACGAGAACCACAAGCATGAGCGGAAATTACATATATACACCACAATCACCGAGCAGATCGCGAGGACTACACCAGGACCGGACCAGGACTAAACCAGGACCGGACCAGGACTAAACCAGGACCGGACCAGGACTAAACAAGGACTAGACCGGGACTAAACAAGGACTAGACCGAGACTAAACAAGGACTAGACCCTGAATAGACCGAGATTAAACCACGACTAGACCAGGACTAGACCGTGATTAGACCAGGACTAGACCGGTATTAGACCAGGACTAGACCGGGACTAGACCGGTATTAGACCAGGACTAGACCGGTATTAGACCAGGACTAGACCGGTATTAGACCAGGACTAGACCGGTATTAGACCAGGACTAGGCCGGTATTAGACCAGGACTAGACCGGTATTAGACCAGTTTACTTTGTTTGTTGCTGTGCGGAGCTAATGCTAATGCTAATGCTAATGCTAATGCTAGCGCTCTGAATAATACACTTAATACAGACCTGTGAGCTGGTGCTGGCGCTAGCTTCACTGTTCGTATTCATTTATATGACCGCTTTTAAAGGCGATATGTATATATATCCTGACTAATGCAATTTATTCGGTTTTGTACTATATTGACAACAGATAATGAATGATATAATCCTGTTAAACTGTTAATTTAAGTAATTTAAAATGACATATTACGTGTTGTTGGAAATATGTCACATGGAGTACTCTTGATATTGACTAATACTGGTACATGTACATGGATGGATGGAATAATTATTCTGATTTATTATGACAAAATGTTATGATGTTTGAAAAATGTTTTATAGTGACTTAGTTCTACTTAAATAATTCTATTACTCACTGCTGGTCCTGTTTTGCACAGGCCAGGTTCCGAAACTGGACTTTCCAGAACTGAACTCTCAGACACTGGATTCCGAGCTAAGGCCTAGAACCCGAATCAAACTCAGAGTGCAAGCATCTGCCGGAGCGGTAGGAGGCGTAGCAGCCGCTCAACCCCACACACAAACACACTAGCACACCCACTGGGCTCCTCATAGACTCTGCTAGGAATCACCCACTTTACCCTAACCTTCTCCGGAACATGACCTCCGTGTGGATTATATTAACTTTTGCTGCTGCTCATTAGCACTTGGACTAAGGACTCTAACGCATTCAATCCCTCATAGACTCTGAACTTAATCACACGAATGTGCACATCTGTAAATATTGTAAATACTGTCTGTTGGTACACTGTAAATAATAACACCACAACTAAGCACTGCAATCCTGTGTAAGTGTCTTCATTAAACGCCTCACTTCCCTCCGAGCCGAACCCTGTCTTCTGATTTAGCCTATTACTATTACTAGTACTATTATTATAATTATTATAACTACTACTACTACTATACTTTCTATTGTGGCATTGTATAAGTGCTACATATAGTTTAATGTAAAATGTCTGAAAAATTTGAAAGAAAGCTCATTGTGTTAGATTAGAAGAGAGGGTTTTTTTTTTTTTTTTTTTTTTTTCGACCCACTCCTTTTGGGCCAATTTATTATTTATTTAATTATTTATTTATTTTTATTTATTTATTTTTATATGTATTAATTATTTTTTTAATTTATTCTAATAATAATTATTATTATTATTTATTTTATTTTTTTCTGCTATGATTTCATGAATGTTACATGTTCTATGGTAAAAGAATGTAAATGTCGTACTTGCCCAAAATAAATACATTCATGAATTAAAATAAATTCCCTAAACATGCAGACACAGTTATAAAGTAAAATCCAGATTCAGAATACTTTCAATAGAAATTTTTCAGAACGTCTGGAAGTGCCACGATGTCGGGTTTTCATTCCGCACTCTTCTAATTTATGTAATGTAATTTATGTAATGTCTCTCTCTTTCTTTAATTTTTTTTATTTTAATCTATAATTTTATCATGACTATTTATGTTTTGATTTGTTTTTTATTGTGATTTTAATGTTTTTCTTACTCTGTAAAGCACTTTGAATTACTTTGTGTACGGATTGTGCTGTACAAATAAACTTGCCTTGCCTAGGGTAAATGTCACTTCCGGTTAATGTTTTTCTGTGGCAAAATATCTGTGGAAATGTCTCTCACATACTTTCCAGCAGCTTCATAAATCGGCCCCATCACCAAATCTTCATCCAACAAGGTCGACACAGGATAAATTCTGTCCATGAAGAATCTTTCCACAACTTTCTTGACCGTAATGTTAGTTTTGCTCAGGAGTAGTTCATTAATTACAAAATTCAGCAGCACCTGTCCTGACGAGGACCAGAGGGCGGGACCACATTACACCGGTTTTAAAATCACTGCATTGGCTCCCTGTGAGTTTCAGGGTCGATTTTTAAAGTTCTTTTACTGGTTTTTAAATGTCTTAATGGTCTTGGGCCTTCTTATCTTTCAGAAATGCTCCTCCTCCGACAGTCATTCCCAAAGTCAGGACACACACTCACGGAGAGGAGGCGTCTTTTCAGCACTATGGCCCAAGTTTATGGAACTGTCTGCCAGAGGAGCTCAGGGCTGCAGAGAACGTTCTTGTTTTTAAGAGCAGGCTCAAGACCCACCTTTTTAGCTTAGCTTTTGAATGAAATCTTATACTTTTACTTGGTTTTATTGTACACATTCTATTATATTTATTTATTTTAGGCATATTTTTTAGGATTTCCAGTGCTTCCTCTGTAGGAGCCTCTGCATCGGGAGTGGAGGTCGGCTGTGGCTGCTGGGGTCTGTCATGTGGGCTCCTGGTGGAGGCATGGTGCTTGGGTCTTACCACATTACTTTTGTTTTACTTAATGGGTTGGAGAGGGGCAGCTTTTATTGTTTTGTATTTGTTGTGGGAGTTGCTCTTATGTTTTTGTGTTTTGTTTTTATGTTGATTATTATATTTTGTTAAATGTTACGATCTGTTGTCTCTAATTAAAAAGAAAAAAAACAAAACAAAAGAAAAAACTTCTAATCTGAGGTGATAAAAATGTCGGGGGACCAATGATTGCATCTGCCTGAACGCTCCTGTTTGGTTCAGGGCTCATATCGCTCTGGAAAAAGAGATTCACCAGGCAATAACATAGATGGATCAATATTTTATACTCTCTTGTAAACCACAACATTGTAACGTAGAAAAACACTGTAGAAAAACAACTTAAAGCGGCTCATGGGTGCAGTGAGTTGTGCGTCAAAACCAAAGAACTGATTCTCGTCTTCCCCTTAAAACGTCACAGCATCATTACAACATAATAACACGGTGTAAAGCTCATAAACAGTGTTGGGAAGGTGACTTTTAAAATGTATTCCCCTACAGATTACAGATTACATACACCAAAATGTAGTTTGTAATGTAATCTATTAAATTACCTAAAGTGAGTAATGTAATCTGAATACTTTGGATTACTTGATTTGCTGTAGAGAAGCAAAGACGAGGAAATCTTCACATAAGATGTTTTGTCTGATAAAAGAAAATGAAAATCCCAGACTTTACTGAACCAAATTAAAAATATTATTGATAGAAGAGGAGGAGACATGTCTAGTTTTAGACCTGGTTTTAGACCTGGTTTAGACCTGGTTTTAGACCTGGTTTTAGGATCTAGTTTAGACCTAGTTTAGACGTAGTTTAGACCTGGTTTAGTGTCCAGCAATGAGTGGAATTACGGGGAAAAAAAAAATTATATATATATATATATATATATATATATATACATATATATATATATATATGTATATGTATGTATGTATATATGTGTGTGTATATATATATATATATATATATACACATATATATATATGTATGTATGTATGTGTGTGTGTATATATATACTATATATATATACATACACACACACACACACACATACATACATACATATATATATATATATATATATATATATATGTATGTATATATATATATATATATATGTATAGTATAGCCCAAAATGTAAAAACAGGAAAATACCGCCGTGTAATCCATTTATTTCAACAAAGTAACTGTAATCCAATTACCACTCACTGAAACAGTAACTGTAACTGAATACAGTTACTCATAATTTGTACTCTGATTACGTAACTCCGGTACATGTAATCTGTTACTCCCCAACACTGCTCATAAAAGACAATTCTGGAGTATATGTTCACTTTTACAGAGCTCAATACTTCATCAAGTGTCTAATCTGCAAATTGATTGAGAGTACAATTCATACTAGACACAGCATAAAATAAAAAAGCTGTGAACCGCTCGACTCTCCGTGCACTGGTCTTCTGAGGACAATGAGCTAACGGCGCCCGCTCACGGTTTTATAAAAGTCACGGGGCTCGCTAACATTACATAACCCGCGCTCATTAGAACAAGTGGGACTCTCCGCGTGAAACTGCAGCGCCAAACGCCCGTAGAAAATCACCTCATTATCTGCGCGTAATAACAGCCACTTTTTCAACAGCCTCCGTCTCGTGTTTGCAAACCCTCACAGTATCCACTCCCATCTCGTCCGGTGTTTTAAAAAAATTTCAAAAAAATCGCTCGCGGCCGAACTGTAACCACACATGCCGGCCCCGAGTCTGCAGTGCTCCAGTTCTGTCCGACCGTACACCGAAGGGGAAAGCCCGACGCTAAAAGCCAACGCTCCCAATATGGCATGAATAATAGATAGAGACTTCCCCCATCTCGTCTATCTGCATACGAGTTCAAAGGCGCCGCTGCTGCTAGCCCATGCATAAAGCAACACGCAGCTCTGAGGCGAAAACTCTCTCTCAAACTTCGCGAGGCGTGCAAAATGTCCGGCGGTGGATGTGGAGAAGGATTGACCCGGTATTCTGAGAAGGCACCGGCCGGCCACCCCCGCGTCCGGAGCAAACCGCCAATCGAACGCGCAAACAGGCCCGAGGGAAGCCTGGGTGGGTTTATTGATGTTGAGTCAAGTTAACGACGAGACCGGGGCTAGTCCAGCGCACAGGGTCGGCTTGTCATGAGGAATTATGTGCTCAATGTAGCCGACTGAGGATTGGATGTTCAAGATAATGTTTTCTGTGAATTATGCGTTCCAATAATTGTCCAGCTCGAGTACGGTCAAGTGCGAGGGAGGGAAAGAGAAGCAGAAGTCTTGCAAAATCTACTAATGATTTTAAATAGCACAATGAAATTAAGTACTGTGTTTTTCAGACTATGAGGCGCAATATGAATAATGTAGAATTCTCTCGTCTATTTTCATACATAAAATGCACTGGATTATAAGGTACTGAGCGAAACAAACGAACGACACTTGACTAGGGTTGTCCCGATCTGATCACGTGATCCGACAGTGAGTCCTGTTTCAATTCTGGTTTAGTCCTAGTTCAGTCCTGGATTAGTCCTCCTCTTCAGTCCTGGAATCAGTCCTAGGTTAGTCCTGGGTTAGTCCTGGTTTAGTCTTAGTTCAGTCCATGGTGTAAGCAGCACAAAATTTGATATAATCTCGGGTTAACGGGCGGGTGCGGTGTTGTACTGCGCGGGTACGGTGTTATTCACCTATTGCGGGTTATTTTATAGGGGTGTCAAATTATCGCGTTAATTGCGATTAATTAATTACAGTCATATTTAGCGCGTTATGTTTTTTAATCGCATTAATCTAATTTTTAATCTCTAATTTTACTGTTTCTGTATGCGAGTTGCTTTATTATAAAACCTGTTTTTATGTGTTGTTGGGACAACACACACACACACACACACACAAAAAAAATAAAATAAATGTATTTAGGTAATTCCACTCATTGCCGGAAACCCACACAAAACGGGCGCAGTAAGAGCGATGTAAACATTATGTTAACGCTGGCGGCGTCAGTCGCACAATGGACGAGGTCGAAGAGCCAGTAGAACAGAGGCAGCAGTGCACAGGTAAAAACACATTCGTGTCTTGGAAATTATTCTCCCGACGTGAAATATAAAAGAAAATAATAAATATAAAATCGCCTACAACTTAAATGTCACTGGTGAAAACAACCTGCATAGACTCATGATGTCTGCACTACTGTCCTATAGTGACCTGCCACATGAGGGGACACGCACACAAACACACACAAACACACACCTTCATCATCGTCATCAACCTGAGAACGCGCGGACCACGTTTCCTTCCGTAGACACTGCGCGGACATCACTGTCCTCCCGTGAGCCGCGTGTGGATCGTGTTTTCTCGCGTACGCGGCGTGCACATGGACATGCACATGGCCTCTCAGTTGTCCCGACTGGGATGGAAAACGGAGAATTTCTTGTACAAGTCATTGTTAAATGCGCATTTGCATGTAGCAGACTGACCGACTGTTTGTGTCTCGCTCCTTCTGAGTCACAGAGAACTAAGAGAGACATTCAGTTTAATGCCCCCAATGAACGGTAATGAAAACCTGGACATTTCCACCACTTTAAAAAAAAAAAACGCGGATGCCCAGGACAGGACGCAAAATACGGACATGTCCGGGGAAAAACGGACGTTTGGTCAAACTAAATTATGTCCAAACGTTTGACAGGTGGTGTATGTTTCTGTGACGTCTCCACACACTAGGGATGGGCATGATTAATCAATAATTGATCATTAAGAATTTCATCGATTACGTTAATTTTAATCGACAAACCAAATGTAGGTTGCTGTGCGTACCGTGACCAAACAGGGGTCCGTACATGTGTCTCTGCACTCAGAAGGAGCGAGCAAACACAAACAGTCGGTCAGTCTGCAGTGTACCGAAGCACAAATGTGTATTTAACGATGGTTTGTACAAGAAATTCCACGCTTTCCGTTGCGTTAGGGACAAGTGTGAGGCCATGTGCCCAGTGTATAAAGCAGCACATATGTTTCGGTGTCCAGTGGGAAAAAGTTTTGCCAGGTGAGAGTCGCGCAATGTCGATGACGAGTCCCCACCTCCCTCCCCCCGTACGGTGTCCTGGTTTTGACAAACGCAAATATGTTCACACTAACCTGTATTCACCTGAGTCATGTCTTTTAATCCGACAGAAGTTGACTGCATCAGCGACACAAGAGCTGTAGTTTTATCTTCGCTGAGTTTATGCAAATTAGCGATGCGGTTTTAAGTTTCGTTTCTGTGAAAGTTGCGCAAAACTGAATTAAACACATTATAATGTCAAACGGGCTGGTGTGGCTCTAGAGTCGTTACGGTTTATATGTTGTAAAGTTGAATTTATTTATGCAGATTAGTAGTGCAGATAGTAATAATAATGATGATCATTTTAATATAAAAAAACGTTAATGATTAATCGATAATCGATCGTTAATTCTTCCGACGATCGATTAAGAAAATTTCATCGAATTCCCATCCCTACCACACACTGTCGCTCTTGTTCTGAGTGTGTTGAGTTGGACGCATATTCATATTTGGGGATTACATATTGTTTAAAGAGGGTATTTTACTTCTGTAGGGTGTTAGTTTCTAACACATAGCATATCTACATGACCGTATAACCTTTTATTGTTCTGAAAATGCTACAGACCCTTTGAAATCCTGTCATCAGAATGCATGTGAGACAATACATTCAGTTAATTTGTGTCTCTGATAAGAAGGATGAGTATTTCAGCTTCACAAAAAGTATAATTTATTATGAAATGTGTAATATATCTGTATTTATGTGTAATAGATCTGTAGTTAGGAGTTGCGTCGTCTGAGGAAAAGGGGCGTGTTGGTGTGTATCGCTAGGCAACGTCCTCAGACCTCCGATGTTTAAACGAACGCACCGTAAGTCTTTCTCAAATTACATTGCATTACATTACAATTACAAGCGAGCAAGCATCAGCCCAAAGTTTTTCAGTTAGTCGCTCTCCCCTTGTCTGTTGAAAACCAAACACCTAACACAGAATACTGAAAATGTGTTGTTCAAATCCATTTAGTATTTTTTCTTTAGTTTCTGGCTCAAGAAACTCGTCACATGACATCATCACATTCTAGAATCTGAGATGTTCTTAGATGTTCCGTCTCCGTGGCAACCTGCTGCTTTCTGCTTTAACTCACAGTAGTTCTTTGATCTTCAAAGGAACCCAGTCCTGTAAGGCTGAGAGAGAGAAGTGACGTCTATATTAGAATACAGCACAGTAGGCTAACATTTACAGACAAGCAGCAGACAAAATGTCGTTCTTAGACAAAATGTCGATTATAAACTTATCACCAACAAACTCCTTGAACAAGTTATATGATAAACGTGTGGCATCGCTGGATAAACTGTGGGATTTACACTGGGATTATCCTCTCGATACAGTGGAGTACGATCCCTTTGAGACAGCAACACTTTTTAGAGAGCAGCCCTCCATTATAAAACCCACTTACGATTTTAAAAGTGAGGGCAAATCAACAAATCAGCCAAATCGAGCTCCGAGCCCAGTCGAGCCAGCCGAGCCAGTCTCCTCAAAAAGGAAGTATCTACCCATCCATGATGAATTCTGTGATACACCAATTCCAGAGCTGGTGGACACATATGCCCGGAGCAGACCCTGTGCCCACACTGGCTATGGCCTTGACCGTCCCAAGTACCAGAGTACAGAGACGCTGGCTTGCAGCTTTAGGGCCACTTCCCCCTCAAAAGATTTCATAGTGGACAAGAACAAAACTAAAATGGAACAGTCTTCAGTAAAATTCCCAGAAGCAGACACAACCTTCGGAATCCCAAAGACTACCCTCTCCAGTCCAGAGATGGAGTATGAATCCGACAGTGACTCCATCTGTGATTTGACCGAAACTGAGCCGTCCCCAGTGAAATTACCAGAAGTTGACACCTCCTTCAGAATTCCAACGACTAACCTCAACAGACTAGAGGTAGTGTATGAATCGAATGGTGAATACCGTTGTGATTTGACAAGTTCAAAGAGGGCTTCAACTAAAAGACATTCTCCACTGAAAACACCACAGACCAATCAAACCAGTTCCACCCAGGCCCAAACCCCAACATGGACATGGACCGCACAGACCATAAGCCCAGTGAGCTCCCCAGAGGAAGACACGACACTAACGAGGATTAGAGAAACTAAAACCTTACCAGGGAAGGTCTGGAGAAAGCCAAAACCAATCTTAAACTTCAGTAACTCAAGGTGTAAGACGAATAATCAACCTGACTCTGCCCAAGACCACCCCAAACACCAGAATCCAGAAAGGTACATGAGTCCAGACAAAGAGCTGAGTGCCAGTGCTAATTACACTCCCCCCTTCAGTCCAAGAGACAAGGCTGATAAGGGGGATTATTTAGACCTGAAAGCACCAGAGAAAGAACAAACAATGAGTCCAAGAGAAAAGGCTGATAAGGGGAATTATTTAGACCTGAAAGCACCAGAGACAGAACAAACAATGATCCAGGTCAAGACCAAGACATGGTCCCCACAGACTGTGGCCCAAGAAACACCGTCTTTCCCAGAGAAGGACGAGGTCGACGTCAGCTGGGACCCAGTTCTTAGTAGTAGCCCTGAAGACCCTGCCAAGTACCAGAGTACAAAGACGCAGACTGTGGTTGAAGAAACACTGAAGTCTGTGGTCGAGGAAACACTCAAGTCCCCAGAGACTATTAAGATCGAAGTCAGCTGGAACGTAGTTCATGGTAGAAGCCCATTCTGGGACACTTCCCCTTCAGAGGATATGGGACTGGATGATTCACTCATTGACTTGTTAACTAGGTGCCGTCAAAACACAGCACAAACGCACAGAAAATCTGGTAATTTGACTGTAGCGTCATCAGTGACAGAGACAAACGCCTCCTTGGGAGCACAAAAGACCACACTTCCCAAGCAAACGACACCATTCAGTGCCAGGAACTGGGACTCAGTGCTTAAGTCCAATCCTCAAAGTGGCTCTGATCAACAACTCCCAAAAGACCAGAGTCCAAAGAGGTACCAAAGTCCAGAGAGAGAGCAAAATCCCAGTCCTAAGTGCACGCTCCCCTCCAGTCGAAAAGGCGTGGCTAATAAGGGACATTATTTAAGCCAGAAAGCACCAATGACAGACAAAACAAAAACCAAAAAATCCAGAAAAAAGGTCAAGACTCAAAAGTCCCAAATGAGTGAAGGCACTATAGCCAAGAAGCTTGAAAAGCCACAGAAAGTATTACTTGTCAAATCGGCTTATGGTTCTGATGAGCTTCTCAGTTCAGAGTCGGAGTCCTCAGTCGCTATCACCAACTGGGACCACTTACACAGTACCAGCCCTGAAACCTGCACTGGCCAAGATTCCCCCAAAGACCAGAGTCCAGAAAACTACCAAAACTCAGACAGAGGCAAAAGGGGCATTGCTAATAAGGGACATCATTTAGGTCTGAAATCAGAGACAGACAAAACAAAAAACAAAAAATACAGGAAAAAAGTCAAGACTCAAACGTCCCAAAGGAGTCAAGACACTACAGCCAAGAAGCTTGAAAAGCCACAGAAAGTATTACTTGTCAAATCGCCTTACGGTTCTGATGAGCTTCTCAGTTCAGAGTCGGAGTCCTCAGTCGCTATCACCAACTGGGACCATTTACTCAGTACCAGCCCTGAAACTTGCACTGGCCAAGATCCCATCAAAGACCAGAGTCCAGAAAACTACCAAAACTCAGACAGAGGCAAAAGGGGCATTGCTAATAAGGGACATCATTTAGGTCTGAAATCAGAGACAGACAAAACAAAAAACAAAAAATACAGGAAAAAAGTCAAGACTCAAACGTCCCAAAGGAGTCAAGACACTACAGCCAAGAAGCTTGAAAAGCCACAGAAAGTATTACTTGTCAAATCGGCTTATGGTTCTGATGAGCTTCTCAGTTCAGAGTCGGAGTCCTCAGTCGCTATCACCAACTGGGACCATTTACTCAGTACCAGCCCTGAAACTTGCACTGGCCAAGATCCCATCAAAGACCAGAGTCCAGAAAACTACCAAAACTCAGACAGAGGCAAAAGGGGCATTGCTAATAAGGGACATCATTTAGGTCTGAAATCAGAGACAGACAAAACAAAAAACAAAAAATACAGGAAAAAAGTCAAGACTCAAACGTCCCAAAGGAGTCAAGACACTACAGCCAAGAAGCTTGAAAAGCCACAGAAAGTATTACTTGTCAAATCGCCTTACGGTTCTGATGAGCTTCTCAGTTCAGAGTCGGAGTCCTCAGTCGCTATCACCAACTGGGACCACTTACTCAGTACCAGCCCTGAAACTTGCACTGGCCAAGATCCCATCAAAGACCAGAGTCCAGAAAACTACCAAAACTCAGACAGAGGCAAAAGGGGCATTGCTAATAAGGGACATCATTTAGGTCTGAAATCAGAGACAGACAAAACAAAAAAACAAAAAATACAGGAAAAAAGTCAAGACTCAAACGTCCCAAAGGAGTCAAGACACTACAGCCAAGAAGCTTGAAAAGCCACAGAAAGTATTACTTGTCAAATCGCCTTACGGTTCTGATGAGCTTCTCAGTTCAGAGTCGGAGTCCTCAGTCGCTATCACCAACTGGGACCATTTACTCAGTACCAGCCCTGAAACTTGCACTGGCCAAGATCCCATCAAAGACCAGAGTCCAGAAAACTACCAAAACTCAGACAGAGGCAAAAGGGGCATTGCTAATAAGGGACATCATTTAGGTCTGAAATCAGAGACAGACAAAACAAAAAACAAAAAATACAGGAAAAAAGTCAAGACTCAAACGTCCCAAAGGAGTCAAGACACTACAGCCAAGAAGCTTGAAAAGCCACAGAAAGTATTACTTGTCAAATCGGCTTATGGTTCTGATGAGCTTCTCAGTTCAGAGTCGGAGTCCTCAGTCGCTATCACCAACTGGGACCACTTACTCAGTACCAGCCCTGAAACCTGCACTGGCCAAGATCCCCTCAAAGACCAGAGTCCCTGTACTCCCACACTACTGGACCTAGAATCTGAAATGCATTTAGAAAGCTGCTCTGAGAAGCCAGGTTCAGAGAAATCACTGTCAGTTCAAGACAGGACCTCTCTACAAACACCACAGCAGGGACTGAAGAGAGCTCAGAGATCAGCAGCAGACACAGCCCGTCTGTCAAAGATGACCTCACAGCATGAGGAGGAGTCTTTGCACACAGGACCAGAGCAGGGACAGGGGGAAGCAGCAGACATCTTCCCCTCACAGCACATTCAGTGGGACACCGCGCAGTGGAATAAGCTGCTGTGTAAGGTGTCCGCTTTGGTCCTACGTTCAAATGACTCCAAATCTGAGGTGAGGGAATTTGGTAGCGAGCTGATGGAGCTGATTCAGTCTGAGTCATCAGAGTGGGACATTCAGGTGAAGCCGAGCAAAAGCAACTTCAAGGCTATTGCTCACGCTGTGTACAAAGACCTGTGCCATGATACAGAGAAGAGCTGGGTGTTGCTGTGTGCCAAGACAGACCACACCTACAAGTTGGTTATAATGGACTGCATCCGTCAACACGTAGAGAAGCCTCTGGAGAAGCGCACGCTGGGCTCTGTGTGGAAGGGTTGTGGGATTGTTTTTAATCTGTGTAAACCAAAGATTGATTGATTGAAGGCCCTCTACTGTTGCTGCTAAGACAGAGTCCAGAGTGAAATTAGACACAGGCAAGTAACTGGAGGCAAAAGCTTAATTTTGTCCTGATGATGGCGCATCGCATCATGTTTCTTAAGTTGTTGTGTACATTTGTTGTTTTTGTAGATTTATGGAGAATTGCCACTTTGGTCCTCATTTGATTAAGGTTCCCTCAAAGGACTTGGGTTTTGAGCTGAGTTTAATCCATCTGAAGCAGCTCTTCATCATCAAATGAAGTTTGGTGTAGAAGGTTCAAAGTCTGGGTTTGATTCAATTCTGAGTCTGGGTCTGAGGAACCACAACTGGCAAGAAATTCAATAAAAAACAAAATAAAATAAACTAAACACAGTTGTTTATTTGGATGTTTCATGATTATTTTGTGATTGTAAATGTTAAAATGCAGTGGTGGGCCTCTCTGCTGGCCTAAAAAAATATCTGCATCACAGACTGATGTTAATTATATTATTATTATTACATAATTCCAAATGGTCCGTCTGACCAAAAAATTTGACAGTACATCTTTAAATCATAGTAGTATTAAGAATCCTCTGTATTATCAAAATAGAATTTCTAATTTTTGCATCATGACACTAAATGCCACAGATCTTTGTGTACGTCTGTATCTTCAAGATAACGATTATAATTACCAAAGTATGACTACAGTTACTTTTTTGTTTCAATCAGATGTCTGAGTAAAATTTAATGTGTGTTTACATCCCCAAAGCTCAAAATGCTCTGTTCCACCTTGTGATGTCATGAAGCAAAAGTTTTCAAGTTACTTTTTGTTCGATAGAGATTGGCAATTCCAGGGCTGAAATTATCCAAATGATTCTAGTGAAGGTGTATGGAGTTTAAAAACACAGTGGTGCACAAACTGGAACTGAGTGTTTTCTGTTTGAGAGAAGAACTCAGCCTAAATATGCAGGATTTGTGTTAAACATGTGTGAATGAAACAAAACACAACTCCAAGAATGTTTGTGATGAGAAAACATTACAACATAGATCAGACCATTGCGTTACACGGGCTCTTTAATGTCAATTATGAGCCAAACATTTCCTGACTGTACATGTTACTAAAAGTGCATTTGGCCTTTTGCCTGATTAGTGCACCAAAACAACAGCTCGCGGTATCTACAAAGGAAGCAGCTCTCAGCGAGGGACCCGGCGGCGCTTTGTGCTGCTTTTAACAGAGTCTGAACCGGCTGCACAGTGGCTTCAAAGCAGAGACACAGACACACTGTTCTTCTCTGAGGCCTGCTTCTATTTTACTCTTCTTTTATGTGCGTTATTTATTTATTTGTGTATATTCCTCGAGCGTTGTCTTCTATACAGTTACACCAGTGCTTTTGTGTGTGTCTCAGTTGACATTTTATGTTTCAGTGAGAGACACAGCAACCACAATACTTGACAAACTAATCTAACTTGCAGTACTGGGCCTTACACTTCCAGTCAAAAGTCTGGACACGCCCTCTCATTCAGTATTTTGTTTTTTGTTTTCATTTATGTTTACTACTTTTTACATTTTATATATACATACAGAAGACAGCAAATATATGTTGTGAAATGTACAGAGTTATGTAGCAAAGAGGGTTTTATGTTTCATATTCAAATCCTCACAATGTCCACTTGTTTTGTTTTGTTTGTTTGTTTTTTTTGCTGCAAACCCTTGGCCTTCTCTCAATGAGTGCGTACACATGCGCATCAATAACCCGGTTATGATCGGGTTTTTTGAGTATCCCGGTTTCTTGATGGTGCATGTATACGCAGTAACCCAGTTTCAGTAACCCGGTTATTAGAAACGACTTTCGATAGTAACCGGGATACTTGTGGCATGTAAACGCAGTACCCCGGTTACTGCAACATAAAGTTGAGTGCGCATGCGTCCAAAAGACAAAACACTTTCCAGTCTTTTCACCACAACAGTAGCGACATAAATAAATTGACCAACATAAATAAAGTGACCAAACGAGTGAAACTGTCAAATTAAGATCTGCGCTAAACCTGCACACGTACGACCTGCACTCGTGTGATCGCTGAAAAGCTAAAACATGAACTATCTCCTATACTGTAAACACACAGAACAGACTCACCATCATCAGCACCTCTTCTGTCACAAAAAGAACACACATAATCCACTGAGTCGTGTCATTTAGTCCAAAAGAAGCTGAACCACATCAGGAGCAGCTGTTTTTATCAGCGCTAACAGTTTATGCTAATTACCGATGCGGTCTTAAGTTTCGTTTCTGTAAAACGTAAACAAATGTGATCAGAGCTGAATTATCTGATCAAACGGGCTGATGTGGCTCTACAGTGGTTCTGGTTTGTATGTTGTAAAGTTGAGTTTATTTCTGCAGAAGATTTTAATGAAGAATCTGTTGGGTTTGATGTGTGCAGTGGATTGTGGGAGATCTCGTAGCTCCTTAGCTTCTTATGCTAAAGGAGCTCACGGTTTGTATTTTTCCTGGTTTAATGAAATTGATTTAAGTAAATTTTTGCGCTTGTGCATTTGTAAGATTATGTCAAGAAACCGGGATACTCCATTTGATCATGTATACGCAGATATGTCAGTATTCGGGTTACTGAAATGGGATACTCATAACCGGGATATGGCTAATAACCGGGATACTGATGTGCATGTAAACACACTCAATGAGCTTCTTGATGAAATCCCTGAAATGGTTTTCAGTTCACAGCTGTGCCGTGTCAGGGTCAAGAAATGAAAATCGGCAATCAAAGCAAAGAGTAAAGGCTAGTATTTACTTTTTTTTTTTTTTTTTTTTAATCCAAAACCAGTTTGAAGTTATTTTGAGTTTATTTTTCGTTAACTACATTCCACATGAGTCATTCAGAGTTTTGATACCTTCAGTGATCAAAAACTATGATCATTTATATCCAGTGTTGGGGAGTAACAGATTACATGTAATCAGAGTACAAATTATGAGTAACTGTATTCAGTTACAGTTACTGTTTCAGTGAGTGGTAATTGGATTACAGTTACTTTGTTGAAATAAATGCATAACAAGGCGGTATTTTCCTGTTTTCACATTTTGGGCTATTCTCTTTTTTTTTTCGGTAATTCCACTCATTGCCGGACACTACACCAGGTCTAAAACCAGGTCCAAACCAGGACTAAACCAGGACTAAACCAGGACTAAACCAGGTCTAAACCAGGACTAAAACAGGACTAAAACAGGACTAAACCAGGACTAAACCAGGTCTAAACCAGGACTAAACCAGGACTAAACCAGGACTAAACCAGGTCTAAACCAGGACTAAACCAGGATTAAACCAGGATTAAACCAGGACTAAACCAGGTCTAAACCAAGACTAAAACCAGGTCTAAAACCAGGTCTAAACCAGGACAAAAACAGGATTAAACCAGGTCTAAACCTGGTCTAAACTAGGACTAAACCAGGACTAAAGCAGGACTAAACCAGGTCTAAACCAGGTCTAAACCAGGACTAAACCAGGACTAAAGCAGAACTAAACCAGGAATAAACCAGGATTAAACCTGGACTAAACCAGGACTAAACCAGGACTAAACCAGGACTAAACCAGGTCTAAACCAGGACTAAACCAGGATTAAACCAGGACTAAACCAGGTCTAAACCAAGACTAAAACCAGGTCTAAAACCAGGTCTAAACCAGGACAAAAACAGGATTAAACCAGGTCTAAACCTGGTCTAAACTAGGACTAAACCAGAACTAAAGCAGGACTAAACCAGGTCTAAAACCAGGTCCAAACCAGGACTAAACCAGGACTAAACCAGGACTAAACCAGGTCTAAACCAGGACTAAAACAGGACTAAAACAGGACTAAACCAGGACTAAAAACCAGGTAAAACCAGGACTAAACCAGGACTAAACCAGGTCTAAACCAGGACTAAACCAGGATTAAACCAGGATTAAACCAGGACTAAACCAGGTCTAAACCAAGACTAAAACCAGGTCTAAAACCAGGTCTAAACCAGGACAAAAACAGGATTAAACCAGGTCTAAACCTGGTCTAAACTAGGACTAAACCAGGACTAAAGCAGGACTAAACCAGGTCTAAACCAGGTCTAAACCAGGACTAAACCAGGACTAAAGCAGAACTAAACCAGGACTAAACCATGAATAAACCAGGATTAAACCAGGTCTAAATCAGGTCTAAACCAGGACTAAACCAGGACTAAAGCAGGACTAAACCAGGTCTAAACCAGGATTAAACCTGGACTAAACCAGGACTAAACCAGGACTAGAACCAGGACTAAACCAGGTCTAAACCAGGTCTAAACCAGGTCTAAAACAGGATTTAACAGGACTAAACCAGGTCTAAACCAGGTCTAAACCAGAACTAAATCAGGCCTAAAACAGGACTAAAACATGATTTAACAGGACTAAACCAGGACTAAACCAGGACTAAAACAGGACTAAAACATGATTTAACAGGACTAAACCAGGACTAAACCAGGTCTAAACCAGGACTAAACCAGGATAAACCAGGACTAAACAGGACTAAAACAGATTAAACAGGACTAAACCAGGACTAAACCAGGATAAACCAGGACTAAAAGGACTAAACAGGACTAAACCAGGACTAACAGGACTAAACCAGGACTAAACCAGGTTAAACAGGACTAAAGGCTAATAAACAGGACTAAAAAACAGGTCTAAACCAGGACTAAAACTTAAACAGTTTAAACAGGACTAAACCAGGTCTAAACCAGGACCAGGCCTAAACCAGGACTAAAACAGGAATAAACATGATTTAACAGGACTAAATCATGCCGCGTGGACTGTGTCTCCTCTTCTCTCAACAATATTTTTAATACGGTTTAGTAAAGTCTGGACTTTTTATTGTCTTTTATCAGACAAAACATCTTATGTTACTATTTCCTCGTCTTTGCTTCTCTACAGCAAATCAAGTAATCCAAAGTATTCAGATTATGTTACTCACTTTAAGTAATTTAATGGATTACGTTACAAACTACATTTTGGTGTGTGTAATCTGTAATCTGTACATTTTAAAAGTCACCTTCCCAACACTGGATATATACGATATGTCAGAATTCATATTGAGGTTTAAAATATCGAGATATCGCCCGCCCCTAGCACGGACCATAAAGTGTATAAAGTGTGTGGTGAGGGTTTTACAGCCTTAAAACATATATAATAATGGTAAAATATACAGTTGACTACTTCATGGATTTCACCTATCGCGGGTTATTTTTAGAACATAACCTCCGCCATAAACGAGGGACCACTGTAATATATGGCCAATCCCTAATTAGAATATCACTAAAAAGACTATTTTGTCCAGTTGATTATTTATTCCACCGGCTGCCTACGCTCCAAGTGTCCAGAAATAATTGAAGTGGAGAAGGCCATTAGCACTCACACTTGGCTGGACACAGGTCACTGGAGAGGCGGCCATTTTGGCTCTGTTTCCTGACTACTGCGGTAATTGGATGATAAGAAGTGAGACTGGGATGGATCAGTGGTCCAGCAGGTGTAGTCTCTTCTATAAAGACGCTGGCTGCTATAGGTGCTTCGAGATAAGTGGTGAGTTTAGTTTAGTGTTTTCTTTATTTGGCAGGGACCATGAATTATGATTAAAATTATGATTAATTAATTTTACAAAAGAAAAAAGCTACTGCTGGGCCTGGTCAAAGCAGAAGTAAACTAGAAAAGCACTCAGAGAGCGCAGACCTCCGCCAAGGACCACCCCCATTGTTTATATAAATTGCAATAAAATCAGTCTTCTGGATCAGATCCGGATCAGCCTTTGGAATATGAAAGAGGATCCCATTGTCCATCCCTGAGTCTAATTTCATGGGGTTTGGTCAATAATTAACCGAGATATTGAGAAACAAAATTTTTGGCCCCATTTACCACAATGTTAACTAAAATTTCAAAGTGATCCAGAATCCAGGATTTCTTCCAGGATCACCCCCAAAATGAAATCAGTTCTTCCTTTTCACATTTCCAACAAATCCTGAAAATTTCATCAAAATCAGTCCATAACTTTTTGAGTTATGTTGCTAACAGACAAACAAACAAACAAACAAACGCCGGCAAAAACATAACCTCCTTGGCGGAGGTAACAACAAGGCCAAAAATTCAAGTTAATGCATCTGATATAAAAATGTATTCAACAGATACATATGTACTCTAGTTTATGAAACTATTGACCTTTTTTCTGTATCATTTTTGGTTCTAAAGTTCCATATGTTTTAAACAGACCATGTATGAAACATGGAACAAAAATATTTCCCAAATTTCAAAGACCTGCAAATCATGTAAATAAATGGATGTATTTCATCATATCTTGTGTTATTCCATCTTTAAACTGTTGATGAAGGTACATGATTAAAAAAAAAAACTGTATTTAAAATGATAAAAATGTAATATTTTCGGAACATCACTTACTTTGCAACACTGTTTACTAAAGATCTCCAAAATTTCCCCTTCCTCCCTCTTTCATCTCCACACTTCAGTGAGCTGGTTAATATCTGGTTAGTACCTCAGCGTGGAACAGTGTCATTTCTAATAAACTTTGCGCGATAAAAGCAGCTCTTCATTATCTTGTCAAATAGGCCATGTTTGTCACACCCACCTCATTAAACGGGGCCACATCCTCGCAGCTCTCCACCACACGGCTGGTGAACGACAGGCCTGGAAAACACAGAAGAAAAAACAGAATTATTAACACATTAAAGGAGACAGGGCGGCTCTATTATAGTCAAAATACTAGTCGCAATTATTTGGATCGTAATTAAAATCACAATTATTTTTCTTTGCAGTTGGTGTCGTCAGTATTAGAGCCCGACCGATATGGATTTTGTTGTGGCCGATATGAAACCGATATAATGGGAGTTGAAGCTGCCGATAGCCGATATAATCACCGATATATTTAGTGATGTAAAAATTCACTGTAAATCTTGAATTGTTTTAAAAAAAAACTTAGGTTTGGCTCTAGTTGATTTTAAATTGGGTTTATTTAAGCAACATTTATTGTTATTCTGACTCTTTACGTCATATTTACAGACAGTACGTCGGCCTAATGGCATTTTTTGCATCACATTCTAGACACTAGTGATGGGTATTCCAGTTCTTTTTAGAGAACCGGCTCTTTTTCTCGGTTCACTAAAAGCAGCTGGCTCTTTTGGGTCCTAAGCGGCTCTTCAGATTGTTTTGTTGCAACCAGGACTAAAACAGAACTGAACCAGGACAGAAAAAATACTAAACCAGGACTAAAACGGATCTAAACCATGTGTAAAATAGGACTAAACCAGAACTGAACCAGGACTGAGTGTCGGAACTCGGTCTCTATCTCTCTCCCTCTCTCGAGCACAAGATTAGTCCTGGTTTATTTATTTTATGCTGAACTACAGGCAAATATGCACGTTTTTTTCTATCCTATGCACACGCATAGGAAAGTTTCGCTTCAGCCGCTGCCGCTGTCAAACTACAACGAGTCTGCAGCGGCGTGAAGAGAAAAAAAAGTGAGAGAAAGAGAAAACACGGCTCCCAATCCCAATAAGGATCAGGCTCCCGTCGTTCGCGTCAAAGAGCCGGCTCTAAGAGCCGTTTCGTTCGCGACCGACCCATAACTACTAGCTAGCAAAAAAACTAGCGCTATTAGCCTTTAGCCGTAAATGCTGCGCGCCGCGGTAATTAATTATATGCGCAAGTATCATCATTCACACGTCTATTCACAGCTCCTTTACATATCAATGCAGGTTCAGTAACAAATATACGGCCAATATAGTCACTTTACAATAGGCCAGTAGAAAACAGCCTGTTTATGTGCGGGAGCTACAGCAGCTACTAGCAAACTAATGAGAAAAAACTAGCTTAAAAGTCGACATATTTCCAACACTCACCGCTCACACAGGCTCCTCCTCACATCACAAGTCTGCTCTAATAAATGTCCTTTTAATCCAGACTCAAACCGATTGTCCGTAAAAAGAAAATAATCTCAGTGTTTGGATCTGTGTCTGCAGGTGTAAACAAACACACGTGGTGACGTGACTCTGTGGTGTGTTCAGGGACAGTACGGACACACACAGACAAATGACTCCGTAGATAAATACTGATGCGGAGACACATATTAGGACATTTATCTGACTGTAAATTGGAATAAATGAACATAATATAGAGAGTCTAAGATTTATAACGAAGTATAACATGGGAAATATCGGCCCATATCAGCAAACATATCGGCCGATAATATCGGCCAACCGATATATCGGTCGGGCTCTAGTCAGTATTACCAATATTGCTCTGTCTGAAGCTTTGTTAAACTTTAATCTGAGTTTTGTTTTAACACAATCTGACCAGAAAGAACAGATTTAACTGGAAATACAACAGGTGAGATGATCTGCGCTGTTAAAAGTCTTTCTCAAATAACATTAGTCACAAGCGAGGCAGCAATAGCCAACAGTTTTTCACTTAGTCACTCTCATGTTTTTGTTGAAAATCAAACTCCTAAACAGGACCAGGCTCCTGAAAATGTGCCGTTTGGATCCATTTTGAAGTTTTTTCTTGAGTTTTCTGATGATTTTAAAATATATTTGACAGTGTTTGTGCATGTGAGCATTCGGTCGCCATGGTAACTGATGGCAACATGTAGAACACCCCCAGATTGATGTCACTGCAAAGTATCAATAGTCCTACTGTCAAAATCTAAAAAAAATATAGACCCTTTTTTTGTTTGAAGAGTGATTTTGTTTTTTCAGTCACCACAAATTTTGTAATCGAATAGAGCAATAATTGAAGTCACAATAAAAAATTTGATTAACTGCACTGACTTACATGGAAACATTCATGCTTTTTTTTTTTTTTTTTTAATACTCATCTGATGTTTAGTAGGGCCGGGTATCATAAAGAAGTGTTCAATATGATACATACCTCGATACAAATACCACGATACGATTGATACTGTTCAGTGAAAAAGGCTAAATCATGGGTGTGATACTAAAAGTTTACTCAAGTCCACTATGTACAGGTGTACACTTGGCTATACTGTATCTGGTGATATGAAATCTGTTTAAATACTTTGACAAAGTATATTTTAAATTTTTTTTATGATTATAGTACTCAGAACATTCAGATATCAGATGCTGAATGTAGTTTTTTGTTTTCGATTTTGCACCTGACCAGGTAAACTCTCATTTTAAATGAGCTGTTATAAACCTGTAAATGAGTTGAATCACATTTAAACATCCAGAAATGAAGAGTTCAGAATCTAAAGTTTCCAGAGATACAAATATGTCTGTGTTACAATTAGGGATGGGCATTCGATGAAATTTTCTTAATTGATCATCGGAAGAATTAACGATCGATTATTGATTAGTCATTAACGTTTTTATATTAAAATGATCATCATTATTATTACTATCTGCACTACTAATCTGCATAAATAAATTCAACTTTACGACATATAAACCGTAACGACTCTAGAGCCACATCAGCCCGTTTGACATTATAATGTGTTTAATTCAGTTTTGCGCAACTTTCACACAGAAACAAAACTTAAAACCGCATCGCTAATTTGCATAAACTCAGCGAAGATAAAACTACAGCTCTTGTGTCGCTGATGCGGTCAATTTCTGTTGGATTAAAAGACATGATTCAGGTGAATACAGGTTAGTGTGACCAGATTTGCGTTTGTCAAAACCAGGACACCGTACGGGGGGAGGGAGGTGGGGACTCGTCATCGACATTGAGCGACTCTCACCTGGTAAAACTTTTTCCCACTGGACACCGAAACATATGTGCTGCTTTATACACTGTGCACATGGACTCACACTTGTCCCGAACGCAACGAAAAGCGTGGAATTTCTTGTACAAGTCATCGTTAAATACACATTTGTGCTTCGGTACGTTGCAGACTGACCGACTGTTTGTGTCTCGCTCCTTCTGATGCAGAGACACATGTACACACCTGTTTGGTCACGCTACACACAGCAACCTACATTCGGTTTATCGATTAAAATTAACGTAATCAACGAAATTCTTAATGATCAATTATCGATTAATCGATTAATCATGCCCATCCCTAGTTACAATAAGTTCATGAGTGTAAAAATCATTTATAATCCCTCGTGGAAGTTTGTTTTCTTTTATGCAGTTATGCTCTAAGGGCAGCCCCAGTAATATATGTATGGGTTGTTCCTAGTCGGCGTCCAGGGGGGAAAGAGTTAAACATGTGTGAATGAAACAAAACACAACTCCAGGTCTGTTTGTGATGAGGAAACAACATTATAACACAGACTCTTTAATGGTAGCAGTTATCACAATGGTGCTGAGGGCCATGATTGAGTGTGGACTGAAACGGCCGCTTCCTGGTCCATTTGTGTCTTGAATACGGTGTTAAACTGCTCTCTTATGTTATGAGACTTGATGGATGGATTTTAAAGGCCCCTTGACAATGAAAATGATAATAGTCTGGGAGTTGATTATTCACTGGCCTTTCTCCAGGTTGTATCGCTCCAGAGCAGATGGAAATGTTTCCCACTCTCACTACACATAAGTGATATGAATAAACATAATAATGGCTATGAATGTTGTTTGTAAATGCCTCTCACCTAATTTGCATAATAAGCCTCGTAAAACTACTTTATAAGATTATAAGATACATTAAACCTTTTTTCTAGACTTTATTGAAAGGTGCACTGTGTAACTTTTTGGTTAGGGGTCTGTCACCTGCAGTGTTGGGAGTAATGTATTATAAAAGTAATGTATTACAGTAATGCGTTGATTTTTGCTGTAACGCAGTAATGTAAGGCATTACAGGGGAAAAATTGTAATATTTTACTCGGTACAAATGTGAGTAACGCGCGTTACAATGCTTTTTTAACCTGGATTGAAGTGGTGGGTTTTTCTTCATAGAAATTCGCTAAAATCACCGTGAAATCAGCAGCGGTGAAACGCCGGAGACGCGCCCTCATAGACCTTCAGTTAACCGCGGGTGAAAGGACCGACCCAGAACTCTACGCTGTTTAGACCTGGTTTAGACCTGGGTCACTTCTGGTTTAGACCTGGCTTACAGTCGTCCCTCGCTCTAACGCGATTCACTTTTCGCGGTCTCGCTGTTTTGCTGATTTTTTTAAAATTTTTTTTGTGTGCAATTTTGAAGCCTTTTGTTTTTAGTGTATGAACACGTATTGCGTTCCTCCCGCTGTGTCCTGATCGGCTGAGGGACTCCTGTCTCCTCTACAGTACAGTACAGAATATGTTCAGCTGCCAAATTTAAATAAATGTTCAATCTCTAGCAGTGTGATTCTGCAAGTTTTCTCTCCGACAAAATCCACAACGTCGACGAAATGTTCTGCACCGACAAAGTCTCCTGCGCTCACACCCAAAAGACAGAGGACGATGCAAACCATCGCACAAAAAGTTGGACTTCTGGACACGCTGAAGGAAGGTAGAAGTTACGCGCTGTAGCAGAGTTTTGCACCGGGTCTTGTACCCGCAAATAGTTGCTGAAATCAGGACCGTGAGCCCGAGCAGCAGGGTCCATAAAGCGCGATCGGGCGACAGCCGCTCTTACCTCCGTGAGGAGCGGAGCAAAGCCGCTCCTTTCTCCTGCGGTCACCTTCGAGCCCGTCCTGACAGTGAGTCCTGTTTTAGTCCTAGTTCAGTTCTGGTTTAGTCCTGGTTCAGCTCTGGTTTAGTCCTGGTTTAGACCTTGTTTAGTCCTGGTTCAGTCCATATACGGCTCAAAAGTTCAGCTTTTTCGCAGTTATTTTGGTGAGAGTAACTTAAAGTAATGCAATAGTAATGTAATGCCTTACATTTTAAATGCAGTAATATTGTAATGTAACAAATTACTTTGAAATGACAGTAATAAGTAATAAATAACACATTACAGTTTTAAAGTAACTTGCCCAACAGTGGTCACCTGCTTGTTTTTATAGACATCAGGGTTCCCACGGTCATGGAAATCCTGGAAAAATCATGGAATTTTGTCAATTCAGTGAAAGTTTTAGTGTCTCTTTCACACAACTACAACGTTCTGTTAAGTTCTCATGAGGTTATTGTTTAAAAGAGACAACAATACAGTGGTCCCTCGTTTATCGCGGGGGTTACGTTCTAAAAATAACCCGCGATAGGTGAAATCCGCAAAGTAGTCAACTTTATATTTTACGATTATTATATCAGTTTTAAGGCTGTAAAACCTCTCACCACACACTTTATACACTTTTCTCAGACAGGACAGTCGCAACCCTTTACTTTCCTTCTTCAAACTTATTGCTGCTGTCGTCCTTTTGTTATTTTCCTCCTTCTTTATGTAACGAACTGAAGATTAATTTATTCCGTAATGGAGCCCTACAGCGCAGAGTCCTGCACGGGTCCATTTTTGGAGACCCCCAGTACAGCACTGCACCCGCCCCTTTACCCGAGATTATATCAAACTTTTGCGGCGCTTACGCCACGGACTAAACCAAGACTAAACCAGGACTAACCCAGGACTAACCTAGGACTGATTCCAGGACTGAAACAGGACTCACTTTCAGGACGGGCTCGGAGGTGACCGCAGGAGAAAGTAACTCATGGATGTAAGCACGGCTGTTGCCCGATCACGCTTTGTGGACAAACTGCTCGGGATTCTCTCTCTCAAGTCCAAGATTAGTCCTGGTTTAGTTCTGGTGTAGTCCTGGTTTAGCCGTGTGTAATTAATACCCGCCCATAATACGCAATACGTGTTCATACGCTGTAAAAAATTGCAACGCTGCAAAATTTCACACAAAAAAATCCGCGAAACAGCGAGACCATGAACGTTGAACCGCTATAGAGTGAGGGACGACTGTAAATGCACTGACAGTATTTTAAATGTTAAAAAAAACTTTATGATGATACCTGGGAGGGTGTTTGTTCTGGTTGTCATAAAGGGCTGGGAAGTCAGATTTGGAAGGAGTTTGACTGGAAGGTCAAATTAAGATTTTTTAGAACCCCGCTCAAAACTTTTATTTCAAAATGTAGTGTTAGTGATAAATGTTGGAGGAGGTGTGGACTTGTGGGCGACCAGACTCACATATTTTGGGACTGCCCCAATATAAAAGGTTTTTGGATTAATGTTAAAGATGTTCTACAAAATATATTGGCTGTGGACCTGTTGATGGACCCAAAGGTATTTCTGCTTGACATATTCCCTGACGGTCTCTCTCATGATCAGAGCTTTCTGCTGCATTTTCTTCTGTTGACTGCAAGAAAAATGATCACGATCTACTGGCTGAAACCTGAAATACCGACCGTTGAACAGTGGAGATCAAAAATCAGACAAGTTTATACAATGGAACTGTTAACGGCTCAACTACAGCTCAAGGTGGCAGCTTTTGAAAAGAAATGGAGCCCAATTACTGACTTTTTGAAATAAGACACGTATGCCTTATTCTTTATGTTTTGGTTTTAATTTTTTTAATTTGTTTTTGCAAATTTTAGTTTTTTTTTTCTCTCTTTCTTCTTCTAGAGGGGGGAGTGGGGAGAGAGAAGGGGCAAAAAAGTGAATATATAAACTGTGAGAAGGCCCGGTCTCAGGACAGTGTTGATGTGATTTGATTTGTGGCAATAAAAGTTAAAAAAAAAAACAAAACTTTAAAACCAAACCATAAGGTGAGTGGAAAGGGTTAACATTTCAGATTTAGCCCTAAAACTATGATCAGTTCTACACATGTAGGTGCCGTAAAGTCATGGAAAATTCACTTTAGGTCAAGAAAAAGTCATGGAAAAGCTTTGAAATTTTGTCGGTGAAAGTCAAAAAACATGGGAACCGTGAGACATGTTATTACTCTGGCTGGAATGTCCCGCAGTATGACATTAATCAGCTCTACTTTACATTTATTCAATCACAGGTGGTTTTACAGCCCAAAAATACTGAGAAAAACAGACATTCTGGTCGCCTCTCTACAGATCTGACCTGTAACTTGGTCTAGTTTGGTCTCCATGACGATAGAAAGGTTTAATGCCGTACTGTGAAACATTCCAGACAAAACAACGACATCTACTGATGGACGCTCCACCAGAAAAGTTACACAATGCCCCTTAAAAGCTCACAAGAGTCAAATTCGCGTAATATAGGACCTTTAATAAACCCCGGTATACGACCAAGATTACAGACAAATACCACTTATTAAACCATTATTATAAAACTAAACAAAGTGATCGCGCACGCCTTTGACAGGAGACGGGCACAGCTTTTTTCTGAACTAAATAATGCTGAACAAATATTTCCCAGCGCAGCCCCGCGTTAAGAGCAGTCTGGCCCGTTGAAGCGTGTTATTGCCTGAGCTCACCTGGAAGCTGTCTCAATGAAAAGTGCGGCTGCCATTGTCCCATGTGTTTGTTTGGTTTACTCTGCGCGAGCCGAGTACATAAAGAACAGCTGTAATTACATTAGAATACTATCTGCAAATATAGGAAATTAGACGCAATGTACCGGAAATATACAAGCCCTTATTTTCTCTCAGTCTATTTTGAATTAACTCATAATATAATGATTTTTGCATGCGGAAAAAACAAGAAAGTCTTCCAAGCAAAGAATAATGTTATGTTTAGGGCCGTGTAATTTTATGTTTGACCAGTGTTGACAAATTATGAGTAACTGTATTCAGTTACAGTTACTGTTTCAGTGAGTGGTAATTGGATTACAGTTACTTTGTTGAAATAAATGGATTACACGGCGGGATTTTCCTGTTTTCACATTTTGGGCTGAATTCCTTTTTTAATTTTTTTTTTTGGTAATTCCACTCATTGTCGGACACTAAATCAGGATTGAATCAGGACTGAACCCAGGTCTAAACCAGGACTAAAACCAGGTCTAAACTAGATCTAAACCAGGTCTAAACTAGGACTAAACCAGGACTCAAACCAGGTCTAAACCGGGTCTAAACCACGACTAAACTAGGACTAAACCAAGACTAAAACCAGGTCTAAACCACGTCTAAATCAGGGCTAAAACCAGGTCTTAATCAGGACTAAACCAGAACTAAACCAAGACTAAACCCAGGTCTAAACCAGGACTAAAACCAGGTCTAAACTAGATCTAAACCAGGTCTAAACCAGGACTAAACCAGGACTCAAACCAGGTCTAAACCGGATCTAAACCACGACTAAACTAGGACTAAACCAAGACTAAAACCAGGTCTAAACCACGTCTAAATCAGGGCTAAAACCAGGTCTAAATCAGGACTAAACCAGAACTAAACCAAGACTAAAACCAGGTCTAAATCAGGACTAAACCAGGACTAAAACCAGGTCTAAAACAGGACTAAACCAGAACTAAACCAAGACTAAAACGTGGTCTAAACCAGGACTAAACCAGGACTAAAACCAGGTCTAAATCAGGACTAAACCAGAACTAAACCAAGACTAAAACCAGGTCTAAATCAGGACTAAACCAGGACTAAAACCAGGTCTAAAACAGGACTAAACCAGAACTAAACCAAGACTAAAACGTGGTCTAAACCAGATCTAAAACAGGACTAAAACAGGCTTTAACAGGACAAAACTATGCCGCGTGGACCTCTTCCTTCTCTTCTATCAATAATATTTTTAATTTGGTTCAGTAAAGTCTGGGCTTTTTATTTTCTTTTAACAGACAAAACTTCTTATGTGAAGATTTCCTGGTCTTTGCTTCTCTACAGCAAATCAAGTAATCCAAAGTATTCAGATTACATTACTCACATTAAGTAATTTAATGGATTACGTTACAAACTACATTTTGGGGTTTGTAATCTGTAGGGGAATACATTTTAAAAGTCACCTTCCCAACACTGAGTTTGACATAGAAAACACAGTTAAGATCATCATATTTAACATTTTCGTAAAAGCGTTCACACTTGCGTTATTTTTTCATCTTAAATTTTTACTTCTTGGTTGGAAATCGTGACAACACACTTGCAAATTCTGACTGTTACCAAGCAAAACTCCTGTAATGTACCCAGAAAATAATATAATAACAAATACAAATATAAGAAAACACCTTTATTTTGTTGAATTGTGTCTTTCTTGAGAGTAAATTGAGGCTATTTTTTGGACTGAATTCCCCTAGTAGACTTTTCATATAATTTTCAACACATTTTTCAACTTTTCTTCACAAATTGCTTCTTGATCAGTGTAAAACTCTAATTTATATTTACAATTTACACTTATAATCCCACCAAATTAAGTCAAAATTTGAGAATTATAAAAATCTGTCATAATTATGCACTTTAACTTGTAAATATGCAGTAGAGGCTTTTAACAATGGAGTGCACCCAAACTTTCTACCCTGTTTACTTTGCTGTTTTAAACAAGTTTAAATGTAGTTAGACCCTGTTGTGATTTACAAACCCACATATGGAATTATTACAGGACCTGGTAGACCTGGTTAAGTCAAGGTTTAGACCTGGTTTAGTCCTGGTTTAGACCTGGTTTAGTTCTGGTTCAGTCCTGGTTCAGTCCTGGTTCAGTCCTGGTGTAGTCCTGGCAACAGGCTCGGCAGTTGCGGTGTGTATATATTGATGCTAATGACACTGGTTTGGTCTTGGTTTAGACCTAGTTCAGTCCAGGTTTAATCCTGGTTAAGACCTGGTTCAGTCCAGGTTTAATCCTGGTTTAGACCTGGTTCAGTCCTGGTGTATTCCTGGTTTAGACCTGGTTAAGTCCTGGTTTAGACCTGGTTTAGTCCTGGTTAAGTCCTGATTTAGACCTGGTACAGTCTTCATTTAATCCTGGTTTAGACCTGTTTTAGACCTAGTTAAATCCTGGTTCAGTCCTGGTTCAGTCCTGGTGTAGTCCTGGCGATCGGCTCTGCAACACGGCATAGGTTCAGTCCTGGTTTAGACCTGGTTAAGTCCTGGTTTAGTCCTAGTTTAGTCCTGGTTTAGACCTGGTTCATCCTGCTTCAGCCTTGGTGTAGTCCTGGTCCTGTCCTGGTGTAGTCATGGCGATCTAATCTGCAGTTGTATATATTTTTAATCTGACACAACATAGGTTCAGTCCTGGTTTAGTCCTGGGTAAGACTTGGACTATTGGGCTGTTGGACTAATGGGCCAGCGGGCGCGGGTCTAGAGTAAGGATGTATGCTTTTCAAAGTTTTTCTAGAGTAATACAACCAAAATAAAAATGTTTTAATTAATTAAAACATGCCTTAAGTTTAGTATATATCAACCAAAGGAAATATTGATCTATCTCTATTACACTGTGCAACTTTAAACTAAATTAATATGACAAAAATGTTCTTTCATCAATAGTAAATCAGCCAGGAGGTTATACTGGCTCCTGAGATCAATCGACAAATTCTATATCACGAAGACGACCTATATTCCACTGTGAGACTTTCAATTCCAAATCTCGTCATATAAACCCCCGCAGTGTCTCACCTTCTAATCGAAAACACATCAGACCACGAATCAAAGAGACAATATTCCACCTCCGTGAGTCTGTCCGAGATCTGCGGGCTTTGAACGGGGGCTCATGCGAGGTTTCTGTAAGTGGACTTTTCATCGGGTTTGGCCTTGATGTCAACACGAGGGGACGGCGCATTTGAAAACGGGTCGAGTAGAGGTCAGCGGGAGGAGCTGTGCGACGGGGGCGGACGGATCACAGGGAAAAAAGGTGAAAGAGTTGAACATATGAAGTGAAATCTGAATCAGAATTTATTTATCATTTCAGTATAAAAATACACGGAAACGAAACACTGCACTCACTTTGCTGTCTTTTTTGCTACTTATTTAGAATTTATTACCACCATTTATATTTTTTCTCTTTTTTATTATATTATATTGTGATGTGTGAGCTACTGTGTCCAAATAATTTCCCTTGTGGATCAATTAAGTTTGTTTAAGTCTATGTCTAAGGTCCAGGTCAACAGCAGCATAAATAATAATAGGAATAAATAGTTTAAAATTTCATATGTCTTTAAAAACAGACCCCACATGCCAAATTCTGAAGTGAACCACCTCCAATGTGTGGCTTTTTTTTTTACACTAGCTCTAAAAAAAAAAAACATCAGAAAAATGAAAGATCACATATCACTGTTTCCCAAAGACCCAAGAGAAATCAATAAATCTGGACATGTTTTTTTTGGGTCGCCTTGACACAATCTGCATGTAGGTTTGCAGTGTAAAGTTCTGACAGTTCTGAGATTTTCTATGCTCACAAAAATGAAGACAAAGCACAGAAACAGACTGCATATTAAGACATGTTTTGTATCATTTCTAATCTTTTTGTTATTATTTAATTGACTATTTTGTTCAAATGTTGCTGGTTCAATTGAACGTTGAAAAGAAAAAGAAATGGGCTGCATTTAATGTCCAAATAGGCGACTTATGGATCCTTTTACTGCTGATTCAATTTCTGTATTTTATTGTTTAAAACTTGAGTAATACTAATCGTTCAGAGAGACAAGATCACTCAGTCAGCAATAAAAAATCCTCATTAATGTTCAATAATAGTCAAATCCAACTTTATTTTGTGATTTATGAAAAAAAAAGTCTGGGAAACAATGTCCTATATTACACAAAATTGTCTCTTGTGAACTTTAAGCCAAGTTATAATGTTACTTTATCAAAATGTACCTCGAGTTGTGCTTTGTTTCATTCACGCACGTTTGAGTAACACTTTATTATCAGTCTGTCCACGTCTCCAAAATGTTATGAAGCGGTAATTTTCAAGTTAACAGCTCCTTTTACCTTTAGTTTAATAGAGATTTGCATTTCCAGGTCTGAAATCATCCACATGATTCCAGTGAAGGTGTGTGGGTTTTCAGAATGGGCCGAGCTCAGTGGCGCAAGACTCCAGATTCGCTTTTTGCCCGGTGAGGTACGTCCGACGGCTGTGGGCCGATTGACAGTGTTGGGGAGTAACAGATTACATGTACTGGAGTTATGTAATCAGAGTACAAATTATGAGTAACTGTATTCAGTTACAGTTACTGTTTCAGTGAGTGGCAATTGGATTACAGTTACTTTGTTGAAATAAATGGATTACATGGCGGTATTTTCCTGTTTTTACATTTTGGGCTAAATCCTCTTCTTTTTTTCCTTTTTTTTTTTTTCCATAATTCCACTCATTGCCGGAAACTAAACCAGGTCTAAACCAGGTGTAAACAAGGTCTAAAACCAGGTCTAAACCAGGTCTAAACCAGAACTAAACCTGGTCTAAAACCAGGTCTAAACCAGGTCTAAACCAGAACTAAACCTGGTCTAAACCAGGTCTAAACCAGGTCTAAAACCAGGTCTAAACCAGGTCTAAACCAGAACTAAACCTGGTCTAAACCAGCTCTAAACCAGGTCTAAAACCAGGTCTAAACCAGGTCTAAACCAGCTCTAAACCAGGTCTAAAACCAGGTCTAAACCAGGTCTAAACCAGAACTAAACCTGGTCTAAAACCAGGTCTAAAACAGGTCTAAACCAGAACTAAAACCAGGTCTAAACCAGAACTAAACCAGGTCTAAAACCAGGTAAAACCAGGACTAAACCAGGTCTAAACCAGAACTAAACCAGTCTAAACCAGGTCTAAAACCAGGTCTAAACCAGATCTAAACCAGGACTAAACCAGGACTAAACCAGGTCTAAACCAGGTCTAAACCAGGACTAAACCAGGTCTAAACCAGAACTAAACCAGGTCTAAACCAGGTCTAAAACAGGTCTAAAACCAGGTCTAAACCAGGACTAAACCAGGACTAAACCAGGTCTAAACCAGGTCTAAACCAGGTCTAAACCAGGACTAAACCAGGACTAAACCAGGTCTAAACCAGGTCTAAACCAAGTCTAAACCAGGACTAAACCAGAACTAAACCAGGTCTAAAACCAGGTCTAAAACCAGGACTAAACCAGGTCTAAACCAGGTCTAAACCAGAACTAAACCAGGTCTAAAACCAGGTCTAAACCAGGTCTAAACCAGGTCTAAACCAGGACTAAACCAGGTCTAAACCAGGTCTAAACCAGGTCTAAAACAGGATTTAACAGAACTAAAACCAGGTCTAAACCAGGTCTAAACCAGGTCTAAACCAGGACTAAAACAGGATTTAACAGGACTAAACCAGGACTAAACCAGGTCTAAACCAGGTCTAAACCAGGTCTAAAACAGGATTTAACAGAACTAAACCAGGACTAAACCAGGTCTAAACCAGGTCTAAAACAGGATTTAACAGGACTAAACCAGGACTAAACCAGGTCTAAACCAGGTCTAAAACCAGGTCTAAAACAGGATTTAACAGAACTAAACCAGGTCTAAACCAGGTCTAAACCAGGACTAAACCAGGTCTAAACCAGGTCTAAACCAGGTCTAAACCAGGTCTAAAACCAGGTCTAAACCAGGTCTAAACCAGGTCTAAACCAGGACTAACAGGACTAAACCAGGTCTAAACCAGGTCTAAAACAGGATTTAACAGGACTAAACCAGGTCTAAACCAGGTCTAAACCAGGACTAAAACAGGATTTAACAGGTCTAAACCAGGTCTAAACCAGGTCTAAAACAGGATTTAACAGGACTAAACCAGGTCTAAACCAGGTCTAAACCAGGTCTAAACCAAAACAGGACTAAACCAGGACTAAACCAGGTCTAAACCAGGTCTAAACCAGGTCTAAAACAGGATTTAACAGGACTAAACCAGGACTAAACCAGGTCTAAACCAGGTCTAAACCAGGTCTAAAACAGGATTTAACAGGACTAAACCAGGACTAAACCAGGTCTAAACCAGGTCTAAAACAGGATTTAACAGGACTAAACCAGGTCTAAACCAGGTCTAAACCAGGTCTAAAACAGGATTTAACAGGACTAAACCATGCTGTTGTAGAGAAGCAAAGATGATTTCCTCGTCTTTGCTTCTTTACAACAAATCAAGTAATCCAAAGTATTCAGATTACGTTACTCACTTTAAGTAATTTAATGGATTACGTTACAAACTACATGTTGGTGTGTGTAATCTGTAATCTGTAGGGGATTACATTTGAAAAGTCACCTTCCCAACACTGCTGATTGAGCATGTGCAGTAGTGCTCTTTTATCCGAGCGCGGTCATGTGTATCACGTGATCACTTTGACCAATCAGAGAGGAGCAGAGCTAAAAATTTAAAAGTGTTTTTTAAGATAACTGAAGGATTTTGAGCTGAGAAAAAGTTTATGATCTAAAAATAGGTAAAAATCGCCACAAAATCCAACATTTTTGAAAGTTGTAGGTCCCTGTCAGCCGAACACGAGCAGTTTGTGATTACATTGCCTCTATGCGAAAAATCCTTTATTGGCCTGAGAGATTTTTTTCACTGTAGTTACACGTCAACTGGAGGCACCTACAAGCAGCAATACTCTATCCAGTTATTTTAATAGATCCATGCTGAATGGAGTTTCAAAACACACTGGAGCACTTCCTGTATTACCACATGACATCATAAGGTGAAACAGATTGTTTTCTGTTTGGGAAAAGAACTCAGCCTACACATGTGTAATAGTATTCACTGCTAACACATAAAATATTTAGATCACCGTGTTACCATTTATTGTTTTGAAAATGCTGGTATATTCACTAGGGGTGTAACGATAATAGTAAAATTGCCACAATATCCTCATGGTCTCGTCACGGTATTAAACTGTGTGTCTTAAAGGTTGTATAGAGGATTTTCCAAGGAACGAGAAATCCAGCGACTGTTTGTCCTTTTTCAAATGTTGCGCATGCGTGAAACCACCCCCCCCCTCCCCTACAGCTCCTACATAGAAAACACCTCCTCCCGCCTCCTCCTTACGCCACAAACAGGTTTGTTTACAGCCGGTGCTGCACATGACTTGTAAACAACTAACTACAGTGTTGGTTAGGCAAGACGGAGAAGTGAGGAGCGGGGGGAGCGGGTGTGCGGACATTTCGTTCGCGGACGAGAAGTGAGGAGCAGGGAGAAGAGCGGAGCAGGGAGCAGGGAGAGGAGCAGGAAAGGGGTGCAGAGAAGGTTGCGCGGAGATTCAGTGCGAATGAACTAGCTACAACACGCAGCAGCATGCGGACTCTTTCTTTGCCTTGAAAATTAGACATAGAATATCACTTTCGTGTCCTGAAAAACGTTTGACTAGCTCTTGGAAATAAAGTCTGCTTCAGTCGCGCCATCGCTGGAATGAATCTTCAAGAATCACCTTAGTTTGGCTTCGCTGCTTTTCCCCTTGTCTTCTTCTTTCAGCGACCTCAAAAATGGACTTTCTTTTGCGGCGAACTGCTCCTGGATTCTTGTCTGCCATTGCAACAAACTTTGTGCAAAAACTGCGAGGAAGATATAGGTCAAAAAAAGCCGCTAAGAACTGTTGCGTTGGTGGAGTAAACAGCGTCTGTGCGTCTTGCGTCTGTGGACTGCGTGACAGACGTACGTAAACCACGTACCGGCGCGCAGGCAAGTCAGTTACACTAGAAACGTAGGGAGATTTGATTGACAGCCTGTCAGCTCACAGATAACGAGGCAGTGTCGTTATCTATTGGCAAATGTTTAGCCCCACCACGTCCAGAGTTGATGAATTTTTATTCTCTTTTTTTTGGTCATCATAATTACAAGGCTACTGCACCTCTATAATCTATCATTGACAACTTGAAACAAAAAAAAATCCTCCATACAACCTTTAAGGCAAAAATAAGAATAGCACAGTATATTACATGAACCATAATCCTTTGCGTCATCGGGCAGTGCGCTCATTGGGGACGCACCAGCGGCTTTAATGTCTGAGGGCTAGAAGCATTTTGGGTTTGATGTGACATGGAACGAGAAAGGAAAAATGATGACAGACAAACAACAGACAGTTTTCAAACACTGACAATGCACCGTGCAGTTCACCTCATGAAATACTAGCCACATGAAAAGTCACTTGATAAAACCGACACGCTGAAAATTTTCAAGAACGTGTTCAGAAAATCAAGCAAAAAGCAAAATAACTATACGTGAAGCATTTATAACAGCACAAACTCACAACAGTGCTCAAGAAATAACGAAATACAAGAATATAAAGCGAGTGATATGCATCCATTTTCCACGGTGGACGGTGTTGGGTTTAAAAGTGAGCTTTCCCACGATATCACAATAAATATCTTACCATCAGTGTTGGGAAGGTGACTTTTAAAATGTAATCCCCTACAGATTACAGATTACACACCCCAAAATGTAGTTTGTAACGTAATCCATTAAATTACTTAAAGTGAGTAACGTAATCTGATTACTTTGGATTACTTGATATTGTCATGTTTTTTTAAACGACATGAATGTAGCAACCACATCCTGAAAATTCTTGTTTGTTGTCTTCAAATTGTCTGAGCCCAAGTCTCCATGAATAAACAACTGTTTACTGTAGAGAAACAAAGACCACGAGATCTTAATATAAGAGGTTTTGTCTGTTAAAAGACAGAAACAAGATCAGCTTTTCCTTCACCAGATTAAAAAATATTATTGATAGAGAAATAATTTTTTATATGAGATCAACTTAAATTATGTCAACCTACTGTTAGGTGTCATGTTGTTTAGTCCTGGTTTAGTCCTGATTTTTAGACCTGGTTTACTCCTGATTTTAGACCTGGTTTAGACCAGGTCTTTAGTTCTGGTTTAGTCGTGGTTTAGTCCTAGTTTAAACCTGGTTTAGTCCTGGTGTTAGTTCTGGTTTAGAGGCGCACAGGAGGAAGCGCGGTTTACGCGAAAAAACACGGTCCACACGCGGCGCACGAGACGTCGGTGTCCGCGCAGTAACTACGGAAGGAGACGTGGTCCGCGCGTTCTCAGGTTGATGACGATGATGAAGGTGTTTGTGTGTGTCTGTGTGTGTTTGTGTGTGTTTGTGTGTGTTTGTGTTTGTGCGTGTTTGTGTATAGGACAGTAGTGCAGATATTTTGAGTCTATGCAGGTTGTTTTCACCAGTGCCAGTAGCTCCTGTTTCACATTTAAGTTGTAGGCGATTTTATATTTGTTTTTTTTTATATTTATCTCACATCGGGAGAAGAATTTCCAAGACACAAATGCGTTTTTACCAATGCACTGCTGCTTCCACTGTGTGACTGACACCGCCAACTTTAACATGACGTTTACATCGCTCTTATTGTGCGTGTTCTGTTTGGGTTTCCAACAATGAGTGGAATTACCAAAATAAAAAAATAAATAAATGGGATGTAGCACAAAATGTGAAAACAGGAAAATACCGCCTTGTAATCCACTTATTTCAGCAAAGTAACTGTAATCCAATTACCACTCATTGAAACAGTAACTGTAACAGAATACAGTTACTCATAATTTGTACTCTGATTATGTAACGGCGGTACATGTAATCCGTTACTCCCCAACACTGCTTACCATGAGGTTCATATTGTGACGATATCGTATTGTGAGACTTGGATATCATTACACCCCTAATATTCACTGGAAATTTAACATATTAGTAGTTTTTTTTTCTAAGTCACACCCCCTTCAGAGCGCTATCACATTTTAATCAGTGTGCATGAAAACTACTGAAACTACTGCACATCGCACTGGGTTTGTGAAGTTATAGTGTGTTGTTTTGTCTCATGTTTTTGTATATTTATAGACAATTGTTGTGTTAGAGCAAGGGCGATTTAGGCTTGGGCACAGCACTGCACAGAATCTTATGGATAAAACATGAAAAAAGGGTTTGAATAGTGCCTGGGAGAGATCACTATATTACTCAAACACGCATGAATGACATCTCCAATCTCTTTAGGCACGTTTTTGATGAGGGAACAATGTTATAACATGGCAGAAAGCTCCACAGAAAGCAAAAAAGTTAAAGCATCGCCCTGTAACCACGCACCAAATCATTAAACATAAATTAAAAACGGACCCTATAGACTAAGACTTTTAAGAGCCAAAGTTTCATATAGTCCGCATTGTTCGGTCTAAACTTCTAATCTGATTGCGGCGGTGTCAGGGGAGAGCAGAGGGGAGCTAATCAGGCTTTGTGTGGATGTTTGAAGATAGGGGCTGGAGTCGATCCCGTTATACACACGTCCATACGCTCCGGGCTACAATTCCCTCTGCGCCGCGTCAATCTTTATACAGCTAAGATAACACTCAGGATTAATTATTTATACCAACGTAGACAGGAAATCCCATTTAAAACCAGGGCTGGGGAGCAGGAGTGGTTTGGTTTTATTGCCTTTTTATTGCAGTCTCGAACCAGTGCGCTGAATTACGGCTGGAGGTTTCTTAAAGGCGAGATCTCTCGTGGGGCCGGGCCGGGTCTGATTTTGTTGTTCTTTTTCTGTGTGGAAGCTGGGGTTTTGCGATTGGCCGTCTCCGCTCCAGACAGGAAGTCCAGTTAAAAGCATCGTGATGACAGTCAACAAGGAAGTGGGCTGAGGTTGAGCCGCACAGACCAGACCGGTGTTCAGGAGTCTTGGAGAGTACAGTGAGCTAAGCTTTCCCGAAGGTTCATTTGGTTGTTATGGACTCCGTAGTCTTCCTCACTCATAATTAATTTAAACAAAAAATCTAAGAGAGAGAGAGAAGATACTTTATTGATCCCGAGGGAGATTCAAGTTTTGCTGCTGCAACATTTACACTGCACCTTTGTGTCTCAGTCAAAAGATCTCTTGACTGGTCAGGGAGGGTCAGCAAATTTGTGTTTGAGGGCAGTTTGAGGTAATCAGGCTGGCGTCACCTAGTGCCTCCGCTCAATTTCATTTCTCTCCAGCGACTAGGTCAGGAATCAAAACACACTAGACGGTTCGCAAAAACCCTAAAAGTGCAAGTTCGGGAACCAGCCAATCAGCGAAGAGCCATATATCCAGTGTTGTCAACGATTCCTGAGATCGAGGATTTAAAGCCAGAACAAAGGCTGCGTTCAGACTGCAGCCTGAAGTCCTGGTTTAGACCTGGTTCAGTCCTGTAATTAGTACGCAATACATGTTCATACGCTGTGAAAAAAGCATGCAAAATTGCAAAAAAAATCTGCGAAACAGCGAGACCGTGAAAGGTGAATCACGATATAGCGAGGGACGACTGTACTTGTATTTGACCACCGAACTGCTGCTGTGAAAATGCTGCCAGCGTTGAGAGTTCTCGTATCAAAACGATGGCGATATTTATCAGAAAATGAGATCTTTTTCCCGAATCGTTCAATCGTTCTATTCCTACTCCTGAGCTCACAGTGTGCTCAGGTGAAACGGCTTTAGGACACTGGAGAACATGTCTGGATTACACTTTCAAGGAGACGGTATCACTTAAACGTTAGATTCAAGCACTCATTAAAACAGTAAAACAAATCTGCATGATAAAAGACCGTTGTTATAGTCTTACTGAAGATGTCAGATTGGCCTCTACTTAAATCCAGACTCATTACAGTTCTGTTTTTCATTTTTCATTCCACACTCTTCTCTCTCTTTTTAATTTTATGATGTATTTCTTATTCTGTAAAGCACTCTGAATTAGTTTGTGTACGAATTGTGCTAAACAAATAAACTTTTCTTGCCTTTGTAACAGATAATGTCAACGTAACGATAACAGATGAATGCTAAGCTGCACTCTCGTAACGTTTAAAGACAGGAATGCTAAGCGACTAAATCCGTATTGAACTGATCGATAGAGGAGTGAAAGATCTCCAAAGCGTTAACAATGTACGAGTCCATTTAAGTCAAACGGCGTTGCCAGTGCTAACCGTTTTCCTATACTCGGACGCTAATGGTTCATGTCAGTTCTATTTTTGCAGGAGTCAATACCACAATGTACAACCCATTATGACCACATAGAACATTTAAAACTGTGAGTGCGTTTACATGTACATCGGTATCCCAGTTATGATCAGGTTTTATGAGTATCCCGGTTTCGTCGCGGTGCATGTAAACGCAGTATGCCGGTTTCAGTATCCCGAATAACTGTGGCATGAACAGGTATGAACAGTAGGGGTGTAAGGGTAAACAAAAATCACGATTCACTACGTACTTTGGTTTTGAGGTCACGGTTTGGGAACACAGTATGGGAACAAAATGCAAAACCATCTTCTTGTTGTTTATTTGTGTTTTTATTAAACCAACAATTTGTACGAGTAAATAAATGCAAAGTAAGTTAAATAAAATATTCTCAAACAAGCAGCAAATGTATGAAATATTATAAAAAATAAATTCCTTTAAACTGTAAACAAAACATTTCAAAAAGTAAAACGCAGCACTAACAGTTGAAGTTTGAAGCATGAAGTTTTACTCAATCTTCAGATTTTTGGCCAAAAAAAAACAACTTGTCCACATTGTCTCAGTAAGTGCAGATCTGCTGCAGCTACAACGTCTCCAGCCGATGAAAATACACTTTCGCTTGAGACAGAGGTCGCGGGTGGGAGGGGAAGCGGCGGAGATTCCGTGTTGGCAAAAGGCGAAAGTGAAGAGCGGGGCGCGACAACCGTAGTTTTACGAGGATTCGTGTGGTTCGGATTGACGGAAGTCAAGGCGGGGGGGCAATTGTTGACAAGGCGGCCGCTCTAA